>NC_142313.1:40731855-41048730 GCF_054855325.1 Carica papaya | reverse complement strand
TCTCCGTCTTTATCTTCATAAATGGGAACGTATTCACAGATCTCTCCATCCTTCCTCAACCCTCCTCCTAAAAGAACACACCAAAATTAAATTAATTAAACTTAGTTAACTTAATAAATTGTATTTATTATATTCAATGTTTTACTTTTCTAATTACATACTTAGAAAGCCCAAACTTACTTTTCCTTAACCCTAATTCTTTTTTGCAACCATTAATTGCTTTTTTCAAAACAAAAATCATGAAGTTTGATTTTCGAAAAATGGGGCAGTATATTATATATATATATATAATAAACCAATAATTTACTCACCCACAAAAGATATATAATTTTTTTTTCGAATAATTACAAATATTGTTTCCAATAATTTTGCATGCAGCCAGACATTTTAATTAATTACACACATATGTATATATATAATGGGTTTAATTAATCATTAACTATAATGAACTCAGTTATAAGATATTAGTCAGAGAAAAATTAATTAACTAAGGTTACAATTTCATACGTACCTATGGCGCCAAAACAATCGAACAACTTCTCCAACGCGACGGCAAGATCATGGTAACCTTCATGTAAACCCAAGTCAATCTTCCGAAGAAACGGCGCTCCGTCCATGCTAACTTTCACGTACATTTTGGAGGAATCGGCGCCGGAGTCTTTGCCGTTAAAGCTGTTCTTTTTCCTGTAAGTACACACCGGCGGCCACCCAACCACTTGACTCTTCGTGTTTCTGCTGGGATTTTTCCGGTCATCGGAGATCTCCGAGAACGCCCTTTTCTTCTCGTTCTTGTCCGTGATGCCTCCTCCAGGGAGACCCAGCCTTAGCTCCGTGATCTCCAGTTCTTTCGCCATCTTCAGGTAATAAGCAGCTAGGGTTTCTGCAACAAACAAATTTCCTAAAGCGACTTCCTTTTAAACTTTTCTGGGTGTTTTTTTCTTGTATCTAGTTTTGATAAGTATATGTGATTCAGGGTGTTGGGTAATTGTTAATAGGTAGTTTTCTTATATATATATATATATAAGTATATTATATACTTTTATAATATAGATATAGAGGAAGGGGGAAGACATAGTGGGAGCAGTGACAGGTCAAGTAAAGCAAACGGTCGGTCACATGAGAGGCAAAAGTGGGGGCTTTATGCTCCCTGATTACTCTTACTAAAACCTGGCACTATAAGTTTGATACCGGACAGATCCGACGGCCGATGTTTCTTTATTTCGATTTGGTGAGATTTCATTCTGGCCGTCTGACTTGGTGACTTTGGGGAACATCCCACGTGATCTGCCTCTCCTTCAGGTTTTGAATTGATATGCATAACAGGGTACCATTACTTCTACTATTACCATGCCATGTCCATCATGATCATGCATGTCATATCGTTCATCATATGGTTTCAAGCATGCATGCATGTAATGTGTTACATATAATAATGATTTAATACATTTTATTAGTTAGATACTCTTTTAAAATATATTATATGATTCTTTTTATAGTTTAAGTTACAAATTATTTATAATTATAGTCATGAGTTTGTTCCATAATTCGGATCTGAAAGAGAGAGAGAAAAAAATTATGAAAAAATTCGGCGAGATTGAAGGAGAAAATTTCTTGTGATTTCAATATTTTATTTACTAAAATCAAATTTATTTATAGATTATAATTGCACATATATCCTATAAGCGCGCTTTGGAGATTGCAATAACATGTGAGATTAGTAAATAATACGAGCAAATGTATCTTTCGCTCATCTTTTCTATTTCAATCAATTATCGAAACCCTAACCCTACATTCGAATTTGTTATAATAGAAATGGTGTAGTTACTCTCATAGAAATTTTACCCTTTTATCCGTGTATATTATTTTTCTATCTTCCCTATTATATCCTTAGTTCTTTACAATTATAAATAAAAATCAAATAGTAGAAATTAAGTAGGCCAAGGTCAAATTTTGCAGTGAGTCAACTTATGACAATATGGAAGCCTGGGTCCATCTGACTGAGTCCATAACCGCGTTGAGAATAGCTGTCCAAATTCTAACTGTTAAACGCCAGCAAGTGTGGTGCCTACCTAGTTAATATTTCAACAGATATATAATTTAAAAATATTATATATATATATATATAATACTTTTAAATTATTTTAATTTTTTTCCTTTCCTATTTTTTGTTTTACTTATTTTTACTCAAAAGAGCAAGCAATATACTATAATTTAATTTTTAAATTTTTAATATTTATTATAATTTATTTAAATTACTTTGATTGATTGGGGAGTGAATAATTACCATTATATATTAAAAATAAATCAAGATATATATATTATTCCGATCTGCATATATTCTTTTTCAAAATTCAATAAGTAGCTATTTGCAACCAGAGAAAGTGGATGATCCCACATTACGTCAACATGATTTTCAAAATAAATATGCATGCGCGACCATTTTACACATTTAGGATCTTCCACATCTACTATATATACTCCACAATCCATTTCTATACATATATATATACACACACACACACACATATATATATATACTGGTGGGAGCCAAATGCTAGCTCTGTATAAAAATAACTCTCACATAATATATATATATCTATATGTATATGGGGGTGAATAACAACTCTTAACATGTAGACTTACAAGTGTGTGTATAATTTGCTCAAGCCTTAAAAAAAAGAATGTACCTAAAATCATTATTTTCTTATTATATTTACATATAGTATAATAAGAAATTAAAAGTAATGTATACATGTATATATATATATATATATATGTATTATTTTGGTAAGAATTGGTTTGTATTAGTTGGGAGATGTTTCTCGCCAACCGAGCATGTGTTTCCCGAGTGATGGACATGCATCCGGCGGGGCCCACACCACTCCGATCACACCCAACAAAACCCCGCGTGTTCTCTTTCCTTTCCCAAATCATTTAATCATCTGCGTGTTTAATCAAATCCTCAAAACGTTCCGTTTAATTATTATTTTAAAATATTCGAGGTGTGAGTATCTATGTATGTATATACAGTGTACCCACTATATATATATATATATATATATTTTAATATAATCAAATCAAAATTAATTTTTACCGATTATCTCATTGAAATTAGCATCTCGTACTCATTTATAATCATACAAATATTGAATCAATATCCCAAGATTCATACATGAACATAAAAGATTTGATTGTTGATTAATTAGAAAATATATACACATTAATTATATATGAATACATAACCTAATATCGAACATACATTATTATATAAATAAAAAAAGAAATACCAACCATCAATATATTAAATACTCAATAATGTGAAATATAATTAACCCATGAAGGCCCAAATGTTTGGCCCATTGTCCTTCCACTTAGGCCCATCCACAATCACTTTGGAATTTGGGAAGGATTTGACTCGCGGCAAACGGTGCGTTTAATGAAATATAATTTATAATGATAATAACTTATTACGTGATTGATATTAAATATTGAAATTAAATTACGTTATACTGCTTTGTATATTGGATCTATTTTAAAATTATATAAATGTGCATATTATTATATAATAAATTGATAAAATTTTATATAATCTTTTGTATATAATACCGATATGCAATACATGACATAATACATATTATATACACATTTTTTGTCGGACAATGATTATCACATTATTATATGTTCACGTTTTATACTACGAACCAAACGTACCATTAAAGTTTTTATTATTACTTTTTAATATTTTAAGTTTTTAATGATTTTAATTATCATTTATGTAAAATACCTTTTAATTATAATAATTAACATGTCCATGCTACCCCAACCTTTACATATACATATTTTGATATAAGAGAAACTAGATTATTAATTGAAGGATTAATTAGGACAAAATTAAAATAGTTGGGGACCCGATTGAACAAAAAAATAATTATTGGGGGCTTAATTAAATAATTTGGAAAAGTGAGTGGTCGATTTAAGCTTTTGTTAAATTGGTTTACCGAAAATTAAAATAATAATTAATAATAAAAAAACAGAATTACGGGTTTATAAATACTACATTTAATAAACGACGCTGAACCGTCGGATCAACTTTTGAGGACGGCCCACTCTCTCTATTTTTCAATCAGACGGTCCATAATACAAGAGAAACGTCTCCTAGTTGAGTTATCAGGACTTTTTAATTTTTAATTTTTCAAAAGAAAATCTCCCTTCCTTCTCGCTTTCTCTGTTTTGCGCGTGCAACGGAGCACAAAGCCTGACGCTATATTTCTTGATAGAATTTTAGAAAAGAAAAATAAAGCGAGGGTTGAAGCTTCCTCTGGAGCACCTCGCTTATCTGCAAGATTTTACGCATCACCTGTTTTGTCCAAATCTGGTACTGTTTCATTCTTGTTTTCTACATGTATTGATTCTTAATTATTCTTGTGTAGGGTTTTCTTTCTACATATGAATTTGTCTGATTTTCTTCCTTATATTTGTTTTGGATAATCGGATTGATTTGGATGAGCTTAAGAGAAATAGGTTTTAATTTGGAGGATACGTATTGTTCTAGTAGTATTCTCATTTGTGGGTTTTTCTTGTAAGCCCGAGTTAGTTGTTAGGTAGAATAAATTTTGATAGATATTTTTCATGTAAGATTGGCGAGTCTTATGCTAGTTTATTGTTCTTGTATGAACATACTGGTAATGGGTTTGCCTTTCAAATTGTTGCTAGGAATGGAATATATTTAGCGCATTCATGAATACCCCTTTTTGCAGATTTTTTTATTCTTCAGGTTTTATCTTTTTTTTTTTTTCTCTCTATGAGAAATATAGTGCAATTGTATGTGAATTCTTAGCCCAGATTTTTCTACTCAACCAATCTGGTCGAGATTCACTGTCACTCTCTTGTTATCTAAAAAAAATTTAAGATGTATTTCTTTCATTTCTTTGTTGATCTTGCCAATAATTTTTAATTAAGATTAGATGCATTTTTGGGAGTCACATATGGCGTATTGATTAGCTGAGCTTTGACCATTATTGCCTTGATGTAATCATGCTTTCTGAATATTGATCCAGTTATGCGTATAGCCAGGACCACAATCGGCTATGGTTATGGGAAAAAAATTCTGTTTCACATTTGCGGCAGCTTATAGCTTGCATGTGGAACAGAAGAATAATCTCCCAATAATATTGTAAATTTTATGGTGCCAAGAGTGGCAAGGTGCTTGGAACAGCATATTGAACATATCAGACAAGTACTGGATTAGCACACCAAGGAAATCTGCATAAGTTGGTGAAACTTTTGAAGAGTCTATGCTCTGGTCCCCATTTGGTCTGTGGACTTAGATGGATGTTTCTTTTCTTGGACCAAATAGTGCACAAGCTGACCAATACTTCTTGTTAATGGAGCAAGCCCAAAGCCATAATGATCGTGACCACATTATTGTCATAACAAGAAATGATGATTCTTCATCAACTTCATCTAGCGATGAGCAGCATCCTGGGGTGGACTTATCTCAACTCGAAGACAGTGAATCAAGCAGCCGAAGAACCTCCCCTCGTCTACCTCCATCTTCCTCAAATAGACTAAGCTCTAGGAATGCTGCATTCACAAGGAGAGGTGATGGATATGGTCGTCGTCGTAGGAGCCCTTTGAATTCTGGACTCTGGATTTCTGTTGAATTACTTGTTACTGTGGGTCAGATTGTAGCCTCAATTGTTGTTCTGTCACTATCAAGAGATGAAAATCCACAAGCCCCTCTCTTTACATGGATTGTGGGTTATGCTTCTGGTTGTGTTGCAACTCTTCCCCTTCTTTATTGGCGTTTCCGTAACCGCAACCAGGGTACAGAAGAGTCCATACAGTCGCATGGTTCTTCTCAAATCAGTTTTCCAGAGTCTACACCTTATACAGCTATCTCAGTTACTCAAACTCCAGATGAGGAAAATCATCACGCAACGAGGAGCAATCAACTTAGAGGAACCCCAAGTACGAGGTAAAGTTTTGTTGCTTTGTTCATTTAATATCTCTTAATCTTTCTGTTCTTTCACTCTCTTCTTTTATCCAATGTGCATGAGTAACATTTTTCCCTCAGAGGGAACATTGTGTTTATCTTCAAGGGGACAAATGATTAGTTTTTAGTTAGTGGTGATATCATGGCAATGCTGTCGGTTTAAATTGCAGTTGATTGATGTTAGGTGGTTTATGTTGACTTAGAATATGTAGGGAAAAAAGGTTTCACGAAGTAGAGTGCGTATTTTGTTGAAATTGTTCTTGATTCCATTTCAGGATTAAGGTTCTCATGAACAAGCATAAGATTCTGTAGAGAAGCTGAAAGTGTTCAGTGTATCTTGTTTAGGGGACTGATATTTGCACTATATTTTGTTATGGAGGAGGATGAAAATCCATAAACATGCAGAAATGGAGCTGCGAAGTAAAGCTGGAAACATCAGTTCCCTTCATTTATGGAAAAAATTGGGGAGGAAAAAGTGGTTTGGATGAACCATATCAAGACTTGATTTTTTAGAGGGTCTTGTTGGTCCTATGCTGGGGCTTGCATGTTTACTGATGGAGTTGCCTGAATGAATGATTGAAATAGAAGTCAAACGATCTCAGTTGTATCTACAATTAACTTCCCAGATAATTTATCTTTTTGCATTTTACTTTTTAAAATCATTGATACTGATAAAGGAATTTATTAAAAATAAAATGGAGATATGTACTGATTGTGAGTTGGGATAAAGGTGTTATCTTTTGCTATCCCGTTTACAGTGGAGGTTGGGAACAGGGATTAAACCCTGGTAGAGAACCTCATCCATAGTCTTGATAGGGAGAAGAGAAGCAACCAACTGTGCTGGTGCTCAAGATCGAGCTAGGATAAGTAGGTAGATTAATTTAGGTGGATCAGCTCGATACCACCAAGTGAATTAGGCAACAAGATGTCCTTTGCATTTTGTTCATACTTATTCTATTTTAAATTCTTATAACTTAGTTATTTGATATATAATAGTTAATCAAAATTTGATACATAATTGAATGAACTTTGCTCATATCTTTAATTCCATAATCATGGATTTGTATTCCCAACTGGGCAAAAAAAAAATAATAAAAACATTAAAAATGAATTGGACATGAAATTATCTAGAATTAGAATACTATTTCAATCAAAATTCTGTTTTATTTATATTGTATTCCTATTCTTATGCCATGAATTGGAATTTAAAACAAACTTGACGTAAGAACTTCCCCCAGCCCTTCAAATGGATAAAAAGGCCTTCTCTTTTTAAGTTCTGTCAAGTGATGATTTATTGAATACTTGGGTCTTTATCATTGTGTCTTTCCTATTTCCCGGGATTTGTTCAGGTTTTCTTTTTTTCCCTAATACTTGTTAGATATATGAGCGGTAAGCCAATAAGTTGCGATTAGAATAAATTTTCAACATGGACAAGGATATTGTCTGATTTGTTGAAAATATGTTTAGTGAGGAATATTCTGATGCGTCAAAACTATAAAAGCAATGGCAAGATGAGTATGCCGGTAACAATATTTTAATTGGTGTCCATATTGATATTTTCTCGGAAGAAAAAGAAACTTTAGTATAATTTCGTATGCAATTTGTAGATGGTGTGTTGCTGACTAGAATGTTGGTTTCTAATTTGCAGACTCAATGGATTAGTGGACCATTTCAAGATGGCACTTGATTGTTTCTTTGCAGTATGGTTTGTTGTGGGCAATGTGTGGATTTTTGGAGGTCACTCTTCTCCCTCTGATGCCCCTAAATTGTACAGGTATAGACGAACGTAGTTTGGAGGTTTTTTCCGTGGAATTTTACCTTGTTCAAATATCTAATTTCTTTTTCTGTTTTCCTTGTAGGCTGTGTATAGTATTCCTTACATTTAGCTGTATTGGATATGCCATGCCATTTATACTCTGTGCTACAATCTGCTGCTGCTTGCCTTGCATAATTTCTGTCCTGGGCTTTCGGGAAGATTTTTCTCAAACCAGAGGGGCAACCATTGAATCTATTAATGCATTGCCGATCTACAAGTTTAAGTCAAAGAAAAATGGTGATATTAATGATCAAGACATTACAAGGGAGGGTGAAGGTGGGATCCTGGCTGCAGGAACTGAAAAGGAACGCTGGGTTTCAGGAGAAGATGCTGTAAGTTTTTTGTGGACTATGATCTTGTATTTCTATGAGAAACCAATTAGCTTGGATTTAATTGAGACCAGGTATCAGAATCATGAACTGGGTGGCTAATTTTTTGTTTTGGTCCTACAAGGAAAGATTGGCAGTGACAAAAATTTTGGATAATTACTTTATAGGACAAAAATGTCTTAGGTGCCTTCGGCTGAATTTTCCTCATTAAAATTACTGGCCAAATTCACATATCAATTAGCACTGTGATACTTGAAATGCTGCATATACTTGAAGAAAATAGTAGGACCTCAATTTTATTTTTGGCTATGGCTTAAACTAACTCTCTACCACCCCAACCCCCCTCTTGATTGGGTGCAGATTTGCTGTATTTGCTTGGCAAAATATGCAGACGACGATGAGGTAAAGGAGCTAACCTGCTCCCACGTCTTCCATGTGGAGTGTATAGATAAGTGGTTAAAAATCAATGCATCATGTCCCCTTTGTAAGGGTGAGGTTGGTGAGGTTAGTAGGGCTTCATCATTAGCCAGAGGCTCCAACCAGAGCTGAAGTGAGAAGACAAATCATGATACTGCTCAAAATCATTATGGCAATGCCTAAAGTACTAATCCTGAACACCATCAAATGCTTGGGGTAGTTACAGGAATGCAAGGCCTTAGGGAGGTATGTTTTCTCATTTGGCAGAAAACCACGTGTAAGGGGGTCTGGTTCCAGCCTTAGCTGAAGAATACAGATTCATTCGGTATTTTGTAACAGTAAAAAATGAGATTACCTTGCTTAGAATGCCTCGCCAACTTGTGTTCTTAAATTGTTTATACAGCCCTTGGGAGATGATTGCAAATTTGTCCTGTCTTATTTTCTTCAACTCCTATAATTGTAACGACATAAAAAGCAGTGATTTGCTATACGCTACCTGTAATGTTATTGTGCTCATTTCTCGGATTGTTGCATTTGTAAACTGAAAGAAGCAACGGGAGAAGTGACGATGTAGACATGCTCTTATCGCCTGGTGCAGCAGAAAAGGGAACTCTGATTGATATAAATTCTAGTTGCCAATCAAAACAGGCCATCTTCCTCGAAACAACACCAGAGTTGTTGGTAGCTCCCATGAATTTGAAGATGAAGCAAGCAATGCCCAGCAGCAAAGGTGGCCATACAACTTTGAGATTCCAAAACTGGAGGTTTCGCAAGCAGCGACCGTTAATAATTGAAGAGGTTCTGGATTTAGTGCAATTAGGGAAGGGATGTTGTAGTAAGTGCAATAATGCTTGTTGTTTACGTTGTAAGATTGAATTTTGTTTTCTCTGTCATCACTAAGGAAGATGATTGGGTTCGATCTTCGTCATCCCGCCTTTGCTGTTGTCTGTTGTCTTACGACAAGCAATGGAAGTATTAACTATTTTAACCAAGGGATAACTAATTTATCCTTCCAAATCATGGGTGTTTTAAGGTTATATTTCGAAACCAATGAAGAATTATGCGTGATTCATAATTGGATTAATTTTGAGTTCAACCATAAAATGATAGAAAAAAAGTGACATTATATAGAATTTATGTTCTAAATTTTGTTAGAATTGATAAAATTTTAGTGTTTTTTAAGTTTTAGTCTCCTTCAAAATAATTTAGAAATACTTTAAAATTTAGATAATATTATTTTCTTTCTATTTTATTTGTTAGATGATTTTTTACTATTACTATTATTACTACTTTTTATTTGTTTTTAATATAAAATATAAAGTCACATATATATATATATATATATTTATCCGAATTAAAAAAAAATCAAAATCAAAATAGAATTTAGAAAGGAGTTCAGTCAATTAAAGAACTTGATTCAAACTTCAAATTCGTGAACATGCCCTTTATATTTCATGTACGTTAATATATGTAATATTATAAATACAATAATCTTTAAAATCTTGTATAAATACTATAATATGTAAATTAACATATTATATATTTGTTCAAGCTTATCAAACTTGATTTCGACCACTTTGAGCTCGAATTGAATCTGTAATTTTGAGTTTCTAATTTCTCCTCAGTTATTCTTCTATTTATTATTATTTTTTTACGTAAGTTAAATTTCTTATACTTAATATTTTTCTTTATCCTTTAAACATTTAATCAAAATAGAGGGCCAAAACCTTTAATTTTTTTTTTCAATAATTAGTTTCCATCTCTTTTTTTTTTTTTAAATATTGCTTCACGTTCAACATATTAATATCTTGTAATAATAAGATTTTTATTTTTATTTTTATTTTTTTTATTATAATTTTATATGCGAACGAAATAATAAACATCAGTAGAATAATATCATCAACATTTTTTATTTAAAAATTTAATTTTTTACTTTCGTTCTCGTTACTCCCCCTTTCCCTCCCTTTTTTTTTATTTAAAAATATAACCTAATATGAGAATTAACATCTTAGAATAAAGAATTATCACGGCTTGGAATGACTTTATGTTACTTCTCAAGCCATGCTTATTCCATCTAATCTTTTATTTTGTTTAATTTTATCTACCATTTGTTTCATAGAAAATGTTGGTCAAAGTTGATTGATTGGTTCTTATGATACTTAAAAATTATAAATTATGCTTTTTCTTAGGTTATGAGATATTTATACATCTATTAGAGTTTATATGCTTTGGATGTTATGGAATCAAGTTATAATTAAAAGACTTACTCTTAAAAAAAAAAAAAACATAATTCATTATTTTATAATATTTTATGTTTTATTCGATGAAGTTAATATTATTTTTTTTGTGATATAGTTTTATAAAAGAATTAAATTTTTATTAACTGAATATGAAAAATAAATCACCCTTCTAATAATTAAAGTTTCATCGCTGTTATCGTCTATAATAATTTCGCATTAACCATGCATGCAAATTATCAGAGGTTATTGTCTTCTTCTTTAATACGAATCATCTATAAAATTGTTTAACGAACTAACATTACAATTTTTAGTTTTTTCAGTTGTAACGTTTAAATAAATTTTTAATATAATTAAATTATTTAATCTGTAATTTAAGCAAACGGATAATTTATAATTTTTTTCTTCCATATTTTTTTGATATATTTATGGCCATAGAAAATTAAAACCTTGAAGAAAGTAAAAGAAGTATATGAAAATTAAAATATGTATAGTCAAAACAATATTTATTTTGAAAATGCCAAAAGAATTCTTTTTTCTAGAATCTAAGTTACCTTTAAAAATAACTTATTATGGAAGTAAGTTATATACCAATTTTTAGAATGTATAAAATTTATATATATATATATATATGTTATTATATAAGAAAATAAAAAACTGAATGGTTATGTTATTGATTAAAAATCTTTTAGAAATTAATTGAAAAATAATTTTTTGAAAAATCTTGAAACTATTAAAATTTAAAAAATATTAAACATCTTAGCAAAATAGATGTATAATTTTCTAAAATATTTTATATGTTTTTTTTTTTTAATTTAAAGAAAAGGAAAGAATTCGATTCAAAAGACTTACCCTGAAAATTACTGGAAGCAACACTCAATCTGAACCGTCAAATTTCATCGTCGACAATCGAACGGTTCACCAAACAAGAAAAGAGCAGGCCGGGTCCCTTTTTAGTCAACTCCGGCGGACTAAAATCTATTAAGTCTCTGTATTGTATTTTGTAAGAAATTCAGAACAAAAAAAAAAAAAAGCTGACTCTATATTTTTTCCCAAGAAAATTATACAAAATAATAAGAGAGCAAGCTTTGAGTTTGACGCTTTACTTGCAACCCGGCTTCCTTGCTTATCTGTTATTCTCTTCCGAATATCACCTGCTCTATTCAAATCTGGTACACACTTCTTTTCTTTTTTTGCTTTCTTTTATCTTCATTTATCTTTCGATTCTTCTGATCTTCTTTTTTTAGGGCTTCGTGTTCTATGTGACTCGTGAGATTTTCTTGCTTGAATTTGCTTTGACTCATAAGTGAGGATAACTTCTCAGAGTTTTCGTCGTTGAATTGGATTCGATGGGTTTAAGTATTAGTAAAATGTTATATTAGCTTTGCATTCGGGTCTATTTTGGTAGATACGCTATTTTATGGTATTCTGATTTGTGGGTTTTCCTTGTAAGCTTGAGTTAGCTGTTGGGTACAATGAATTTTGACAATTCTGTCTTATGTAATTGGTGGGTCGTTTTGGTTGCGTGTTCTTATGGACGATTCTAGTTCTGTATTGTTTTCTCACCAAGATTGTTGCTGGAAATTAAATACACTAACACATTCTTGAAGACATTAGCTTTCAAGTTTTGCATTTTAAATTTTTTCTACGACAAAATAAGTTTAATTTCTTTATAAATATTCTTATGAGTCTGTGTATTCTGCTTAAAGATTCTCATTAACATAATTGCTTCTCTCATATTATCTATTAATAATTTGCGTTTTGCTTTATAAATTTAGTTAATAAATATGATTATGTATTGTAGTCACCTTAATGTATATCATTTTCTCATCTTTTGAGTGGTTAATCTTGTTTATCTTCTTAGAATTGCCATTAAGTAATCATGCTTTCACTGATCTAGGTAAGCATATAGCAAGGACTCAAATTGGTTTTGATATTGGATTGGTGGCAGCTTGGTTGTTAATCAGAACAGCAAACACTTCACTTATTTTCTCGTGTCAAGTGTTTAGTTGGCATGACACATTGAAAGTATCAGACAGGGGAATTTGGGAAAGTGGAGCCGAGGTTGGAAACTTGTGTATCTTTGACCTATGCTTTGGTGCCTTCAAATTTGGTTGGTGGACTTAGATGGATGTTTCCTTTCTGGGACCAAATAGCGCCCAAGGTGACCTTTACCCCTTGCTAATGGAGCGAGCACAAAGCCCTCATGGTCACGAGCACATCATTGACATAACAAGAAACAACAATCCTTTACCAAGTTCATCTCATTATGAGCAGCATCCGGGGGTGGACTCACCTCAACATGAAGATAATGCAACAAGGAGCACAAGAACCTCCCCTCATCTACGTCCTTCATTGTCATCCAATAGACAAAATTCCAGAAATTCCACATTCACACGGAGAGGTGATGGGTATGTTCGTCGTCGTAGGAGTCCATTGAATTCTGGGCTTTGGATTTCAGTTGAGTTAGCTGTGACTTTGGGACAGATTATAGCCTCTATTGTGGTTCTATCACTCTCAAGAAATGAAAATCCACAAGCCCCTCTGTTTGCATGGGTTGTGGGTTATGCTTCTGGATGTGTTGCAACACTTCCGGTTTTATATTGGCGTTTTCGTAATCGCAACCAAAGAACAGAGCAAGAATCCTTACAGCAACGTGGAGGCTCTCCTCAAAGCAATGTTCCTGAATCTACATCTTACGCAGATGCCTCAGGTTCTCAAAATCGAGATGAGGAAAGTCGTCATGCTGCAATAACACGAAGAAACAGTCAAATTAGAGGAACCTTAATTACACGGTAGCAATTTGTTTGCTTTGCTTGTTAATATCTTATAATACTTTTCTTCTTTTCTCTTTTTTTTTTTTTATTTTTTTCTAATTTGCATCATTGTTTTTTTTCTCTTCAAGAGTATATTGCATCAATCCTCAAGAAAAGCAAATAATGCATCTTTGCAAAGCCAGAGCTCATGCTGGTGTTTAAATTTTCATTTTAATTCACAATCCTCTGAAGACACTTACTTTATTGCAACATTAATTTCAATTTTGTCAGTTCAACGTGTGTTAAATCTATATACATATATATTTTTTCTACAAGACATCTCAAATATAACTAACATTCCCATGGAGTAATGGTGGTAACTAGCAAGACTTCTGTCTACAGGGCTTTCAGGTTCGTATTAGTTTTTGCTAGTTGTCATACATGAAATTGAGTAACTTTTGAATAAGAGGAAAAAATGATCTTCATTTGAGAATTTGTTATGCGGAGGGTGTGTACTATTGTCCTCCACATCTTTGTAAACAATCAGCAAGATGAGTAAATAGCAGATAAATGCTTCAGTATCTACACATTGATGTCTTTACATGACATGGAAAAAGAGATTCTGTTTTTATACAATTTATAGATGATTCATTGATTAGAACAGCTGGTTAATTTCTGATTTGCAGACTCAATGGATTGGTGGACCATTTCAAGATGGCTCTTGATTGTTTCTTTGCGGTGTGGTTTGTTGTGGGCAATGTGTGGATTTTTGGAGGTCACTCTTCTCCCTCAGATGCTCCTAAACTGTACAGGTACGATTAAACAGTACTTGGGGTTTAATTCTTGTATTTCTACTTGTAGGCTCAACTGTCTTTGATGTCCTTGTAGGTTATGTATAGTGTTCCTTACTTTTAGCTGCATTGGGTATGCCATGCCATTTATACTCTGCACTACAATCTGCTGCTGCTTGCCTTGCATAATTTCTGTCCTGGGTTTTCGGGAGGATTTTTCTCAAACTAGAGGAGCCAGCATTGAATGCATTAATGCTCTGCCAATATACAAGTTCAGGTCAAAGAAAAATGGTAATATCGGTGATCAAGACAATTCAAGAGAATGTGAAGGTGGGATCCTGGGTGCAGGGACTGAAAAGGAACGATTGATTTCAGGAGAGGATGCTGTAAGTTTATACAGAATTCTGATTTCTATTTTATGGTAGGAACCAATTAGCTGGAATTTGATTTTAACTAGGTAGCAAAATCAAACTGGGTGGACAGTAAAAAAAATTCTCACACATAAAACTGGAAACTCCAGGTAGCGATGGCTGAATTTATCCTGTTTTATAATTCGTAAAACTCACGTCAGGAAGCACTAATCATTATGACTTTTGACAAATGACATGGTTTTAGATAATACCTGAAGTTCATGATTTACTGATTGATGCATCCAGACCGTTTTCATCAGTCACCCATATATAGTTTTTGTTTATCTAGTTACATTATTCTGTTTCAAGGTGAAGTGACACTAGGTTCCAAAGTTTTATTCGTGGGAATTGTTTGAAGTAATAAACTGTAATGGTTTCAGGTTTGCTGCATCTGTCTGGCCAAATACGAAGACAATGATGAACTAAGGGAGCTACCCTGCTCCCATGTCTTCCATGTGGAGTGTGTGGATAAATGGTTAAAAATCAACGCATCATGCCCGCTCTGTAAAAGTGAGGTCGGTGAGAGTGGTAACGTGACATCAGTAGGCAGAGATACCAGCCAGAACTGAAGCAATGGGAGATTGCCGAAGATCATGTTTGTATGCTCAGCCTGGGAAGCAATTGAACCTTGGGTAGGAGAATGCATAATCCTTGGTAAGTTAACAGATTCTCCAGAAGCAGAAAAGACTAACTCGGGAAGGTGGTTCTCTTGATGTATGCTGCAGCTCATACCCATCCATAACTTGTGGGGTGTAAAAGCAAGAGTATAGTTCCCAACCAGCTTTTTGGTTGAATTGTTTAATACAGCCTGTACCGGGAGAGAGAAATGGAGATCTGCCGCATGTTTATGGAAACTGTATAATAACTATATATATAAGGAAGGCAGTGCATTGTATTGAGATACACACATTACATTGGATGTGGATAGCTCATGTTCTTTTGCAGTTGTAAATTGAAAGCTACCACAATGAGTAAATAAGATTGGAAATGCTTGGTCTCTAACGTGAAGGAAATGAAGCCCTAGTAAATACTTCATCTCTCTCAAATTTCAGTAGGGCATCCATAGCCCAAACAAGTTACTGGAATTTGATTGCTGAACAAATGCTGGATTATAGGTAATTGTGGTCAAATTGATTACACCTCAACCTACAAAATCTGCACAAACATGGTGTGGAATCGAAACTTTTCCGCATATTCCATAAGTTAGAACTGACATTACGCATATTTGTGGCTGAACAGGACCAATTGGGTTAGCCTCCAGGAACTGGAAATTGTCTTGGGGCACCCTCCCATGTTGCTGCAACTACCATGTTAAAAACACCTAGTAACATCATGATCTTAAACATCGCTGAATTATATTACTCAGTTTACGGAATGAAGAAAATTGAAGAATATTACTCACTTCAGGAGTCAGTTTTAAACATCCAAAAGCAGAAAACTAAGAATAAAATTCAAACATGGCTGCAACAACCATCAACCCCTATGCAATTCGATTCACTTGCAAAATTTTCCACAAATATGAGTGTTTATACAAGGTAAAATGCCTAATTAAATTAATCAAGTACAACATGCTCCAAAGATCAACTCTACCAGGTATTGTTCTATGCTGACGGGATGTACGACCAGGACTTTGAAAAAAAAAAAAAATCTCTTGTGCTCCCCCAACCTATTAAATAATCTCAGATTTTTCGGGCAAGCCCAAGGCACTAACCTTTCTCAGATCTCATCCAATGATGAGCAAATGGAAAATTATCGACCCTTCGACATAAGAAATGAAATTATACACATTTGCAAAGGAATGCATTTCACAACAGGAGAACAGGTGAAAAATGAGAATCTATGGGTCAACTGACTTTGTGCAAAACCTCAGCATGATCCTCCGAAGAAACCCACTCTCCTCAAGGCTGTGTATATTTTGAGCCATGACTTCCTTAAGTTATGCGTCACACTCCATTATCTTCAACCTCATGTCAGCTCATAACGATGTTTTTAATATTCAGATGGTCAGGTCCTTGAATCCCTCAAGTTTCCCATTTGATACAAGAGAGGTAGCATTTGGACCAACTTCACGATGACTTGGACTCCCATTCTCAGTCTTCTTGCAAGTTTGATTGTAGATCGAGTTCGGCATTGCAGAGCTGCATTTGCCCTCAAAGTAGGTTGAATATGGGAAGTACTCAGCACAACGTACTTTCCATCCTGCAATTTTAAAAATAGGTATCAAACTTCATTATGACAGAAAGTTCATTTTTGGTTACATCCAGTTAATTTAAGATCAACTTAAAAAATAGGTATCAAACTTCATTAGAGAAGAATTTACAACCAAAATGTTACAAGAGATGATTCTTTTCCTACTGTTCTTTCCTCAGAAAAACCTAATATTTTCAGCTTGTTTAGCCCAATTTTCATTCCATTTCTAGTTCATTCGTGCACTTAATTTTTAGATTAGTACTTCATGTTAAAACCATCAATTTCAATTCCAATTCTAGTTCATTCTTGCACTTAATTTTTAGATTAGTCCTTAATTCATGTTAAAACTGTCTTGTCCCCCTCCCTAAATTCCCAGAGAAAAAAATTCCCAGTTCCTGTTTTAGAAAGAATTAGCAAGGAAATTAGTCAGAATTAATCCAAACAGGACCTCACAAGCTCAGGAAGTACCAAACCCAGCGAAGGAAAACGAGCTCGTACAAGTAAAGCATGAATGAAATAATCCAAACATGTTAAGAATATACTTATCAATCAATTCCAAACTGATCTTTTTGAAAACATTATAAAACCAGTTCACGCAACGAATCTCAAATCTCCAAAATTGGTAAAGGATGGAAGAATGACCATATCAACTGCTCAAACATGAAGTTCATGTCAAATTGTCAGTAACTTCACTTTCACAAAGATGAAAATTCTTTGCTCATCATACATATCATAAACTCATGGAAGCTGGTAATGTTATGCTGAACAGTGACACAAAACAATCCATGAAAATTTATAGTACTTACTAAATGCTGCATCAGGATCAACAAGAACTGTTCCGAGGAGTTGGTGTGCTGCAATACACTCTTTGAGTTTCCAGGAACTGACAGATCCCAAGGCTCCATTTCTACATGTAACCAATCAACTCATATAATTATATGTTAGATACATTTATTAAAAACAAACAAAAAAGGTGTACTTAAATATTCTGAGAAGCATTACATTGGCACTACATTGTTGGTTGAGTCTTCAATTAACTTAACAGCCTCAGCTTTCTTACTAGGATCTAAAACGCACATCATTTCTGCAACTGCAGCTCTATGCATCAAAGAAACTGCAGGTTGGAAAAGTAGAAACAATCATCACTATGTATCGTATGTCAATAAATAACAAAGGAAATCAAAAGTAGATACAGACCCCCATGTTTATCAAGAAAGGACTTGTTTGTCTCCATCAGCGATCTACCATACAATTGACTATATCAAGAAACAGCAGAAGAATTAAGCATAACATAAATCTGTGCATCATACAACAACAAACACACAGAAAAAGTTCCATTAAAGATAAAATGATAATAAATGGAGAAAAGGACATCTCCAGACCTGATTGTCGGGCCCTCCGCTTCTAGAACACTCCAAACAAGTTTCTCAGCATATGTTATAGGAGAACTCATTGAGCCTATTTTATGGAAGAATTTAATCTGGAAGATTAAATCCAAATCAGCATGTTTGAAATCGGGCCACTACTAACAAATAGTATATAGTAAATCGATCATACTCATCAAAATCTATATCAGATTAAAGGCTCTTTGTTACATTAAGTCAAATCAGAATGTTTGAAATAAAAATGATCACTCGCAAAAAAAAAGAAAAACCAACCACTTCATCTCACAACCAAAAAGAAATTGGATTCACCACTAGCATACTGAACATATATCAGTGTGCTCATAAATATCTCTCTACCTCCTCTCTCTCAAACACACATGACATGAACAAGCAAAATGCCAGTAGGCACTACATACCAAGCAGCGGTGTGAATCTGGGTTCTCAGCGTCCAATCTTACCAATTGCTTTACAGCCTATAAACAAGGGAAAGAGCAAGATAGAACATCAGGTAATTATAGTAAAAATTTAAAGGGTTAACATTAACCTACTTAATCACTGATGTGGTAGAAGGATTAAACAAATAACAAATGAAAGACTGTCCATTTCTCACACTTGAAAGCTGAGTATACCTGGAGAGCAAGTAGAATTTTTTGTTTCCTCATGTTTACTTCAAAAGAAAGCAAGTGTGTCTCCAAAGAATCAGGCGAGTTCTTCTGAAGCAGCCTCAAGTACTTTGATGCCTCTGACAGTGGATCTTCAACCTGAATAGATAATCATTCACAATAATCGAAAGAAAGTGATCCAGTTAAAGATGCACAAGTTATTGGAAGGTAGAGAGAACACTATACCAGCAAAAATAAATAAAGCAAATAAAGAAACAATAACCAGTCAAACAACCTGCAGTAACTTCTCTCCATGAGGATCTGGATCCGCAGTCTTAACATTACGTTTACCAGACTTGGAGACACCACCACTGCTTGATTCTTCATTTTTACTCTCTGCCTCCTAAATAAATGAAAAGCATCAGAAAATAAAACAATTTGAAACTGTCTATATATCACAGTATACCGCAAAATGCAGCCATACTTTCTTAGCTCGGGCTTCTGCCTTTCTCTGTCTTCTAATTTTCTTCTTCTGAGAAGGAGGTAGCTTTGACATTTCCTCATCTCCTTCAGCTGTTGATTTCGGAGAATCATACAACTTCAAATAGCATCTACATGTCAAAATCCAAGAAAATAATAATCATATAAATTAGTGAGCAAAGTTTTTTATTATTTACAATAGTGGCGTAAGGTCTAACATTTAGTCAAAGTCATTCTTGAAACATCCTAATCAAATTAGTTTGACTTAACCTTCAGGATGGAGTCTTATTTGCGACTACATAATACATTAACCCACCATGACACGTTGCACGTCTATACACAGAAAATGAAGTGGAAAACAAGAACTGGAAAAACCCCTATGTACAAACACCTAACAAAGTAGAAACTATGAGCAAGTTCATTAAACAAAAAGGCCTGTTACAAACCTGCATTAGGCACCATTTTCCATTTGGTTTAACTCTGATGGCATGCATTTAATAAGACTAAGTCACTAATAAGCCAAAAGATAACCTAAAAAGGCCAGAAATTTACCAAAAAACTAGAAAAAATTAATCAGCACATAGAAGGTTTAGAGAGTGTTTAGGATGTCTTAAAGAAATGTGTTCTTAGAATTACTTACAGCACTGGGTGCCTTAATTTTCCCAAAGCAGCCAGATACTTATTTGAAAAATGAGCAATTATAAGTAAAAGGGGAAAGAAAATAAATTAATTAGAGAAGAAACACATACCTACAAAAGTTATAAATAAGTTGCTCATTGTTTTTCACTTGAAATCACCTTTAAACACCTAACAAGCATGTGCTTATTTCGTTGCACGGTCAGATAAACACTTAAAATTACTAATAAGCACCACAATCTCAAATATCCTCTTACTAATCAGGAAGGGGGCTTTACATTGTGTGTGGATGGGATGTGTTAAAGGTTCATGCTAACTGTAAGTAGAATTCAAGAATATCTTTAGAAGGAGACAATTGCAATAACACACTAAGGGAATGTACAAAAGAAGAATTTGGCATAAGATCACCAAATACTTAGCCCTTGGAAGTGAGGGAACAATCCTTAAACAAAATATAAAGGATATGAAACCAAACACCACATCAGAACATACTAGAGTCCTACAATCAACATATTTATTCATTTTGGGCAAATAGGTAGTTATAAGCTTTAATTTACACAAGTAGGATATCCCCATAGAGGAAATATTCGAAGAGGATCAACCTTCACTCAACACCCTAATAAGGGAAAATATCTGTCTAGACAGTCCTGTAGGTAGAAAAAATATTTAGGTTAACATCCTAGGTAGCATATGGTATATTTACAGAGCAGGACAGGGTAGCTAACAATATCACTAAAGAAGACTAAACAAAGGAAAGCATAGTGTTTGGCGGATACAAATTTATACAGAACAACACAATATACCCTTGTACTATTTAAATTTTGTGTTTATTCTAATTTATTTAAATTTAATTTATACAATGAATTTATAATTGGTCAATAAATGTGTAAAACAATTATTATTTCATGACTTGTTAGTCAAAATATCAATTATTAAAATTTATTCATAATCAACGTACTTCTTTAATAATAGTCCTAAGTGTTTTAATTAAAATAAGTGTATTCAAATTGGAAAATCGAGCTTCAAGGTTGTAATTAAAAATGAAAGAATATAAAAATAATAGTAATAATCTAATCCCACACAAGAAGATTGAAGAGAAGGAAAATGAGGGGAATGGGAGGGGTGGCTTAGGAAAGCATCATTATTATGAAGAGAACAACTTTATTCCACCTTATTTCAAAAAAAAAAAAAAACTTTATTCCACCATTTTGTAGAAACAAGTTTAGTCTAACTTTCAACATTTTTTATACCATTCAGTTCTTACATCTCAGCTACTAACCATAGAACTATACTATATTGTTCTGTCCATTCCAATATCTTTTATGTTCCCAAACACTTACTAAAACACAAATCCTATGTTTGGATCTTATGAAGCAAGGGAAAAGGAAGAGAAAGAAAAGACTGCTACATTTTTTCTTCACTTATTTGTATAAAAAATAAAGTAAATGAAAGGATGGGATGATGAACATTCTTCTCATTCTCTTGGAAATCTATTGTTTCCTTCTACCAAATTGGAATAAAATATGAGGAAAGAAAATGAGCTAAAAATTTTAGTAACAAATTTTTATTTTACACTTAATTGTCAACTTTGCTATTTTATTAATAAAAGTATAATTGAGAATATTCTTATAATTAATCATTTATTTCCCTTTACAAGCTCAAACCAAACAAGATATTACAATAATAATTTGCTTTACTTTCTCAAACAATATTCATTCTTTCATTTAAAATTCTCCCTTTTCATCTCTATTATTTCATTAATATTTATCTTAATAGAGTTCTCTAATGAAAACTATTCTTCTTAAGAAAAGGTAATGATCCTAATTGAAATACATTACCTGATAGCTCCAGCTGCTGCTTTGTGAAAATATGGATGAGAATGCAATCGATCTTGAAACCTAAGCATGTCCACATATGCCCGCAGAGTCATTTTCCTTAAGCAATATGAGTGGAAATCAAATTGGTCTTCTGTAATATCAGCATAGTGCTTCTCCACAGCCAAAAATTTCTTCAAGGCTCGTCCAAGATCACCTTGACGGAGGTAACTTTCACCAGAAGCAAGTTCATACCTTCCAAAATACAGTATTTTAATACAATTAGCAAGTGTTTCCAAAGTCTTCGTTTTACACACTAACGATAACCATGCATAGAGACATACCACATGCACTGCATGTCATGAAGGTTGTTGTGTTGATCTCCATCCTTTGTGAACAATACAGCAGTTTTCTCTGCCAAAGCCACCTTCAAAAAGAAATTACATGGTGATGACGATAAAAGCTACACAAAAGTCCAAAAAGTAATAAATAATAGAAAATTCACAAGCTCCATAGGGTCTCATCATGTTCAGCCATGTTAATTTTGTGCTCTCTATATTATTATATTATTATGGACTTCGAGAAGTCAACACCAAATTATTCTCAAAACAGAAGTGCCAAAAATAGCTGCATGCTAATGGAAGTATATGCAAGATCAGCAAAGTCCGTAGATGAACTACCACAATCAAGGAACTCAGAGACTACAGCTCTCACAATAGCTGTAACGAGAAATTCCAAAGTTGCATTCAGATTCAGACCCATCCACTTACACCCTTCCTGGAGTCCATTGTCAGCGTGCTAATAAATTGACCACTGTTTCCCAGTCACTCTTCTATCTTCAAATGAAAAGGATAACATAACACAAACTTATCTAGAAAGCTCATAATTATGCAAAAAATGAACTTCATCACCTTAATTCTGGATGTAACACCAACTTAAGAGTAGCATTCTTGCTCTAAGAATGTCTGTTGAAACTGAACAAAGTGCGGCAATGCCACCCTAAAGTGCACAAACATATCCCATTCCTAGCCCCTAGAATAATGTACTCTTGCCATTCACCAAAATATTAGCACATTCACAAACCAGAACTTTGAAATTTTTGTTTCGAAATTTATTCTTTCTTAATAGAAAAAGAAATATCTATTATTTATTTGCAAGATACCAAGGGATCGATATCGAGGGGGTATTGTCCAAGACAATATTACAACGTGGAAATAGAATTTCAACATTAAACATTTAATTGGAAGAACTTAATCGTAAACATATATATACATATATATATATATTTAAATTTTTATGAGCTTATTGATTGGAAATTAACATTGGCATCTTCTCTTGAACAGAGTTTACTTTCTCAAAGAACAGACTTCATGAGACAGGAGTATAATTAAAAGAAAACTTAAATAATTTAAACAAAGGTCTGGAACCTGATCAGCCTGCAGCATACGCTTAACACATTCACTATTTATGTAGCGATCTGCAAGATCCATACATCTAGCTTCATCGGCCAATGCTGCGGCAGCAGTCAAATCACCAGCATGCTTCAGTATTCGGCTCTGTGATTTATTAAAAACAAATAATTTGAATGAATTTCGGTTTACAGAATTTCCATAACAATATAACCCAACGAAAAACATAAAACTCCAATGATTTTTTTTTTTGAGATAAAAGTGGAGAAGTTGTATTGAAGTGTAGGCACCAAGGGGGTGCCACTCATGTACAAAAATTTACAAGTCAATGAGCATATTTACAATGAAACCAAAATCATCAAGGCTAAAAAGGTTATGTCCCAGAATAACAGAACCAAAAAAATGGAACTGTTTTCTTATCTGCATCTGTAATATAACAAAAATAAAAACAGTCGGAGATAGAAAGCAGCGGATAGTCCACTATCTGAAATATTTCCTCAGCAAAACAAAGTTGCTTTCATTGATTTACTAATACGTACAAATCTAGCACAACCAAATAGGTAATGAAACCATATTTAGGACTTCATGCTGAAGAGAAAAATATATTTTTTAAAAGACTTGAGAGAAAATCTAACCATATTTAAGATCACCATCATGTTAAGTGTTCATATATCACGCCCTCGTCAAAGAAAAAATGTAGCATAAAGAATCTAAGATACAAAAGCAATGCCAGGCATCAGCAATAAAAGTAATCTTTTAAATAAATGCAATGAAAACAATCTGAAATAGTGTGAAGCGAACGTTTTAGAGATGTTAGAGGATTTCTTTAAGAAGGGTGAGTTTGATTCTGGTTTTAACTCTACCTTGCTCATCCTCATCCCGAAGTTCTTCTACTTTGGAGGTTAGAGACCTCAGGCACCAATCAACTTGGTCAGATGTGTACTAAGTCCTTGATGCCTCTTAGATGGTGAACATAATGGTCATTATCTGCTAAGAAGGGGATAACGGATCTCTTGTGCAAGCTTGACATTTGAGGAAGCATATGACCATGTGTCAAGGCTTTCTTGATTTACCTAAGTTGGTCTAGCCAAGTCCAAGTCCCTTTACTTTAGCCGGGTTCACCCATCTTTTCTATCCCTTTCTGATTAAGACCCTGACAAAAATCCTCTCAGATCCTCCAGTGCCTCTAATCCGACTCAAGAGCTGGGTGGTGGGAGAAAGCTGAGCAGGTCTAGCACTTGAGAGAAAAGGAACAAAGGCATAACAAACTAGAGCAGAAAGATGAGTTGGAAGCATCACTTAGGGTTTGAGGATATGTGGTCTACGTAAATTCATGGACACATCTCTATACCTTCTTTTCTGGTCCTAATCAATGGGAGTCCTTTAGCATTTTTCAAGTCTCAAAGGGGAGAAATTGTCCCACTTTTTTCTCAGACCTTCATCTTTGTTATGGGAACTTTCAGCATAACGGTTATAAGAGCTAGATTATAAAACCCGATACAAGATTCGAACATTCAGGAAGGAGAAGAGAGGACAATGAAATCTACATGCTGCTTTTGGAAATGATACAATCCAACTTTACAAATCTAGCAGAGAATTACTCCTCAATATATGGGCCTGAAGATCAACATTGGAAGTCAGAAATATTTTTGATTGGTGATGGTAAGGTGCGGAGGGTTGTCACCAGATCCAGGTTGCAAGTTCGGCTCTTTTTTTATCAAGTACTTTTCATGAAGCTTTTTCTATCAAGTACTTGAATCATCTCTTTGAGGTAAATCCAAATGCTAGGCATTTGGGAATGGATAACAATAAGATGGAGAAGTGGTAGGCTAGCTCAAAGAGAGGCACTTGTCTAAGGAAGTCAGGTTTACCCTCATTTAGAAGTTACTCTCTATGACCTGCTTGTTTATGTTTTAATCCTTCTTCCCCATGCCAGGCGAAGTGGTCGAAATAGGGTAGCAACGAGCCAAACATGTTTATGAATGACTTATACTCGGCCCAGTCTGAGGTTAGTCAAACTCAAACTTGAACCCGAACTACAGCCTAAAAAATAGTTTGTTTAGTTGAATGAGCAAAACTCAAGCCTAAAAGTACTTGGTTCTGAAACTTGCAGACGTATTTGTATATCCAATATGTTTACGAAAAGATATAATAATAATGAGCTTTAAGGATGAATATATTTTAGTTGTACATGTAATATATTTGTGAAATTCTTAAATAAAATTAAGCAAATAGGACAATAAACAGGTTCCTTATTGAGGTAGCTTTTATATAAATTCAACTTATTCAAGTTCAAGTTTGAACTCGAATTATATGTTTCTCTAACAAACCCGAATTTTAGCAAATATTTAATGAAGTTTCGAGTTTAACTCGAGTCTGACACAGTTAAAAAAAAAAAAAAAACTCTCAGATACCTACATTTTTGGCAGGTTACCACCCCCATGGAGAACAATGGAGACTATTAAGTTGTCTCAACAAATATCACTCAAGCTGTCTCAAGGAATTGTTGCTTGCCCTGAAAACTTCTAAAATGCAAATATGCTTTGGGTGGAATCTTATGCATCCAAAGTAAAATCTCTTTGGATGCTCCAAAACTGCTCTGAAGTGATGTTCTTATTACATGTTATTTTATTAACCAAATATCTAAAGAAATATTTTATTAACCAAATAACTATACCTTTCTTTCTGTTTCCTCCACGTCTTTGGTTGACTGTTTTACTCATCAATAACAATCTCGACCTCAGAGCTGTGTATTTTCCTTGGTTATTCTTGTAGGCAATAGCGCTATAATGCTTCGTCACGTTGTACATGGGTTGCTCCCCCTTGGAGCCTTTCTATTGATCTACTTCTCTTTTATCTCAAAAAAATAATGCTTCGCCATGTTCATCCTTTATGTTTGCCAACATGACATCTTTTTAGTCTACTCTCCTCTTCGAGTCACTTAACACAATTGATCTCTGTTATTGTCTTCCTCTTTCTTCTTTTGTTTTTGACAAGGGTGTCTCCATTGTCACTTGAATTTTTAACCCTGATTCTACTAGTTTGGATCATCCCAGATTATAGATTTATACTTAATGACCTGGTACAATAGCAGGCAATCACGAATATTCACATCCTCTGCCAATCATGCCATTATTTCCTTCGTATCTGACTCTACTTTATCCATTGCCCTTGGATAAGGAAAACAATCACCTCAGATTTTGTTTTTTATGATCACTTATCATTCTCATATTTAGTATTCATCACCTAATATTCTTTGTTCCCATTCCTAAGTCTATGAAAGCAACCCTTTCATCCTTATTGGAGACAAGCAAGAAAAGATACCTGCATTGAAGGTAAATGAAGGTTGTTATTCCTGGGTATTGAGGCAGCTAAATCATAGTTAGCAATTGGTTTATCACAAAGGAATTATATTTTGATCTTCTAAGCAGTTCACGCTACTATGGATCCCAATGTTAAGTTGGCTGCATATGAAAATGACTTCTTATTGAATGATCTTGATGTGTGCACAAAATGAGTTGGAAAATTAAATTCTCTCATCGTGACTCGTGAAGAAATTTCATCTGCTATGAGCATTGTGAGTCAGATTATGAAATTTCAGTTTGGAAGGAAGTATATGCATCTTCAGATATCTCAAAAATGCACCAGCTTGTGGATTACTATACAAGAATCATTGGCATATACTTTGATTTAATCTAGAGGTAAAAGATGCTAATATAATCCACCATGGTTATTGTAACTTTATGGGTCGTAACACAGCTGCTTGGAACAGGAAGAAAGAGATTGCGGTTGCTAGATTTTAGTGCTGAGACTTAGGGGAACTTTTGTGAAATTTCATCTGTAACAAGATTGGTGCATATGATTTATATATGTGCTAGCTTGAGGAGGTGTTAGAATATAAAAATATATGTTTTTGTATGGTTACTGTGTTATACAGGTTGTCTCTTTCTTCTCTAAGAGATACCTAAAACTACCTATTCGTATCTTCTTTCCAACACATAAGTCACAATAATTTCAACCAAGGGCAATTGATGCCTAGTTAGCTTTTGTAAGGCCGTGTTTTAGGGGGATTGTCCTCTAAAGTTCCAAATCCAAAGCAACTATAGAGTTGCAAGGTCCAAAGATGCTAGGGTGAGTTCTGGGAACACAAGATAGTGTTGGATTCAACATTATTTTCAAAGAAAATAAACTACATTGGATGGTTACAAGCCATAATCCCAATGATTGAGGAATGGAGATAATTTCTCTTGCAGGGGCCCTTGCCTCTGATAAGTGTAAACTAATAGAAGAAATTCATTGCATGGATGCTAACTCATGCTTTACGTAAAGTGTTTAACCTCCAACACTTGAACAGGGTCTAGCGTATGGATTGCTTCTACTGGAAGCAAATTTGTAGACAAAAGGCTTCACCTCAAGTGTTTTTATATCTTGAAAAGCTTCATGGAGCGTAATTCTCACTTGACAATCAAATGAAAAGAGGTCATATCCTTCTGTATGAGAGACAGCAAGTCCCTTGGCCATTTACTTATTCAGTGCGTTGTGCTAGAGTTCTTGTCAGGTTCAACCCTCAAGCTTCTTAATCTTAGGTGGGCAATTGGAGGGTCAATATTAGCAAAGCTCAAGGCAAAGGGTGGCATTGAGAGACAGCGAGTCCCTTGGCCATTTACTTCTTCAGTGCATTGTGCTGGAGTTCTTGTCAGGTTCAACCCTCAAGTTTCTTAATCTTAGGTGGGCAATTGAAGGGTCAATATTAGCAAAGAGCAAGGCAAAGGGTGGCATTGAGATTGGAAAAGGTTGAAAGAAGCTTGTCTTCCTTACCTCTTTAGAAATTCTTGAGTCACTTAGAAAGTAAGAAGTAAAAGAACTTCTTTTAAGGTGCCTACTCACCTTTTGGATAAAAATTAAAGATCATTAGTTCTAGACCTCGTGTATTTGGTTCAAAAGTCATCCTCTGTGTGTGATAGACAGTATTTTGGGACCTTTATATTTTGACCCACACTCTTTTCTGTCAAACAGATTAAAACAGATAGACAAGGCAGAAATATAATACAAAAGACCTTATTATATTACTCACAACAAGAATGTGTAGAAAGAGTATGCAAACAAACCTTGATCGAGTATAAATCAATTACAGTAGGAGTATGTGCTATGGCTTCATCGATTTTAGAGAGAGCAATATCATATTGACCTCGCCTGTCATAGTGCTGCAGCACCAAAAGAAGTTTTTTCAGGATGCTTCTCTTAAATTTCACAACACAAGATAAAGCACTGATTACTCAACAAGCAGCAATGAACCTGAGCCAAGAAAAAGAATATCCACATGAGTGTTGAGGGGGGCTCTTTTTCTTCCCTGCATTCAACATGAGAAAAACAAAAGAACATCAATGGTAAAGCATCATAAAAGTAGACTGAGAATATTAGGGTACAGCATATCACGTCTTTCTAAATAATTATAAAACAAGGAAGCACATCACAACAATTAAATCAATAATCATATCCATACTAAGGAAGCCTGCCATGTGTACTCTACTTCACAATATAATAATTATATAAATAGTCTAAACTGATGAATAAAGCATCCACGTTAAAACAATTAAGGTTATTCTCTTGGCAAGTCCATCTTGTATAAGCAAACTACCACCTACACAACCTTAGACATGGCAATAACATGAACATTTAGAAGCCAAACCTTTAATTTCTGAAATGGAATAGTAACATGTTCTATGGAGAAAGATTGTCTCACTGACATTAAACGAAAAGAAAGCTAAGCCACACACAGGTAAAGTAAGCTTTTCTTTATGTAAGAACTTGGTCTCCTCTCCTGCCAGATTCTGACAGAGCCTCAGATTTATAGTTTGATTGCATGTCACATAATTTACTTGAATCAAAAGAGAAAATACATGAATCCCAAGTATTAAGTGATCAAGACACACATAATCTGTAAGACTAGCTAACTATGCATGAGTTGCCTATGGAAAGGGCAGGAAGGACGGACCTATGTACACACCTACAGAAAGATCACATTGAGAGACAAGCGGAGGAGATGCTGCAACATGGAATAATTTGGCCTAATCAATCCCCATTCTCCTCCCCAGTTTTACTAATAAAAAGGCCCATGGCTTCTATGTGGATCACCGTGCCTTCAATCTAAAGACAATTACGACAAGTTTTCTATTCTAATAATCGATAAGATCCTTGAGGACCTGCATGGTGTTGCGTTCTTTACAAAGTTGCATCTACAAGCACCTGGTTTTGCCATTTGGCTAACCAATGCATCATCAACTTTTCAAACTCTCAACACGAATTTCCAACATAATTCGTGCAAGTTTATACTAGTACTATTTGGTGCCATCCTAATAGACAGCAACAAATGGATAGAACATATCTAGCACCTGAGGTGAATCTTTTTCCTACCCAGAGGAAGTTTGAATGCCTTTCGCGGAATCTCAAGTCTCGTGCTTATGCCATTCAATTTCTATGAAGTGTGGTAACAGATAACTCCACAGTCTGGATTGCTAGAATGTTTAAATCAACGAATATGAAAATATTCTAGGTTTTTTGGGGTTAACTAGCTAAGGAAAAGAATTTGTGAAAGATTATGGAATTTATGTGGGATCCTTGACATCCATGCCATGCAAGAATGCTTCTATTGAACCCTAGAACTTTTGGCGCGCTTGAGAAACTAAGGATTGCCATGACCACTATGTGAGGAAGGAAAACATGGTAGCATAAGCACTATTTGGGCAACCCTGAAGACTTGAGCACCTTATCATCAATTTCCATGCCTCAGCTAGACATTCCATGCCATCCATGAAGAAATTATTATAATACCAGTTTTCAAAAATTTATGGATCAAGTACAAATGGTGAGGTCGGACATCTATGAGTGTTCCAGGATGGCCTACTCTTTTACAAATAGAGGATGTAACTTCCACCCACTTCACCCATCCTCTGCCCTCCATAACCAAGGACATGAAGAGTAACAGAAGCCACTATAATGCATTAGTCGTAATTTTATAAGAAGGGCCAAAAGCAACAAGTGTAAGACTGTGAAATCCGATTTCACCTATTAATGCTACGCAGTTGAACTATTTCAACTAGTAGGTCTACTTCAAGGATTACCCATTCCTGAAACAAACACGAGTTGATGTCTCGACAGATTTTGTTGAAGATCTTCCCCTCTTCTCAAGGAAAAGGAGTACTTTTGGAGGTCTTTTACCATTTCTTTATGTATGCACAGTTCCAATCACTCGCATATAGTTATACTTCGATTGTTCTTTGATAGCAATGCCATCTTTACAAGTACCCTTTGGAAGGAACTCCTTTGCCTTTCCAATGCCGACAGCATCCCAAATATTTGCATGGTTTTTTAAAAAACAAGCCAAGGTAATTGTTGGATTGCTTATCCTGGGCCAAGTATTTTTGCCCAAGAACTTTTGCAATAGCACAATCTAGAAGTATGGTAATTGAAGAAGCCTACAGGGTAATCAATGGCAACATCGAGTGGATGATCAATGTTACAAGAAACCTAAATGATTGGGAGGTCGGCGAGTATCTAGACCTTCTCCAGATTCTTGCTGCTCAACAGATCAGCTCTGATAGGGATCAGGTGAAATGGAAACTGGAAAATTATGGTGTATTCTCGGTTAGATGTTACTATAAACATATTATGAGAGACGAACTTGGGAGAAGCCATAGTTTCCCAATGCTACAGATATGGAAAACCGGGTACCCCCAAGAATTGCCTTTGTTGGCCAGGAAGCTTTCAGAGAATGTATCCTAACTATTGACAAGCAGGAATATAGAAGACAGGTGTTGATTAACAGATATTTTTTATGCAGAATGCTGAGGAAACTTGTAAACACGTGCTGTTGTGGTGTCCTGTGGTGTAAGGGTTATGGACCATGATTTATGGCTTGCTGGGGGTCAACTGGGTAACTGTGGTGTGGCACAAAGGCTAGAAAAGAAAAGAAACACTATAAAGATGATTCTACCAATTGTTTTTTGGATTCTTTGGAAGAAAAGAAAGAGTAGAGCATTTGAGGGTAAAGAAACTGACCTGTATAGGTTAAGGGACAAATGACTTCACTATTTTGGTTTTATTTTGTTAGGTCATGATATTATTAGATACGAAAATTTTGGGATTGTCATAGACACTTTAACACACTTGTAAATCTTTTGTACATGAGTCGTATCTCCTTTTGATATCTTGTTAATATACTACTCACACTTTTTATTTAAAAAAAAAAAAGTATCATTGGAACTTTTTTCTAAGACAAAAAGTTATTGGGAACTTATCAATGACATCTTGAGGCATCATCCAAACTTGGGTTTAGGAACGATCAGAATGAAAAAATTTTGAAAGCACCATTCTGCAGGAGGAAGAAATTTTATGAACGGCCAGAATGAGAAAAATCTAGAAGATAGGCCTACTAGCCTTACTTATGTGAAAGGGACTCATGTCAAGGTAGAAAGGATACTCCTACTTTAGACTCTACTTATTTAATTAATTAAGAATTGAGGTTTCTCTAGGCACCGGTTTAGGCATTAGTCTAATAGAGATTTCTTCTTATATCATCATTATAAATATTAACCTAAATAACAAGTTTATCTCTAGATATGAAGTTTTCTTTGACAACGTAGGCCAACAAAGTTGAAAATTAGGGAAGCAATCAGCCAACTTGCTTCAAGAACTCCATATCAAGCCCCTTGGCAAGATCCCAGCTCCAGGACAGCAACAATGCCAATTGCATAAGCTGAGGTATGGGTCGTACAAAACTAGGGCCGGACAATACGCATGAAGATATTTGATTATTTTTCAGGACATTTTTTCTCCTCTACCCCCTTAAAAGATTTTAAGTTTCTCTTCTTTGGACCTTTTAATATGTAGAGACTATCTAATAAATTGAAATTCAAATGAAACAATCCAAAGCAATCATACCATTTCTGCCGCCAGTCATTTAGTCACCATTCCGAGGTTCTACCATTTTACTTAAAAACAGAGTAACAATCTAATCCTTTTGAGATAGAATTCTTCGCAATATTATTTTCATTTAACAAACAGTCCTTTCAAAGGCCCAATGAAAATAGAAGGAATGGAGAATAGTACATTTTAAACTTGCTAAAAACTACTTCGAGCAAGCTGAAAACATAATGCACTAGTTTGAGCAAGCTGAGAATATAATACTATAGTTTGGATGCCAGCATGCTTTAAAATAGTTAAGATTATACGAATACCTAATTTCTTTTACCATTTTTTCCACTTGACAATTGGCAAAATAAATCTAAGCCCATCTAGAAGTTACAGATATTGGAAACATGTATAAAATAGCGAAAGGAAAAGCTTAGGGTGTATATTACCTCCCAGGATACTTCCCACTCATCTTAACTGAATGCTCCAACTCAAGAATAAGTTTCTCAAGAATGTCAGCCTGTACAAGCATTGTAAAGAAAGAAACTGTCTTAACAAATCCATTTGACAATAATTCTACAAAACACAGAGGAGATATTCAGAACCACTAAGGAAAGTAGTGAACTAACCTTCCCAGGGTGATCATACAAAGGAGAAAGGTCAGAGAATAATGAAGGAACACCCTGAAAACAACACAGATTAGTCATAAATCTACGCAAAAGAAAGGACGGAATTACCAATTAGTCATAAATCTACGCAAAAGAAAGGACGGAATTACCAAGGTAAATGGAAAAGATACCTTAGTTAGAAGAGGCCTAATATAGTTAGCTGCTGCTTCCTGAAACCTCTCACCTTGTAGAAAATCAAGCGGTATTCTCTGTAAAGTGGGAAACAGAGTTCCAGTACCAGTCCCCTCAGTATCATTATCATGAGAACGAAGGTAATTGTGCTTTTTGTCATCATAATTGATGCAAGAGCAAAGACATTCATATTAGTTGATAGAATCACCTTCTACCAAATGTTCTTTAAGTATCCCATAAGCCTTTTTTTTAGATAAAGTATCCCATTAGCCTTGATACAATTATAAACAACAAAAAAAGACATTCATATTAGTTGATAGAATCACCTTCTACCAAATGTTCTTTAAGTATCCCATAAGCCTTTTTTTTAGATAAAGTATCCCATTAGCCTTGATACAATTATAAACAACAAAAATAGTCAAAAACAATAAATGTACGTCTAGTATGACCAGTACGTGTCTTATGAGTTGCTCAAAGTACTTTAAAGATATATAGCAGTAAAAGCAGTATAATGTTTGACAAAACTAATTTAAAAAATATTATAAATGTAAAATGTGATACTATGCTTGATTATAAAATTAGCAACAAATTTTGCATTGATAACAAATTACATAGCAACAAAAGAATTAATTATATACTTTTTATTTCAAAAAAAAAAACCAAAAGAATAATTATTAAAATTATTTAAACAGTAGTAAATATTTTAAAATTCTAAATTATTTTTAAACAATTTATTTTAATTATTTCATCTATGTTATTCAACAAAATTATTAATTTAGATTATCATTATTTAATTTTTAGATAAAAATAATTCAAAATTTTCAATAAATGCAAAATTATTAATAATAAGTTATTATTATATTTTTTTGTTCAAAATAGTAAACTGATAAATTAGTGAAACAAAAAATTTAAATTATCATTATTTAACTTTTAAAAAAATTACTCAAGTAGTTTATAATAATATAAAATTATTTATAATAAGTTACTATAATATTTTTTAAAAATAAAGTTACAGTGAAATTTTTATTTGAAAACATTCAACTAGTAAGTGTACTCTTTAAAGATATTATTAACTTGACATAGTGTAAGTTACGTCTCGAAAGTACATATTTTCAACTTTAGATCCTAACTAAAGCTAAAAAATGATTCCATGTTAATTAAAATAACTTACTTTTTCTTATAGTAGCCAAAGAAGCACTAAAAGGAATCACAAAATTTAACCAAAAGAAACAAGCCATAAGAGACATTTTTATTCACTATCCCTTGGCTCATCGAAGTAAGAGTCAAAAGCACCATACTCATCTACCAAAGTCGAATTCCCTAAGGTTTCCCTATCTCCATACATAATCTAGCTAACAAGTTTTTCCTAATTAGAAAAGCCTATGTTTCTTATCTAAAAAAAGAAAAGAAAAACTTTTGTTTCATTTAGCAAGCAAACTCTCCTCAATTTTGATTTCATTTTTAACCATCCGCAACATTTAAAACAAACTCCACATTCATACTTTCTGCAGACATATAAATGAAGCATCTGTCACCTTAACAGCAGATGACCACGTGTATTGCTGCCCAAGTGACTTGTACAAGGCATCCAACTGATCAATTTCATTACATGAATAATGGCCACTTTCTGAGTGAAGTCCAACACATCTCTGAAGGCCTTCGTAATAGCTGAACATAGATACGGAGAAAAAAAAATATTAAATAGCTTAATAAAAATCAAGAGTAAATCAAGGAAATTTGTACCTCTAAACATTCGACAATCATGCAAAAGAGTCATATATCAACTTCTTATCCGCCTGAGCAGATGTGAGAGAGATAAAACATGCAAAAGAGGAGGGAGAAGGGAAGACAGTCTCTTAGATTTCCTGTCTTAGCATATTCATTTATTATTCAATCCAACAGTCTCCAAATTCACCTCCACCAAAGATCTCAAACTCAAACCTTCTTGACACATAAGCTCTTTAACCTCATCTCATGCCACCAGGTGATACTTTTTTCTATCTGTCTAGTTGCCCCACAAAAATCTACATTGAATTGATTCTAATCTATTCGCTACACTCACAGGAATTGTTAGAAAGTACATGTAATAAATTTCTTTTTTTTGGGGTGGGGGGAGGGAGGGAAAGGCCATTGTGCTTTGGGTAAGCGTGAGTCTTCCCCCCTTTAGACATGAGGTTTCCCTTCCATCTCGCTACTTCTTAAACTTTGCCACCACAGGATAACAAGTCCTTTCATCTTTATACTTAGCCTCCAAAGGCATCCTCAATCATTTAATTGGCAACTCCATGTTTTTACACCCCAAAATTCTCGTCAACCTAGGACCATCCCTCCCATCACCCAGTCTCATCAACTCAGACTTGGCTAAGATTAATATTGAGTCCAGAGACCGCTTGGAAACTCAGAAACATAGCCCTCTCATGCAGTTCACAAAATAACAGAGTGTTATTCAACAAAAAATAAATGAGTTACCTCCTCCATATGCTCACTCTCACCTACTTTTAAGCCTTTAAACAACTCCAACTCTCTAGTGCTTAATAACATTTAATTTAAGGCATCCATAACAATTATAAATAACAGAGGAAACAATCGATCACCTTATCAAGGGCCTCTGGAAGCTTTGAGAAACAATGACAGTCCCTCATTCACCATAACCACAAAACAAGTTAATGAGATATATGAATTGATCTATTTGCACCATTTGTCCTCGAAGCTCAATTGCCTCAACTTGTAATCAAGAAAACTCTAATTGATATGATCATAGACTTTCTCCATATCCAACTTGCATAAAACATCCTTCCTATTCTAGTGAAGTAGATCATCCACAATTTCATTGGTAAAAAGAGCAGCATCTGAAATCTATCTTCCTTTCCACAAAAGGATGCTGACATTAGGCCACTACCCTATCCATCACCTTAGCTATTGTCCTAACCAGCACTTTCTCAACAAGCTTATAAGCACTCCCAACTAAACTGATAGGTCTAAAAGCCTTAATGTTTGTCACCTCCTCAACCTTCGGAATGAGGACCAAAAAGGAGAAGTTTAAAACACATCTAAGATCTCTAACACATCATATCTAAGAATTATTAAGCATCACTTAAGGATTTGATTGTATCACAAACTAAAAAATTGAAAAACTCTCAAAATATTTTATTGAATAACTAAATGTTGTCTCAAAAAGTGAAATAAAAAAAAATTTATAGTGCTTCCTGAATAACCTATACTGAACAAGACTAGACTAAAAAAATAGTAAAAAGAAGATCGGAAATAGTTCACTTAATAAGATAAGAAAGTAATATTAATAATATTAGGATTGGAACTTGGCCCTATACAGGAATCTTCAAGATTGGGAGATGGAAGATTTCCTAACTCTGGTTCAGATTTTGTCCAGCACCAGATTGAACAACAACAAGGATAAATTAATTTGGAATGTGAACAAAAATGGAACATTCTTGGTTAAATCTCTCTACTCCCAGTTGGCCAGGCATAATTGTCAAAAGTTTCCAGCCAATATTATTCGGAAATCTAAGGTCCCACCTAAAATTTCCTTCTTTGCTTGGGAAGTTACTAAAGAACGCATTTTAACTTTGGATAATCTTCAAAGGAGAGGTATCACTATGGTCAATAGATGCTTTCTTTGTGGAAACATGCACACACCTGCTCCTTTGCTGCCCCTTCTCTCAATCTCTCTGGTCACTGGTTTTAAACATCATGAATTTTTCTTAGATTACTGCCGGTTCTGTAAAGGATGAACTTTTTGCCTTGGAAGGCCTGTGCAGGAGAAAAGCTAATCTTAAAATCATTCCTTTGATATTTGGAAAGAAATGAACAGCAGAGCTTTTAAGTGTAAGGAATTGGATTTTGTCGCTATCAAGGATAAATGGTTGCACCTTTTTGGGTCTATTGTTCTTGGTCACAACCTTGACAGTATTGTTGATTTTGCTTCTATTATAAATACTCTTATTGATCTGTAAATTTTTTGTATATAGGTGACATCCCCTTGGTATCTTTTTTTTTTAATACATTCTCTCACTTTTATCTTAAAAAATTAATAATATTAGGATTAATAATTCTAGTACAAATAGAAAATATTAAAACAAATAGGACAGCTAAATATTAGTAAGAATAAAATCTAAAAGTTACTAGAATTATAATAATAAGTTTCTAAATAGTATAGTAGTTTTACATATAATAGGATTATAGTTTCTGAACTATTTCTGCAATCTAAAGCTAATTCATTCTGTGTCAGAATTGTTATCAAAACAACATAAGAAACAGCCAAAGAGGAAGATCAGAGAAGTTACTTAGGCTACTTTTGAGAGAGAGAGAGAGAGAAAGAAGATAATACAAAAGAAGGCACAATAAAACTGTAAATCTTTCGAGATGAATTCTGCAAGATTTCTCCATCAAGAAAAGGATGATCTTCAAACAAAATACTGAAGTTCTAGAGCCAGTTATCTCCCATTCTAACAAAGGAAACAAATAAAAATTTGATATTACATTCCTTCTGAACCACCTAAATTATAGCTGAGGAAATGAAGGAGATAAGCTTCTTTAAAATTCAAGCCTTCGAAGCTCTATAAGCCAAAACCTCATCAGCCAACAAAACACAAACTATCCAAGCAGATTTAGGAGACTGGAGTGAAATATCGTGGACTGTTATCACAAGTTCATTCACAAAGTTTTAAGAATATGTATTTAATATACGATGGAAAAAAACTACATATATTTTCATATCCACAAGAAATTCTATAGCTTTTCTTCAGGAAAAGTAGCATTAGGGCCTGTTTAGCCGGATTGATGCTTGTGCAATGAATTGCTAAAGGCATTTTGAAGATTTTTTTTAGATAAAAGTAAGAAGATATAATAAAGAGACGCCAAGGGACGAACCCATGTACAAAACAAATTTACAGGTCAGTAAGAATATCTACAATATAACCAAGATCATAAAAAAAAAACAAGATTATGACCAAGAACAATGGAACCAAAAAAGTGCAACCACTTGTCCTTGATAGAAGTAATGTTAGCTTCTCTGATTTCAAAAGTTCTGTAGTTTATTTCCTTCCAAATTATTCAGAGGATAGTAAGAGGAAAAAAGCATTTTGAAGATGAGTAGCAACAAAGCTACTTTAAAGTAAAAGTAGCATAATTTTTTGTAAAACTAGTTGTAAAAAATTGTTCTCAACATAAAATGTGATAGACTGTAAAGATGATTCCTTTAACTGTTTTTTGGATCCTTTGGAAGGAGTGAAATGGCTTCACTATTTTGGCATTATTTTGTTTGGTCATAACATTAGGAGTGATGTAAATTTTGAGAATATCATTGACTCTTTAACACACTTATAAATCTTTTGTACATGGGTGTATCCCATTTTGATATCTTGTTAATATACCTATTTACACTTTTTATTTCAAAAAAAAAAAAAAAACATAAAATGTGATAGATCCTGAAATGATAAAATGACTAATAATGTTAACAAATTAGTAATAAATCCTTAAATAACAAAAGGAGTACATAACAATTATTTAAAAAATTAAAAAAAAACTCTGATTACAAAAAGAAAAGAATGCTGGTTTAAAATAAACATAAAATAAATACTAATAAATTAATATTACATTTTTATTTAAAAATATGGAATTGATAAATTAATGAAACATAAAATAAATACACTGATTAAAAATAGTACTCAATTCCGATGGCACAAGTCATATATAAGAAAAATCAACTTTGTAGCTTCTGATTTCACTTTTGTCAAAGTCAATATACAAGGGCCATTTCCCACGGTTAGTGGTTGTATTATAAATGATAAAAGTACTATTAAAATAGTTTTTTAAATAAAAATGCTTTGGTGAAGAAACTATAAAGTTTTTAAAGAAATAATTGTATAAAATATTGTCATCTTGAAAAACAAAAATTGCGTTTAGTGAAACTAGCTGTAGATATCAAATGACCAAACAAGATATAAGAAAAGAAGACATTTGAATAATTTTGATTGTAGATCTGATTCTATTTCTCATTCTTTTAAATTATTAAAGTCCAACAAATATATTTCTTATTTTTCACAGTACAAATCTTTGAATTTTTAAGATATAAATTCTTTATTTCATTTCTATCCAATTAGTCAAGACTTAACAAATTAGGCTTTTAACTTAGATAATTAAGGGTAAAGTTTACTTAAAGATAAAAATCAAGATACAATTTTATACATGAAAAAAATTTCAATAATCTTTTTTTTGTAATTCAAAACATTCAATGGAATCTCTCTCTGCCACTAGTATTTCTTCCCACCCTCCTCTAAGACTGAAGCCTTCTTCCCTCTAAATGCTCTCTATTCTCCTCTCTGAAATTCTTCCTCCCTCAAGCTCTCTCGATTTTTGCCTCCCACAAAGAAGCTCTCACCCAGTCTTCCTCTGCCACGAAGCAACAAAGCTTCAATTTCGATTTGTAGTTATTGCCTTCACGTGCTCCAGTTTGATTTGTAACAAAGCACTGGGCGCTGTAGAGAAGAGGAGTCGAGTTTTGCTCAGGAGTTATGAAATGAATTAGGTTTTGTTCTGTCATTTGGTCAAAAATATATGTTTGTGTCATTAACTAGTTTAAATCAGGGTATTTTTCAAAATTAGGAAAATGAATATCCCATCATGTTCTAAAAAGCTTGTAAAACTAGCACATGTGGTTATAAGAATTAAAAAAAGATTCTAGCTTCAGCTTTAGGTAAAAGTGTTTCTTAATATTCGTGTTTGGGGAAATATGCTCTTTTACAGCTGAAGCTGAAGCCGAGAGCTCAACCAGACTCATTTCTACTTCTGCTTCAAAGCACTTCTAATTTTGCCATTTGGCCAAACTTCTACTCTCTAGTAACAAAAACAGATGCAGAAACCTGGTTAAACTAGCACTAAATATGAATAAGGACTTCTCCAAACACAGAAATTTTAGTACCTAGAAAGTTGGCACCACACAAAAACCTACAGATAACCAAGATTGAAGACGACAGCAAACAATATATAAACTATCAACCCTCAAATCCATCATCAAAATAAAAAAATTAAATATGAAACTTATCAAAAGAAAAGCCAGAGTATAACTGATATATTGATAGTAAACCTGCATGGACCAAACATCACCTGTAATTGTCAGGATTCATTAAAAGTAGTGCCCTATACAATTTGCCACCTTCCTCTAGCTGACCAAGCTTCACCAAAAGAGAAACTTCTTGTTCTTTGTAAGCTAATTTATCAACCTATAAAGAAATTCGTAAGAACTGGTCACTATCTGAGTAGTTGAAAAACTTGTGATTTCTGCTGTTATTCATAGTATGCATGTTGAACTTACAATCTTAGACTCTTTCTTGTGCAACTCTTCAAGAGCTCTATCAAGAAAACTGCATTCCTCTAACAATGAGATCTGGAGCAGGGTATGATTTAAAGGAATCAAGAGCTTGTAAGACAGCATTTACGGCCAAAAAAAAATAAAACTACCATATAAATTATCCAAGGATCTTTAAGCAGAGAAAGCACATGGATTCAGCAAGGATAGAAGTAAAAAGCAACAAGAGTCAAGAGCTACGAAAAGACACGAAAAGAAAAAAAAAAACTTTCTAAATAATTGAAGGTTGTAACCAATATGGTGAAGTTACAAAAAATCCAGATCCTATTACAACAAAATGTTTTTGACAAGTTATAATCGGGTCTTATATTAACACCAATTCTAAAATGTTTCTATGCAATGAATGCTAAATTTAATGTATACAGTCTCTCCAACCACGATTAAATTTCCACCCAAATTTGAATTTTGCTATTTCAAATGTGAAGCTTAATTATAATTTACAAGTCAAAGCACATACAACCGCAAATTCTGCCCACAGGGTACCTGTCAGTTCCTCAGCAATATATGATGGCAAGCTGGCTTTAGTTGACATATAGGTTTTTTTTTTCCTAAAGAAAGTGTACTTTCAGCATTCTCCTCTCATTTCTAAAGCTAAGCATAAAAATTTCTCCTTTTCGCCACTCCTTCATTTTAAGAATGCAAAAAAGACTCACACCTCCTCCTTCCAGTTCACCACAGTAAGTATGCATGAGGTGGGTATCACTAAATCACATGCCTTCACACCAAACACCAGCTATCCAAATTTGTTTTGCAAACTGCAACATGACTCCCAGCCAGTTTCCATCACAGTACATTATCACTCCAACATCCTTATAGAGCCATACTCCAGAACTCCAAGTTGAATGAAACAGACAAATGGTGAAAACAGAGCATGACAACAACAAATCAATCATGCATAGTTGTAAAAAGTAGCAGAATTCTTCTATGAAATAAAAACAATCTTATGTAATTAAAGGGGATACTCTGAGCTTCCCTCTGACATTTTCATGACACCCCCATGCACCATCCCTGTGAATATCTTCTCCAAGGGCCACCTAAACAATTTCGGACATATTAATCAAATAATGTTTCTTAGCCCTTGGAGAACAGCCAAGCAACATCATAATGAAAGCCCTAAACAAACTCATTGAAAAAGCCAAAGACCTACAGCTATTGAGGAGAACTAGGGTTGGCAACTTCAGCAAACAAATGGAAATTAATTGTCTATTTTTTGCCGACGACACGTTAATCTTTTGTCAACCGGGCGTTAACACACTTCTCATGCTAAGATGCATCGTTCTTTGTTTTCAAGCAGTTACAGGGCTCAAGATTAATTTGAATAAATCGGAACTTGTGGAGATTGGCACTGCTGAAATGGTCAGATTCTTGCTCGGGTTTTAGGCTATAAAATATCTCAATTACCCATCAAGTACTTGGGTATGCCCCTCAGTGCTAAATATAAAGATGGGAGAAGCTGGGATCCGATCATTGAGACGGTGAAGAACAGGTTGGCGGGCTGGAAGAGGAATTTTCTCTCAAGGGGCAGAAGGTAAACACTTATTAAAAGCAATTTGTCTAATCTTCCGATTTATTATCTATCCATGCTTTTCTCTCAAGGGGCAGAAGGTAAACACTTATTAAAAGCAATTTGTCTAATCTTCCGATTTATTATCTATCCATGCTCCATATTCCTATAAAGATTGCTAAGAAATTGGAAGTGATTCAAAATCGCTTTCTTTGGAGGGATGAGGACAACAACCATAAATTTCATCTTGTTAAATGGGAGGAGATCAGGAAACCGAAGGTGAATGGTGGTTTGGGAATCAGATCCTTAAGCACCCTAAACAAAGCGCTTCTTGGAAAATGAATTTGGCGTTTTTGAAATGACAATAACAGATTATGGAAAAATGCATTATTCATAAATGGTGTAGTAAGGATCTGCACAACCCTTCCTTCCTGGATTACAGACTGTATGGATTAAGCTTGTGGAAAACCATCACGCAGACTGGATTAACAGTAATTCAATGTACAAACTGGGCTGTTGGTAAAGGTAACAAGGTGGATTAACAGTGCTTCCTTTCTGGCTGGACATGTGGATCGGCCAAGAAAATTTCCAGAATCGCTTCCCTAACATTTTCGCTATCGCCAGGGATAAAGATGCCCTCACTCAGAATATTCTTGGGTCTGATATATCTGGGGATTGGGATCTGGTGTTAAACAGAAATTTACAGGATTGGGAAGTGGAGGAATACTTGACTTTGCTCCAGGTTTTAACCAATGTCAGCATCAACAACAAAGAAGATAAACTTATATGGAAATTGAGCAAGAATGGTGCATTCTCGGCTAAATCTCTCTACAACCATATGGCTGGTCACGGCAGACTCCCTCTTGGATTTGCCAGCCAATCTGATTTGTGAAGACTCCCCCAAGAATCTCCTTTTTCGCTTGGGAAGCTACTAAGGAACGCATTCTTACAATTGACAATCTTACTAGGAGAGGAGTTATCATGGTCAATAGGTGTTGCTTCTGCAAATCTAATCTGGAATCCACCAACCACCTGCTCCTCTGGTGTCCGGTCTCTCACTCTCGTTGGTCTGAAGTTTTTAGTATCATGGGTTTACATCGGGTTATTTCTGGGACAGTCAAAGGGGGAATTACTTGCTTGGGAAGGCCTTTGTAAGAAAAACCCATCCCACAGACCCATTCCTTTAATTATCTTATGGATCATTTGGAAAGAAAGAAACCGTAGAGCTTTTAAAGGGAAAGAATTAGATTGTGTCTCTATCAAGAATAAATGGCTTCACTTTTTTTGTTCTATTGTACTAGGCCAAGATCTTTATAGCAGTGTTGATCTTGGTTCTATTGTAAATATACTCATTAATCTGTAAATTTTTTGTACATAGGTGGCATCCCCTTGGTGCCAACTTATCAATACAACTTACACTTTTATCTCGAAAAAAAAAAAGCTATATCACCCCCTTGTGCATTACCACAGAAAGTTGCTTCTAATATCTCAATCTCAAATCCCCACAATCATAAACCAATACCAAATACAACTGAAAATTCCAAATGTTTCAGGAAAGCAATGCCGTAATAAATGTTCAGAGCAGGTCTTTCCAGATTAGAGTTGCACAATATGCCTAGGCACTAAGACAACTGTTTAAGCCGTCATCAGCAATAAAATGATAAAGCATCATTTTTTTTATCAATTATTTGTTTGTGAAATAAATTTTAAAAGCCCAACCTTGTGGATCTAACCAATTTCTAACTACCTAAATGCTCCCACTTCAGTGACAAGCCCGCATTGCCAGGCTCTGCACCATTTTTTTAATCAATTATTATAGTTATTTAAAATAAAGCATGTAAACAGGTTTATGAAGCCACGCAAAACAGGTGATAAAGACACCCAGTTAACAGTATTTGCATCTAAGCAAAGAAGTGCATATGCTTATCATGGAAGGTGATACCTTATATAAAAGCATTTCACCATGTTCGCAGCGCTCATTATCTGGAGGATTGTCATCTTCTAGTGTCCCTTCATATGCCTCCAAGATATCAACTGCTTTGGAAGCACTGATTAACAAACAAAAATATTGCTTAGCATACACAACTAATGGAGGACCTAGAACAATATAGTAGAAACAATTAGGGCAAATTACCAACTTCATCCTTAAATTGTAAGTCATATTGCAATTCAATCCCAATTTGTTTTGTAATCATTTGATCTCTGAACTAACAAACTTATTGCAAAACGTAATTTTTTAGTAAAGTTTCTACAAAAACAGATAAACTTCTCTCTTTCTTGTTCAGGTGATATTAAAAAGACTTAAAAGATATGATGTTTCTACTTAGCACTACGAACTGAAAAAAAAAATTAAAAATTGTTATTGCAAGCCTCTTCTTCTTTAGTGTCTATGGCATTGCTTAAATAAAACAAAAATCAACTGCTTTAATAATCTATGGATTAAAATAAAAAAAGAAGAATTTGTATTACTTTCTACCAAAATTTTGGCAATTTTAAAAAAGAAGATCAATCAAAACAATTTTATAAGTTTATGAACCAAACTCTAACAAAAAAAAAAGGATTTACTTGTAAGATGACAGATAATTCAAGAACTAAAACTGTGATTGATCCGAACAATTATTTTAGTACAACAGCAAAAAATTCAGGGCAATAAAGTTGGGAAGCACTGGATACGGCAATAGAAACATACTTGGAATCCCTCCCAAAAATTTACACTGTCCATAGTAGAAGAAAGTTCTCATTGACTATAATTTATGTTTTAGAATTCTTTATATAAAAAGCATTGCAAAACAGCCATGCTAGGCCTCAAGAATAATGTACCATTACCTGGGAATTCGACCTAAACCAATAAACATAACAGTTACAAGTTGATTATTTCAAAAAAAAAAATAACAGTTACAAGCTGTTAAACTTTAAAGAAAATAACTATAAGTCAAGGATCAAATTACTTCGAGTTTAAATGTTGGGCAACAGCAAAGCCAATCCAATTCATGCGATGATTTGGTTTCAGAGTTAAAAGTTGTTGTCTAGTCTCAACAAAACCTGACAAATCCCGCATTTGCGCCTGCAATATTTAAGAGCAAACTGTGACACTTTGTTTAAATAACTGAAAAGAAAGGTTAATTAGGGGAAATGACACAACTGAGAATGATGGCCTAAGAAAGACATATAAGCATGTAATCAAAGTCAAAGAGCAAAGGGACAATGCCTGGTTTCAATTACAACAATGTCCATCCTACCAAACATCGATAATTATTTCTCATCCCACCTACCATTTTGAATTTGCCAACATAGAATAGCTCGTAACCCAAGTCATAACCCAAATTAAACATGAATGTTTTTAGGGAAAAGAGTGAGCATGGGATGCAAGGGGAAAGAAAGAAGTGGAATAAGATTAACAGAGACACAAATGGAGATCTCAAATCCCAAAACCAATACCTTGTTTTCCATCCAAAAGTCATCATCTACCTGAAAACCTTGAAAAAAGATCCTCTTACATAGTCACCGCACAAATCTAAAACAGGATACTAATTAAATGATATGGTAGGTAATGCTACCCCTGCTATTTGGGAAAATATTATTTGTATATCCTCTTTGAAAGCTAAAATGCATGGTTAATTTCATGGTTAGCACTTGTTTATTATAACAAATGAAGTGGGAGACTGCCTAATATTAGAACTTCCCACCTTTCCCTCTTTTGTTTTCTTTCTTCTTTTTGTATCTTTTGTGTTACAATACTTGATCCTTGATTACTAGTATCCTCTTTCTAATTAAATAATATCTTTTCTATCAAAAATTGACATTATAGAAGTCAAAAACTAAACAGAAATATGTTAGGAACCCAGACTGAGTAGTGAAGAAATTAAAAAGAAAAATTGCAGCACAAGTAGAAAGGATTTTTAGGAGAAGATGAGAGCAGAGTCAGGGAGAAGAAGGGTTGAAAATGTAGAAGAAAAAGGAGAAATTGTTGTAGAGAGAAAAGCTGTATCTTTTTAATTAAATTTTTTTTGTTCCCAATCACTTTCCACTCTACCCTATTTATTTCCTTCTGCTGTAATGATAGGAATATAAGAAACAAATAATCCATCAGCAATACAATTCACCTAGTCAGCCATTTATTTCACCTAATTAGCCATTCATTTCACCTGATCCTAACATTTCTCCCTCCATCAAAATAATCCTAGTCCTCAAGGATTCATGTTAACCTGAGGCTAATCCACCAACATCTTGATCTGCACATTTTCTTGTTCTTTTTTAAGAGAGAAAAAGTTCCACCACCTTAATGCGCATGGTGTCATAATGATCACAATATATTTTACTAAATATGATATTGTATATAGAAGTGGTAACTTTGCTCCACTGAAAAGTTTCACCATCATCAAACTGCAAAGTTAGGACACTGACAGGATCAAACCGAATAGAGAGCCCCCAAAACTTGCCTTTTGATCCGAATCTGCCCAAAACTTCCACCTTCTTCTCTCATAATGACAAGCAACAATAGTTGAATAATTACTCACCTTTTCAGAGAAAAAACAGAGTCCTTTATCTGGATAGTCAGCCTCATATGTCTCTCCAAGGAGAGGATTGAAGGGTTTACATTGCCAACCTTCTGTTGGTGCATAATCAGATAAAGCAAAAGCTGCAGCGTTAAGAATTTTCATCAAGTCATTCCCCTGCTTTCTCCATTCCAATGCATGGTCAAACAAGTAGGAATACGCAAAATCATTAGTATCAAAAAATGTTCCAACATCTTCATCTGTTTCAACATCTACCCCCTCATGACTTTCATTATCTGCATCAGAATCACTTGCACTACCCTCCGACATGACACAATTAAAACTGCTAAATCTTCTATTCCCTTGGCCACAATACAAATCCCATTCCTTTGATTCATCAATTACGGTAGTTTCCAGCTCTATTTTCTCTATTTTTGTAGGCGTTTCACCCAGCTGCCCAAGGCTGTGCAGCAGTTCGGTGAGCCGCTCAATTTGCTTGCTGAACAGAGCCATTTTTGGGTCAAATAAGGCTCCAGTTTGCTGCTGAGAATCATAAATCTCAGATATAAAATCCGAGAGCAGCTGGTTCACTTTGCGCATGTTTTCCTCTAGGGTTTGTAATTTTTGAAGTTCACTCACTGCTGCTTTACCCTTATTTTTCGTCATAGCTATGAAACTTACAAGGGTCTCCTCGGAATCAACTTGCTCTAGTACCAAGCTGTTAGGAAGCCTGAATGAGTTGTGAAAAAATTAAAGAAGAAGAAGAATTGCAGAAGAAGTAGAAAGGATTTTAGGAGAAGATGAGAGCAGAGTTAAGGAGAAGAAAGGTTGAAAATGTAGAAGAGAAAGGAGAAATTATTGTAGAGAGAAAAGGCTATATTTTTTTTTCAGATAAAAAAGCTATATTTTTTTATGAAATTTTTCTTCTTCCCAATCACTTCCCACTCTGCCCTATTTATTTCCTTCTGCTGTAATGGTAAGAATAGAAGAGACAAATAATCCATCAGACACACAATTCACCTAGTCAACTATACATTTCACCTAGTCAGTCATTTATTTCACCTAATTAGTCGTTCGTTTCACCTGGTCGTAACAAAGTAGTCATTAAACCAACCTAAATAGGAAACTAAATAAAATTTCTACTAGGAAAAAAGTAAAAACTAATTTTTTTTACCCATGCTTAGATTTCTAACAAGTAATATTTTTTCTAGATAATAAAATAATCTTTTAAAAGACATACAACTATCAGAATTTTTACAACTATCAGAATTACATATAAATAAATATTTCCTGATTTGAAATTTCTTCCAATGTTGCTTCTTTGCGTTCTCCATCACTATAAATATCTTTTCCTGTTCCAGTGTTTGTAAGGGAAACGCCAGCTCTTTTTGTGGGTACATATAATTACACAGAGACAAACAGACAAATAGAAGTTTAAACAGCACATGTGAAAGGTCTGATTCTCAGGGACTAGATTCTGTAGAAGGTGATTAGCTCCTTGGAGATGCAGATTGATCAGCAAAGATGCCCCAAAATGTAACTCCCAAGAACCAAAAAGAAACTCACAGATCATTAAGGACTCTTTTCTACAAAACAATTAAGGAATCAACACCTTATAATTGTGATAATTTTTTTAAGAAAAAATTAATTTATATATAGATATCAATACCAGAGCAACAAGGGGGTATCACCTTTCCAAAAAAGCTTTTTTATTTTAAATATATATATATAAAGTGTGTGTGTGAAATGTGCATTAATATAGGCAGTAAGGGAATGCCGCCGATGTAGAAATTTATATGTCAATCAAAGTATCAACAAGGCCTGAAAATTCTCCATAAAATAAAGAGGATGACCACCATAACACATAATCAAGGGTCTGGAACCTTCTAATATGAATATCAAAACCATTTCCACTCTCAACCCCATCAAAATCCTTTCTATTCCTCTCCTTCGCAACGCCTAAAAGATAGAGAACGAAATCAGATCCACTTGTTTTCTTTGGCCTTTGATGCCCTTCCACATCCAAATCTCTTCTCTCACCGAACCTGCCATCACCATAGGGCATAATCCACAACTTATAAACACAGGACAAGAAAGCAAACTAAGATTACAAGTCTCCTCAACCCTCTTCAAAAGATAATAAATATTGACCAGTATCTTTCCCTTTTTTCTTAAATTATCAGTAGTGAAAAAACATTCTCTGCTAACCTCCCAAGCAAAAAATGAAACACGGGGAGGGGCTCTGATTTCTACATCTGTCTGAAAGGAAAAATAATGTCATCATCTTCATACACAAACAATTTCTTGTAGAAAGGTTTAACTAAGAAAGACCCATTTGATGTAAGACACCACCGTGGAGTATCAATGCTAGCATCCAACGTAATAAGGGATAACATGGCCAATAACTCCTCATATTCTCCACTTTCCCAGCTGTTGAGATTTCTCAACGCTAGCACTTGCCATTCCTCCTCACTAGTATCGCTCTCCACTAAGGAGTCACAAACCTTGATCTCTTTCTGCTGGGCTATTGTATAAACCAAGGAAATAGTGCTCTAAGAGTTTTGCCTTCCATCCACTTATCCTCCCGTAAAATAATTCCATTCCCCCTATCAACCTTCCACCTTATACACTCCTGGAAGTTTTCCCATCCTAGGCCAATCTTTTTCCACAAGCTTTTCCCATGTGGTCTTGAACTCTCTCTCATAAGCCAACCCTTTGTCATATATGCCTTATTTTGTACTATAGGTCCACAATGCATCTTCTTCTGTTATAAATCTCTAAACCATTTTACCCTACAAAGCCTCGTTCATCTCCAACAAAGATCACAAAACCCAAGCCATCAAGGTATTTTAGTTTCTTAAGTTCACTCCAAGCCAGCAAATGAATGATCTTTCACCCGTGTCATCCCACAAGAACTTAGTATGAATGGTTTCCAATTTTTTAGCTGCACTTTTGGGGATGGTTAAATAGACATGTAATAGATAGGAAGATTGCCCAAAGTACTTTTGTTGAGCAAAAGTCTTCCCCCTTTTGACAAGTACGTTATCTGCTCGACTGCGTTATCTCCTCAACCTAATCCCTCACCTCCACTTTTAAGCCTCTAAATACCTCATATTCCTTGGTTCTTATAAGCATACCATTCAAACCCTCCATACCCACTATAAAAAGCACTGGAGATAGCAAATCACCTTCTCTCGACCCTCAAGAAGCCTGAAGATAAAATAAAGAACCTTCAATAACAAGAACGGCAAAGAAAGTAGTAGTGATGCAAGCCTTTATCTAGTGACTCCATCTCCCCCCAAAACCCATCCTTGAAAGCATATAATCCACAAAACACCAATTCACGTATTTATAAGTTTTTCCATATCTAACTTACATAACACCCCTTCCTTCCTCCCATACATCAATTCATCAATCACTACATTTGCAATGAAGGTTCTTCTAACAAGGACCTTGGCAATTAGCTTATAGATGCAACCAACAAGACTGATAGATCTAAAATCCCTAATGTTCCGGGCCCCAGCAAACTTAGCAATGCGTACAAAGAAAAATTCATTGAGGGATTTAACAAAAGATCCAGCTTCATACAACTCTTGAAAGAGATCCACAATGTCTTTCTTCATTATAGGCCAAAACTCCTGAAGAAAACCCACGTTGAAGTCATCCGAAACATGAGTCTTATCTCTTCTACATGACATAAGACCATCAAAAATCTCCTCTTCTGAGAAGTCTCTCTCCAACTCTACTCTACTTGATTCATCCAAGGTCTTGAAATCAATGTCATCTAGATTTGGTCTCCAATCCACCACTTGCAAAGCCAACAAAAATAACCCCTCATCCCCCTTCTTAACTGCTTATTACACATTACAACTCTATTATCAATCTCCATCGACTCCTCATAGTTATTTCTTTTGTGATAATTGGCCAAACAATGGAAGAAACTGGTGTTACAATCCCCCTCCCTAATCCATCTATCTCTCGACTTCCGTCTCCAAGAGGTCCCTTCTATCTGTAACTTGAAAGCAACTTTAACTTTTGAAGACTTTGTTCTGATCATGTCTTCAATCATCAAAAGTCCATCCCCCTCCCTTCTATCAATAACCTCGATCTCTTCCAGCAATCTCTTCAGCTCACTCTCATATCTAATCTTGTCTTCCTTGCACCACTTCTTGAATTTTACTTTAACAAATTTTAATCTCTGCCAAAACCCTAAAGCTTGCCATCTCCACTGGGTTTGTGGCTAACCACCACCCCCTAACCTTTTCCCAAAAATCATCCTTTCTCAACCATTTTTCATCAAATATGAAATGACATGGTCCGCATCTAATACCGTCTGCCAACTACATATGGAAAAACAATTAGAAGTGATCCTTTGTGGTCACTTTTGACACATATTACCCACATGCAACTGACACCCCATGGAAACCAAGAATCTACCAATTCTAGAACACGTCGGGTCTTGCTTATTAGACCAAGTCCACTTGCCACCAATTAATGGTAAGTCCATTAGCACGAGACAATCCAACATATCCTTCAATTCATCGACACATCCACAAACAAAATGATTCTCGTTCCTCTGACATTTATGCATCACCATATTGAAATCACCACCTATCACTCACAACCAAACTCACCTATTTTTATAGGCCTTTATATCCTCCCAAAAAATTCTCCTCACTTCTTTGGCCTTTATTGTACACCCCTAATGGACACCTAACAAAAGTCACTACTACAATCTTTAAATAGACACGAGACAAAACACCCACCCACCGTAGTATCCGCACATTCACGAGGTGATCCTTTGTGGTCACTTTTGACACATATTACCCACATGCAACTGACACCCCATGGAAACCAAGAATCTACCAATTCTAGAACACGTCGGGTCTTAACCATTCACCACAAGTTCTCTCCATCCCATCCTTCATCCTCCACAGGCTGCGAACATTTTTCTTAAAATGCGAAACCATCTTCATTTGCTGAAGGCAAACAACATTTGAATCCATCTACTTACACAACCCATAATAACTTGTCTCTTTATGAAATCATTGAAACCTCGCAAATTTCATGATATTATTTTGTTAACCATCATTTGAAGAACTTGTTGATTCTCCTCCCCTCTTTGTTCTCCCTTCCTTGGACCATCATAATTAACAGTTGTGATCAGCCTCCTCAATTTCCTTGACCCCTCTACTCCCTGTCTCCCCTTCAACAGGGTCATCAATTTCTCCTCCCTTTTTTTCATTTGCCTTCTCTACTCTATTTCACAAAATAAAGTCATTCTGTTTTCATTCAGCCAATCGAAAGAGACTCCCACCAAGCCGCTTAGTCTCTGGACGTTCTCCAACACTACTGGGAAATCCCGTCAAACCCCAAATCCTCCACCAAACCGCTACCTTCCTCCACAACCAGTTCAACAGAGGCCTAAAGCACTAGGTCACATTTTGGAAAGGCCCAAAATAATGTGTGCCTTACGCCTTTTGATCGAGAATTCAAAATTTGAATTTCCTAAGTTTAGGACTAGATTCAGGCTTCTTCTCAACTCGGTTTCCTCCCCTCTCTGGCAGTTTCACAATCTTGGCAAAGGAAGCTCCACTCTCTAATTCCAGCCTCAGTTTCAGCTCAGCCTTGCAACTTGGGCACCATACCATCTCCAATGGATAATTGAACACAGGAGTTGCCACTATTCTGGTTCTTTATCTCCTTATCACCCTTCTCCTCCCTTTCGGGCACCAACATTCTAATTCCAGCGACCTCATGCGTGGCCAACATAATATTCCACCAACCTCCTGAAGACACCCCCAAAACTCTCTGAGAAGGCCAAGTACCAGCCTCTATTATTTCGGCCGAACACTATCCACAATGAACATCACGATCCCACCTACTCCGACCCCAAGTTTTACCCACCTTTCACCAAAAAAAATTCTTGAAGCACCTTAATGGCCACTCATCCTCTTCGCCAAAGAAAATGGAGGTCCAAAAACCCCTACCATTTTCTAAAACTTTTATCACATCGTGCTCGACACCCTCTCTGAGAATGTAAAATGTTTTTTGCTCAATAGTTAGAAAACGTCTGTTTCCAATTGGCATCTCTACTTTTCTTAGCATCACCATTCAGCATAAACGACGCTCCTCCCCCCCCCCCCCCTCTGATGTCACAAACTTTCTTTTGCCAACCCTAATTTTTCCACAACACCACAACCACCACTTCCCTCTTAGTCAAGAAGCGTTGTCCTTCAACTCAACCAGCTCTCCACCACCTCCTAACCACCGCATAGTCGCCTCATGACCACCTCTAAGGACACCCTATCTCTCACCTCATAGTCAAGAAGTGTCGATTAAATGATTGGAATCATTTTGCATATGATAGGTCAAGAAGCCTCAGTTAAATGATCGATCAAGAAGCCTCTCTCACCACCTCTTGGCGAAATCTTTCTCATATAACAATGCCAATGGGTTATGGATAGTAAATTTTTTCAAAAGAGCTTTTGTAAACCATCAAACCACAAAAAGTCACAAAGATTCCACAATCCTATTCATCTAGGACAAAAAGACCTTTCAACAAAATATTCAAGTTTTGGAACTAATCTTCTCTAATTTTATCAAAGGGAGAGCATTTTCTTTAAATAAATCAAAGGGAGAGCATATGCCCTTAAGAATTCCCCTCTTTCCTATCTCCAAATTATTTGAAAAACAACTGCCTAGAAAAGTATCTTTCTAAGTTTCTAGCACCTTAAACCATGCCACATTGAAAGCTCCACAGCTACCGCAACCCATGAAAGATTTGAGGATAGAAAAGGTAGAACCCAACAAACCTCCTAGCATCCATTCACCAAAGGAGAAGATGATTGGGAGGATTCCCCCTCCCAAAAACACAAAGCGCAGCAATTAACAATCAACCCCTCTTTCTTAAATTTTCCATAGTTATGATCCTAGCCCAAGCCGCTTCCCAAACAGAAACAATATGTTGCACAACAACTTAAGGCAAAACAGAAACAAATTCCTTCTCTTTACAAGAAGAAACAAATTTCCTTGGCAAACTGATTCTAACAAAAAGAAAAACAATCACATACCCAACTTTCATCACTGATCAAGAGTTCCTCTGAAAAGAAAATACACTGTGCTAACCTGAAGAAGTGAGAGGTCCCGTAGTATCTCAATATTATCTGGATCTATTCTCAGCGCATTACGGTAGCACTTAATTGCCTCCCTGTACTCTCTATCTGAACGGTAAAGGAGACCAAATACGTGCCAGCAAACATGACTTTTGACATCATTCTGTGAGAGGACCCAAATATAAGTCTCACATTATTATCAGTTAAATTGACAAATCAATAACATTTTTGGGTAAAAAGAATATCTGAACCTTCACACCCAGCCGTACAAGCTCATAAGCTTCAGATTTGCGGTCCATGCAATTTAATGTCAGCCCTTTCATCGATAAAGTTTCTGCAAATCCATAAGGGAACAAATTCACAACATTAGAAATATGACAATATAAGATGGATGACAATGATACGTACAATATAACAAAATAAGTGAAGATGGACATATTCATGCATAATAGATTGACCAATTAATGAACCTAAAGTAAATGACTGGGAAATAGGAGATATCTACAAAAGCTACAAATCCAAAAGTTCAACTGAAAAAACAAAAAAAAAAGTGTATCTACAAGAAAGAACAATTTCTTCGGTTTCTAGAAGTCATAGAATCCGCTACAAATGTTACAAACATTTCAATAAGTCATAGAATCCGCTTTTGTATAGGGGTGGTATCCCCGATTGTTCGGTACCATTAATAGTATTTCACACTTTCTATTTCACAAAACGAAGAAAGTCATAGAATCCGCTACTATATTACAAACATTTCAATACTACTTCTCTTCACTAGAAATACTGATCCTAACACAATCACATCAAAATCTCAGTACTAACTAGACCTCTTTTATCAGACAACCAGCAGCATCTGCAAGAACTATAATGTCTAGTTCAAAGCCAGATTTTCCAGCATAAATCAAGGTAAAAGTACATATAAAGTGTTTCATGGTATTCTATTCAACTTTAATTTTTGGGTGGGTATTTCTAAACCATCCCCGCCCACTAGAAATTATAACAAGAATATCAACATTTCAAATGCAACAAGTGGAACGTTAATTATTTCAGCACAGAATCTTTCACTAAATGATCTAGGGCTGATTATATAATTATCATATAATAATTAGATAAGGAAACTTTTATTTTAAAACAATTAGAAAAAATGTTACGTAAGGAACATTTCCACATAACACTAATTGTTCTTAAGCTTGTACTATACAGCAGCCAAAATTGTAAGCAAAAAAGATTAGCAACTGCAGGGACAGCAAATTACCCCCATGATCAGGAAACTTTTTCAGTATTGCATCTGCTGCCTTCAGTCCCTTCTTGTACTGCTTAGTTTCATAAGATTTCTGCAATTTGACAAACAGACAATATAGAATCTTACTAGTATCCAGCAATAAACAGTGTTGAAGACAAGTAGATGAATTTTATAATCATTCTAGCATATAGTAATTTTACAAAGTTAATTACAAGACCACAGGTTCAAATAGATAAACCATAAAAGTGCATCCATTTTTAAATATGTCCATTTTCTAGATTACTGATCAGAGAAAGAGGCCAATTTAGTTTAATGGAATATATATGCATAAAAAGTAGCTCAAGAAGCACCTGTTAAGAGAGAATCAAGATGTAGCTACTGATTCATAACTAAGAAATACTTGGGAGGGGAAAAAGCTCTTGAATTATCTTTTGAAATGATATATGTTGTAGAAACAAAGAAAAAGCTCTTGAATTATTCCACGACAGAAATCTGACAAAAGATCTTCCCAGAGCTCAGAGAATTACTAAATCAGGTTTAGCTAAATAAAACAAGGGCAATATGTGAAAATGCGCAAACAACCACATTCTAACAAACTATCCTGGAAAAGACACTACAAACTCTCCGAGAATCCTACACAGAACATCATAGATTATGCATCTGTCAAGTAAAATTATGAAGATTATGCTTCACATTATTGCCACCAAAGAGCACCAGTTAAGAAATGTTATCCAACAATTCCCAGGAAACTGAAGCCATCTTCAAGCACTCCACTTCTTTTCCTAGATCTCATCCCCCTCCATCAGACAAGTGTAGTAAACAGGAATAGAGAGAAATAGGGCAAGTGATCAACTGCTTAAAAATCCTAATTCAGCCGTAATTGCCAGTATGCAGACACTCAAAAACACTAGAATTCATCAAACATTAAATAGAAAATTTCCATTCCGATAATCCATTTGTTCACTGTAACTAAGAAAGAAAATGATGAAATCAAACTATAAGACGAACAAGTTCCACCCATTTCACTCTGGACTCCCAAGTCTTGTCCATTTAACTAACTACAAAATTACGTTTTTCAAAGAAAAAAAAAAAACACTATCTCACAACATTACATGTATCTAGTTAAACCGAACTGAATCCACCAGAAATTGCAAAAGTCGCAGACTGAAATCAATTTTCGAATTAAAATCATCTAAATCGTTATGATTGCACAAAAAAAATTCATCTTCCGGCAATCAAAACCCCAGAAAACTCAACCACTAATATGCTTTAAAGACAAGACCAGTTAAACCAGCACAAATGCTCCAAGCCTCTCTTTCCTCTATCATCAATTAAAGCAACCGAGTAACACATAGAATGACACTCATTAGGGTTTTACAAAGAGGAGAATATTAAACTCTGATCCCATATGATTTATAGTAATCAGCTTAACATCGATACACATGTACATATAGAAAATGAGAGCATAGAGAAAGAATCGGAGCATACTACGATGAGCTTGAAGAGGTTGGCCTCTTTGGGAGGCAGTGAAGCTCCCATTGCTGCCCACGAAGAAAAACAGAAGACGAAAAGCAGAGACTGAAAGGATTCAGAGAAGAGAAAAGCGTGAGATAGAGCTTAAGATAGATGAAGTATGGGGTTTACTTGGAAGACAGAGAGAGAGCGCGAGAGAGAAGAGAGAGTGGTGGCGTTTATCTGCTGCAACCCTACTGTGAAAAAGAAGCAAAATAGAAATTTGAGATTTTTTTTTTTTTTTAATCTTTTTTTGGAAACAAACAAAAACTTTTTCCTCAATAAAAAAATAAATAAAACAAGACAAAAAAAAAAGGAAATATAAAATGTCACGGTGGGCATTTTTGTAATTTTATATGGTTTTGTTCTTATAAGGTGCAATTTTGTTTTATGATAAGTGAGAGAAAATTGAGGGGGTAAAAGAAAAATAAAATAAAATATTCAATATTTTAAGTAAAAATTTATATACATTATTAATTATGTGACATATATCCATAATCAACTATCAATAATATTATAATATTTTAATAATGATACATATGATACAAAATCCATAATTCGATTGCACAAATTTATATAAATTATGTAATGTCTAACATTTTAATTTAATTAATTGTGTAACTCTTATAACCCTACTTAATTTATTTTTTTTACTAGTTGATAATTAATAACATTAAATTTGATGTTATTAGTGTCTCGCAATAATATCAATAAAAACTATATGATATAATATTATTTCCCTTTCTTTCTTTTAGTGTGAGTGAAAACAATATACATGGCACACTTCATTATATTTTAATATTTGTCAAACACTTAATAATTAATAAAAAAAAAATTTAGATATTATAAAATCTAAATTTTTAAATGTTAAAAAATACGTAGAATATAATTTTAAATTTTTAACTATAACTAATCGTTAATTAAATTAATGATAGCATATTGATTTACAGTTAATCACATCAAATGATATTTTATATTTTAATTTTTAATCAAAATTTAATATATATCAAATTATTTGTGGTCGTGTTTTTATAATAATGCATATTCATAAGTTTTAAATTTATATATTATTTATATTTATTGAATATATTAAGAGAGAAAATTTATTGAAGAAGACAAAATTTGCATTTTATTTTTTTATTTATCGTAACTCACAATTTTATGATACTATTTGGAGGTATATTTTTTTTTTCATCTCTATTTACTTATTTGACAAAATTAAGTCCCTATAGATTTTTTTTTGCATCCTTTGTCTTATAAAGATATTTTAAAGTAAATTTATTGCACAATTCTTAAAATTTAATGTTAATTTTAATAATTTATTTTTATAACTACTATATAATGGGTTATATTATATTAAATGTTCTAGCAAATAAAAGTTTATATTTCAGTTTAGATATTTAATAAACAGTTAAAAATATATTAAGACAGTGTAAAAAATTTGAAAAATAGTTTTGAAGGCATGTAAAAATAAATTATAATGTGTTTATAGTTTTCACTATTTTTAACAAATAATTGGCTCTCACTTTATGAGACTTTTATACGTTTTGCTTATTTTAACTAAGATATATCATATACCGTATCTATGATCGATTTACTTTTTATTTCTACATTTTATAATCTAAATTAATTTGTACTATCGAAATTGGTTTAATTAGTATTAGTGCTTAAATTATTCTCTTTAACACCGGAATCTAATATAAATATTAAGACTTAAAAGCTTATGTTAATATTAGTTAATCATTCATGCGAGATAACCATATTTTGTGTAACATTCTCTCCACCTATTTCCTTGTTAAGTTATCAAAATATACTTGCTTTCTTAAATCCTTAATTAACAGTTTAATCAAGCCTAAAATTAGGTTATCTTGACTCACAAATTAAATCTGACATCTTAATTTATTTAAACAATCTAAAGAACCAAAGTTAATTAGCTCACAATACATTAATTAACCCTTAAGATTTTATCTAAAACCCAAAATAATTAGTTAAACATTTTAACTACTTAAATTTGTATTCCAATTTAAGTAGATAATAATAATAATAATAATAATTATATCCTATTTTTGTATAGCTCTTGATCAAAATGTTTAGTTTAATATGTTAAATTTTGGTAATCTCATTAATATCATTAGTTAAACTTTAAGATTAGCAATACAAAATACAATATATATATATTCAATACACAAGATCGGTTAAATTCAATTATTTAATAATAAGAGATTAATGATATTGATTAATAAAATAATTAACTGAACTTCATTTATAAGTATAGAATAATTGATTTACAAAGAGAAAACAACATTTTATAAACAGATTTCATTGCATATACATGCTCTATATCTATTGTATTACAAAGAAAATGGAAGCTATGAATAATTTCAATTTTTATTAAAAAATAATTATCATCTAATAACATTTAAATAAATCATATTAAAAAAATAACACATTTATTTTATTCTACCGTTATCATAAATTTTTAGAACTAGTCGTAATACATAACATGATATTATATCTAATAAATTATGAACTAAGTATTCAGACGACTCTATAAAGTTCGAATTGTATTTCATGACTAATATAGTAAAAGCATATAAGGTAAACATACTTGTTTAATATTAAATTAGATCTCTATATCGTGTTATATATATATATATATATATTATGACTACCATGGAATTAAATCAAGATAACAACTCGTTATCAAGTGCACCTATATAAATAATATAGTATTAACTATATCAATGTTTAATGAGATCAAATGTTTCATATGAATGATATTACTGCAACTAATATATTCAGAATAGAAGTATTAAAATTACATTCATCATTTCACTAGGAGCCTCGTGGATTTCGTTTGTCACATCATTTTATATTAAGAGACATTAATCTTTTGTTCTTTGCAACATAAGGAGCAATTGATATATGCAGACAGACTGAGAGGGCAATAGACTTGTTTTTCCCATAAAAGCTGCAAAATGCAAGTGTTGCCACAAAATCCGAATGAACTAAAATCATACAGAAATTGACAAACCTATCCCGAATCGAAAGAATTACGATCCTTTTAGAATAATAGTGGGTCAGATTCGGATTTTATGAAATTTTTCTTAATCCAATTTGTTGGCATCATAAGACAAACTCAAAAGTAATATCAGAAGAAAAAAAAATATTTCAGGTATTGGTTAAAAAAAACCCACAATAACTTTCATTATCTTCCTTTATTCAAAATAATTATTTCAATCGTTACTAGAAGAAACCAAGTTAATGAGCTACAAATTGAAATCCAGATCAATTTCCTAAATGATTTCCATGAAAAGAGGGTGGTATTACTTAAAGCTGTTTCCAGAGGTAACTTTGTAATCAGTTTCTCTGGTGTTCAAGATAAATTTAATCCATACAGGAGAATTTCAGCAGTGTCCTTGCAAATAAAACACACTACTTGACCTGTGAATGAAGTTACTCGTGCGCAGGAGACTCTTCCTCTCTAAAATGTCTTCTCTGGATCTTCCTTGCGCTTGCCTAAACCCTTTAGACCAGCAGCAAGATTCTGCTCCAAAATCATTTGTAATTTACAAATTTTGACGCCATAGTTTTGTCTGCAATGTTAGTTTCTTCTTCGGTCATTTCAATTGTTTCATCACTGTCATATCCTGCTGCATCCTTGGAGATGGTTTTATTTCTTCCATTGTTTCTGCTTTCATCGGTTTTTGGCTTTTTCTTCCTGGCAGGTGAACCATCACCTAACTTGCTCAGTTCCTCCTTGTATATTTTCTTGCATGCCTTAGCTTGTTTGCAAAGATCTTCCTTCGAGAGTGAGGTTGAATCATTTTTGGTACTCTCAATCCTTACAAGCTCCTCAACTATGCGAGGAATGAAGTTCCACTGCTCCGTTACAAGACAAACATCCTATACAGCAAGGGTGGGAAAAAATTCTTAACTAAATATGAAAGCAAACTAAAGTATAGCAAAATCTTAGCTGGAAACCTTGATTAGAAAGATCTATACTGGAAACCGCAAACAAAAAGTTATTTTTAATCAAGTTGTTTAGATGGCCTCAAAAGTGCATAACTATTGACTTTACACAAAATGAGCTCCAGTTAATTGATACCAGGCGAGGAGCCTGATACAAGAAATTCTAGCCAAGGCTATCAGGGCAGCAAAGTGTCATGTAGCTGTGAACATTACAGGTTTGCAAACTACATACTACGGGAAATAATAGTCGCCTCATTTATTAGGCCACTCAGCTGCTGGAGCATCATTTGCACTAGTCCACTAGATATTAATAGCTATAATTCCTATAAATCAGGAGAGCAAAGAAATCAATTATATAACTACAAAGAGATTTAAAGATACTATCTACACGGAAACTCAAGAAAATTCAAATAACCTCCAGATTGTCCATCATAGAGGTGAACAGAGACACCTTTGCTCCAGATACTAGTGACTTACTGCATGCCAGTTGGCACTTGGATGTTGGAATGGACTAGACAAACATTCTGCACTGTTCCATTTATTTTTTCCAGAAAGGGATCTAAGTCAATCAAAAACATCCATTCACATTTTGAAAAAGCAAATTGCATTACTTCAAGAAAGTTCTACCTGCTTTTGTTCGAGACAATTTATCGCATCTTGCAAACACGTTAAGATCCCTTCTGCCGCTATGTGCTTTATCTGGCTTGGTTCTGGCTGTTAAAATATATGATATATAAATAAGGTTCTAGACCTTCAAAGAACTCAATGAAAAGCTGATAAGTCATGGTATCAAGAAGCTAAATAATCAAAGCATTGGAACACGCTTTGTGAAATGACAAAGCGAACAAATGCCAGTTACCTTCTCCTCTTGACTTTCAAGCCATGAGATAGTTTTATTCAGATCCTCTATAGCCCATTTCTTCATCTCAGGAACGGAAAACCAATCTTTAACAAGATTGGAAGCTCTGCTCTGCTAAAGAGAAGGCAGAAGAGAAAAATGAAGATTAAAATAGTTACGAACTATATAGGAAGAAACTTAAGAATACACAATGTCATGAAGAAAAGAGTTATATCAGTTTGTTCGTGCAAAGAAAATTATAAATAAAGATTACCTTCAAGGATACAACTGTTGACTTTGCTTCTGTTTCTTTATTAACTTGCTTCTGAGATGTTTCAGGAGGGGATCCTTTTTTATCTGCAAGCTCCACATGAATTCAGAACATAGACTCCTTAAACAGTCAAAGTAGTAAAGTATTTATGTCAATATTGACTTGAGACTACTAAAAGTATAATGAAGAAGAAAAGAAAAGGTAATTCAAAGGAACACATTTCTTTAGAAGAAGAAAAAAAAAAATCACTAAAGAGCACCAAAGGCATTCAATCAAATACATGAGGAAAAAAGAGACAGAATTTACAAGTTATTCAAAATGTCAATGTATCTTCCACTTTGAACTGAGTGGATGGTCCTTCAACAAAATCAAACAGTCTGGAAAACCATACATCCCCAACTCTATCAGAAAAATAACAAACATGCTTAAAAGCTCTTTTACTTTTGTTTTCATTCCAAATCAACCCACAAAGTAGTCAGAGAGATAAGATAAGTAAGATATTTTTCTTCCTCTATCATCCAAGATTTCTTGTCATGCCCACATCTTACTGCCACTGACCCAGCCATGACAATTGCACTCTGAGAAGATTCAAAATCATAAACTGCAAACAATATGAGACAGTGTATCTTACAAAAGACGATTATGAGTGCCTAGATTAATGTGATAATCAATAGTGAAGCTTTGCCCACAGGTGGCTTTCCAAGCAACAACAAAGCTATTCTAGAGAAGCATTTTCCTCCAAATCTGTTTGCAAGGAAAAAGCGAAGGAGCAACGGAAGGTTTGCTGACGTGAAGATAGAATGATTTGACAACGAAGACCTTTTTGAACATAGCTTTCAGAGAAGCACGTTGCTGAATTTTTAATGAATATTTACATACAATTGAAAGTGCGAGTAAACTTTCAAAAGTTAATAATTTTTTTTTTTGAGGAAAAAGTTAATAAAGAAATTAAATTTTGAACAATAAATAAACAGAGCCTCCTCAGCTCCTTCCAAACTTTATTTTGTTACTTAATTTCAGAAATTCTTGTAAGATGTATTGAACATATGGTGATAAATTGAATGCATAAAAACAGAAGAAAGTGAAAAGTAGACCAAGTATAAGACAAGGAGACCGGCAAAATAAAATAATAAACAATGCTAACCCCCACCCATCTTCCCCTCAAAAGCTCCTGTCAGCAGAGGAAAAAGTGAAAAAACATTTAGCACAAGATAGAGAAAGCAAGCTTTCATCATTCATCTCACTTCTATACACAGTGCAAATGTAACAAAATTGCAATCTTCATACATGTAAATAAAAATGAAAGAAGGTAAATTTGTCTCTACCATGTAACATAAAATATAAACAATAAGAACACAAATGATATTACCTTCCCCAGTATAATTGGAAATAATGCTTTTCCGCCATGGTTTTCCAGCATGCATTAGGTATTGTTCAATATCAACAAGCTTCTTTTGGGTATAACATTCTGATATCCATTCCTGAGGGAAGGAAAATAAACACCATCAAGTTATATAGAGGGATGATGCAGCAATCATAAGATGACAGTAAACAAGATAGAGAAAGATAATACTAAAACTGTCCCCATATCAATACTAGAACAATATTTTATTACAGGCAGGCCTCCCACAGCAAGTCTTATTAGCACTAGGGGAACATGGAGTTAAGGAAACAATGAAGCTAGCCAGTGAGTGCTAAACATATCCATGAATATGGTACATGATTTATTTACTTATTTCTGATAAGTGCAAAGATCTAGCAGGGCATAACATAAAGAACGAGGTTCCCTTAAACAAAGAAAACTCTTGTAAATAGAAAACAGACAGGAATATGATCAGCAACTCTCCATTATGGTATGACACTTACAGAGAGTCAAGAAACCTCCAGAGTTACAAAATTGATGGTCCTGATTCTTAGAATTCAAATCCAATCCTTGCAATGAATTCATCCACCCTTTCCACCAACCCATCCAACTCAGCCCCACATCCTGAGGGGCCTCCAAAAATTGTTTTAAGAGACATCAGCAGGAAACTGGAGATGCACCACACGCTAAAGGTAGAAAAATGCACTATCCCGTTGATCATTCTCCCAGTTAACCAAGAGGCAAAACCTCATGATATAGTTGAAAAAAGTGAGTCACACACAGCTTTAGATGGCACCATATTAGAGAAAAGCAAGAGGTTATACAAAAGAATCCTCAATGAGTAAGAAGAGGCTACAGTATTTTGTTATGATAAAACCTTTTTGGATCATTGTTTCATAGTGTGTACTAGAAGATATAAAATTTCATCTTTTTCAAATAACCAAACTATAACAAGGACAGATTAAAAAATAACCTCAAGTTGATCCAGTATACACAAGTGAAACAATCAACCTATGGATATTGGAAGAGCAAAATAGCTTCTCACAATGAATACATTTGGAGTCATGGAATGTATAGGTAAAGGAAAAAGGCACTGGACTTGAGCCAGGAGATTGCATGTGAAGTAAATCATTGCGCCAACAATTCAAACAATTGGAAGGGAATCAACAGATTGCATTGGAAGCAATTAATCCTTGCTGAACAGAATATACAATGGACAATTGCCTTTAACTTCAGGAAAAAACAGCGGAAAGATCAACAGAATGAATTATCCACAAACAGGTCATCAGGAAGACCAAAAGGGCTCACTATTTTTTAGAACAATTCATCATTTTAAATTGTGGAATTTTTTCAAATCCTATTAAAAAGGCTAAGACAAGATCCATAGAAATAGAGGAAAAGCAATCAATGAAAGAAGCAAACTAGCTAACTGACCACAATCAGAACCTAACATTAGCATCCTATCAGAGGAAAAAAATTCTAAAATGAGCAGACTTCATTACCAATTGGGAAACCAGTGGGACAGAAAAGGTGGATTAAAGAAAAAACAACAACTAACAATATTGTCCATATTTTATTTTAAAAGAATACCAATACTGTCCACACAATACTTTCTATCCTGCTATATGAACAATCTCAAATAATTTTAATAAAATGGATATTTATCATTTGAAATCAATTCCATATAAGAGCAACAATATATCCAACAAAATAGGCACCTTTGAAACAATTGTTCCACAATCAGTTTGAACTTGCCGGTACTTCGGAGTATTTGGAAAAGCACAAACCAACAGTGTGCAATCTGAACTCCAGTCAGGTTGATACTCAGCTCCCATTTCCAGTGCTTGTGACCGCAACATACTCCTCTCTGGGTTAACAAACCCAGATAGCACAAAAACAACCCCTTCCTACCGGTATGAAATTTGCAATATCATCACTATATCAACTGGAATAAGCCCCAATTTTTTTTTTTAAAAAGAGACATGCATCTTCACAAATCCAACAACAAATTCCATACCATAAGTTTGGAGAATTTTGTGGTACTTGAACAGGAAGCAGCAGACATTTTGCCATGTTCAGCTTCCTTGGACGTTCCATTTCTCCTGTGATCTTCTCCAAGCCTTTCATCTAGTTTGGTCTTCTTCTCTCCTTCATCACTTTCATCATTTTGCTTTTTTCCATGCGATTTACATACCTCCTGTCTTGAACTCATCCATGATGGAAGATTTGGCTTCTGGGTCTTATTAGCACCACTACCTGGGCTAGTCTTTGAATCAGACATGTCAAAAGTCTCAGGAAATTCAAGACTTTTACCCAAGACCTATTTCGAGGATGGATGAATCACCATCCAGAATATACTGTTCTGATTAACATGAAATGGAATTTAAATAAACTCATTTACAGATACCTCCTATTGCAAACTTGTAATGTAATAATATGAGACTACAATAAATATTTTATTTAAAAAAATATATGAGACTACAACAAGGCATATTACAAGGAGCAAAATAAAATATGAAGCGTCATAACCTTAAATAAGGTCGATTGAATGATATGCAAAAAGAAGCCAAATTCTTGGTTGTTAATTGGCATTCTCTGATGAAGAATCATGGACAGAAGAAATCCTATTCAAGACCCATTCCAAGTCCATAGAGGCATTAGTGTTATAAAAAACAAGCTTATGGGGGAAAAATGGTAAATGAGATCAAAAGAACGTAAAGCATTTTTTTTTTTAAATTTTCAATTGCTACTAGTCTCTCTTGTTGTTATGAGTCAAGAATTTACTGCATAGTAAATATAACAAAAGATTTAAAGACACCCAACACCTAGAAATATCAACAATAGGCTAAAACAAAACTACCCATTCGTCACAAAAATTCAGGGAAGCTTTTTGCTTACTTAAAAAAAAACATAACATTCGATATTGGAGCAGAGAAAGTGAATCGTAATGGCGGAGGAATTAATAGGAACTAAACTCGCATAATAGCGAATTCTCTGTATCTAGTTGTGAGTTTTAGCACTACCAAAGCAAGCTGAAGCAGCTGATGGCCCCATTATACTATTGCTTTCTCCAATTCCATTTCCATTTAAGGACATGCATGTGAAGCAACAATAGTAATAGAATCATAGAGATTGAAAATAAATAAATTGGGGGATTTACCTGTTCTTTCCGCTGCCTCAGTTGTTTAGAATTTGGATTTACAAGTTCCTTCAATTGACGGAGGGTTTACAATTTGATTTGAAGGAGAAGGAACAATTTCCTCAGTAAGTTTTCTTTTGCTTTTTTCAAGTAATTAAAGTTTTAAATCAACTACACTGGAATTGTTCGGCTCTTATGTTGGCCCCGCAGGCGGTTCCTTGAACATTAAGTCGATTAAAATTTTTGCTACCATTAACACAAGTGTGGACGTGCCGGAGTGGTTATCGGGCATGACTAGAAATCATGTGGGCTCTGCCCGCGCAGGTTCGAATCCTGCCGTTCACGCCTTCGTGTTTTTCTTCCTGCTAAGTTTTTTTTTTCTCTTTACATTAGTCTAGAGAGAGAAGATTTTTTGTCCGGACGGACTAACAAAATTTAAATGTTAAAAATTCTTCTAATATATAATTATTAAAATTAAGTTAAAAAAATGATACGTAAACTAATAAAATCCACATACATATATATATATATATCCTAATAATAAATTAACAAATCTATAATTAACAAAAAAAATTTAGATTTTAATTTTTTATATTTATAATTTTAATATTTTAAAATAGACTAATTCGACTACATCAAACTAAATTTAAATCGAACTACATTATAAATTTCAACTGCAAATTTTTAAAATATAGACCGAACTAAATATTATTCGATTCAGTCCAAATTAAATTTACCGGTCTAATATTGACTAAATAGTACTAACTCTTAAAAATAAAATTCACCCCTATTTATATTATATGTATATTTTAGTGTAAAATTAACTTTATATTATCTTAAATTAACACTTCAAATTCAATAATATTTATATAAATTTTATACTATTTTATATTAATATTTTTATTTGAAAAGTTTGTTAACAAATTTTAAATTTATTTGAGATTCATTTGTAAATATTTTTTACCTATAAAATGATGATAAATTTGAAATTTATATAAATTTTAATATTATTCCAAATGTAGGCTTAGTTTACGCTATATCATTCTATCACATTAACATTCTTATTTGAAATTTATGTTAAATTTTCTTTTAAATTTAGTTTATATTTTTTTTTTATAAATAAATTGGGTATATAAAAAATAAAGTAAAGAAGCATTAGAAAATAAAACTTTCTTAATTTTAAATAAAAGTTGGGCCGCACAGGAAAAAAGAATTAAGAATGAAGGATGTATGTATATTCAGTTCCCCAAAATTGAAGGACATATTTGCATAAAATTAGCCCATTAACCCGAACAACCATTCCATGCCGGCGCGGTCTTCCTTTTCGAATTACAATATCATCTCTCTCACACACTTCTCTCTAGCCAGTAGTTCTCCATTCAAGCTCCACACCCTGTTCCATGGCGGACCGAAGCCGAAGCTCTGAACTGGAGGATCCACTAGAGGGCTATTCTGGTCTCTCGCTATTTCCTCGGACATTCAACTTTGTGCCAAACCCTCCTCGACCCTACGAGCCCGATGATCTTCAACACACTCACAATTTCCTCAAATCTATGGTACGTTTCTAACCCCTTCCCCTTTTATTCACAGCACAGACACGCTCTCATAAGTTTTATACATATACATGCGAGTGAAATTATTAATTTCATTGTCAGATTATGGGGTTTGGTTAATTGCCAGGGAGATCTGATGAGGGCAATTGAGTCGGATTTTGGAAAATTTGGTAGTGGTTTTGTTTTCGTGGGGTTTGAGCAGAATAAGCACGTGCTTGATTGAGCTTTGATTGGTTTCTTTTGGTTTTTTCTCGATCTGCATACAAATATCATATATCTACTATAACTGTTCATATATGTATGTTACATGCTTATTGTTTTGTTTTGTTACTCTATGCTATTCAACTGATGAGGAATTAGACTGTTACAGTATCCTTCAATTCATGGCTTTATTCTGCTTGCTTTTAAACCCTCAAAAGGTCCATTTTCTGGGTGTGCGGGGTTGCAATGAAAATCCACGGGGAGAGTTTTGATCACAACTTTTGATTATTGCGATAGTGGATTTGGTTGTTTGTTTCTGGAAAGTAATAGCATATAAGATTGCATATACATTTAGTTGTCATTTTGATTATTTTGTTTTCTGTTCAGCCGGGCTGCTGGGGAAATGGGACTTCCTCAAATAAGTAGCATTTTGCTTATTTAGTTTTTGATTGTAGGTTGTATCTTGAATTTGTTTGTTTGCTGAGATTATCCAAGAAAGAAAAGTATTAAGAAAATTCAGAGAATGAGGTTATTGTCTTTCTCTTGTTTGGCATTTATGGAAACTGATGGTTATGCTTAAATGAATTTATGTACTCTTGGTTGCCAGAATCATGAAGATTTGAGTTACTGCATCTCTGGGAAGCTTTATAAAGTTATCGTTTGATATTTTTTTTTCAATTTTTGATGTGGATACAATAACAAAATTGTAAATCTTATATTTATTGATCCGATCCAAAGATCACAGAGGATCCCCAAACAAAATCCAAGATACCTGGATTAGCCTCAGATCAAGGAAGACTCTTCTGCACCTTTTGCACGTGCTTCACTTCGGCACATTTTGCCCATGTCCTGCAACAAATCCCAACAGAAGAGGTCAAACAGAACCTCGGTCGAGCTGCTCTCCATTTCCAGATTTCCAGTTATCAGTATTTGCTTTTGATTTCTTTTGCTTTGCTTGTATCTTTAGTTCTTATCCTTAAGTTGTATCAGTGCCTATTGAAAGGCATCGCACTTCATCAATAAAGCAGCTCAGAATTGATTAGACTTTATGGTATTTTTCTCACCAAAAGGAGAAAAAACATTTACCCTTTTTAAAGCTATGACTAGGACCTATTATTGGTATCAGAGCTAGTTACTGAAATGGCCTACAACAAAGAACACATTGAGAATCTTGAAGTTGGTCTCGGCGCCCTTCAAGACATGTCAGCCGAATGGAGCTGGGCACTGCCGATAAGCTCCGCATGATCGAAGAAACTCTCCAACGATTGACAAACGCAGTCATGTTCCTTCAAGAAGGCGTTAACAGTAACCTGGCACCTCGCCTCAACCCGTCGTGCCTCGCTCGAGATGAGACCGCCATCGATGACATCTGGCGGGCCCCATTCTTCCACAAATCACCCAAATTAGATTTCCATACCTTCGCCGGAGGAGATCCGACCGAATGACTGAGTCGAGTCGGCCAGAACTTCGACTTCCAAGGCACTGCTGCTCAGTATCAGGTGACCTTGGCATCCTACCACCTGGAAAGAGAAGCCAACCTGTGGTGACAATGGATGAGCTGCACTTACAGAGAAGAAGGAAGAGAGGTTTCGTGGACGAGCTAGGGGCTAGATTTGGGCCGACCGATTTTGAAGACCCGGACAAGGCCCTAACTCGCATCAAATAGATCGGGCCCTTGCGCAATTACCAAAGGGAATTCAAGCGCTTGGGCAATAGGGTCCATGGGTGGACACAATGAGCCTTAGTGGGGGCTTTTGTTGTGGGCTCAAGCTCGAGATCGCGGACAACATCCGCATGTTTCAGCCCAGGACGTTGAAGGGCGCAATTGGGCTAGCTCGAGTGAGAGAAGAACAAGTGGGCTGGCAAAACAGGCTGACTCGATCCAGGCGGACCCAACCCGTCCAACCCGCCTCGACTTTGCCTGATCAGGCCCCGCGTGCCCTAATTCCGTTCGCAGCCGCTCCAAGGCGCCTCTCCTAAGAAGAGATTCAGCGTCGGTGAACCCAAGACCTGGCCTTCAACTATGATGAATGCTTCACGACGAGCCATCGGTGCTGAAAACCCCAACTCCTCTTGCTTGATGGCGGGCGAGCCGAAGAAGAAGAAGCCGAAACTAGCGAACCTGAGATATCGCTACACGCCCTCACTGGTTGGGCTGCTGCTCACACCATAAGAGTCGTGACCACGATCTGACAACAGCAGGTGATTGTGTTCATCGATAGCGGGTTAACACACAATTTTATCAAAGAAAAGGTGGCCTGTCGGCTTCAGCTTCCCGTAATGCCCACTGAACTGTTCTCTGTCAAGGTGGCAAATGGACGACCCATGCGGTCACAGGGGCGATTTGACGGTGTACCGATGCGAGTCCAAGTTATCTCTTTTTCCTTCACTCTCTTTTCCTTACCACTAATGGGTCTCGATGTCGTTTTGGGAGTGCATTGGTTAGAATCCCTCAGCCTTGTGGCATGTGATTGGAAGGAAATGACCATGGACTTCCAGTGGCTCAATCAGTGGCGGCAGTTACGCGGCTTGGACGCGCTGCCCATTCGGCCAATTACACCAGGGGAGATTGACAAAGATGCTGCAAATAAGCACTCCTTATATGCTGTTTGCTTGCTGCTTGGAGTTAAAGGAGACACAGCTGCCGCCAGGCCATAAATACAGTAGCTCCTGGCTGAATTTTCGGAGCTTTTCCGAGACCTTGATTAGCTGCTGTTCGCCGGAGAAGTCGATCACCAGATCAACCTGAAGGAGGGAACTGTGCTGGTCAATGTCCACCCATACTGGTATGCATATTTTCAAAATGCTAAGATTGAAAAACAGGTGACAGAGATACTCCATTCTGGTCTCATTCGGCCCAACACCAGCTTGTTCTCATCACCAGTTTTACTAGTCAAGAAGAAAGATGGCATCTGACACTTTCGTACTGACTATCGGGCCCTCAATGCAGTCACCATCAAAGACCAGTTCCCTATTCCCACTGTAGATGACATGTTAGACGAGTTATATGGGGTAACTTATTTCATCAAGTTGGACTTAACAACCAGGTATCACCAAATTTAAGTACATCCCTCGGACATCCACAAAACAGTTTTCCAGACACACAATGACCATTATAAATATATGGTAATGCCTTTTGTTTTATGCAATGCATGTTCTACATTCGAAGCAGTTATGAACTCAATTTTCAGTCCTTATCTACGTAAGTTTGTGTTGGTGTTTTTTGATGACATATTAGTCTACAATCCTAATTGACACTCTCACTTAACCCATGTTAGACAAGTGTTTGAAATTTTGAATTAGCACAGGGTCTTTGTCAAACTCAAAAAGTGTATTTGGACAGTAAGCACTTGAGTACCTCGGACATATTATCACACCCCAATGAGTCAAGGTGGATCAAAATAAAATTCAGGCAATGACTGATTGGCCCAAGCTCAACACAATTACAGAATTAAGAGAGTTCCCAGATTTGATAGGCTACTACAGAAAATTTGTGCATAACTATAGACTGATAGCCCGACCATTGACCCAATTACTCAAGAAAGGACAACTTGAATGGAATCCAGCTACCGAAGAAGCCTTCACTAAATTGAAGCAAGTCATGACATCCACTCCAACCTTAGCTCTCTCAAACTTCAATGAACCCTTCACCATTCAGACAAAAGCATCGGGTGAAGGAATAGGAGCAGTTCTCACCTAACAAGGCAAACCAGTAGCCTACCTCAGTCGAGCCCTAGGAGTATCCAAACAATCATGGTCAACCTTAGCAAAAGAAATGTTGGTAGTAATAATTGCAGTCCAGACTTGGCAACCATAACTTATGGGCTGGAAATTCTTCATCCAAATGAGTCTCCAAGTTGTTTGGGTATGATTATGAGATTACTTATAAGCTTGGAAAAGAAAATACAGCCGTAGATGCTTTATCCCACCAAGCTACAAGGCCCACCTTAGATGCTTTTTTGTTTAACAGACTCAACTAGGGGATGACATTAAGCAGGAAATACAAAGACACACCTATATGCAGAAAATAAGTACCTTTGCTGACAAACAGTCAGGCAACTTTACACCCTAAAGAATTGATTGATCTATTACAAGTATCGAGTGGTTATTCTTCCCAAGTCCGATTTGGTTCAACAACTTTTACAAACTTATCACGACTCTCCCCTAGCAGGCCACTCCGGGGTATAACGAATCTACAAAAAACTTGCACAACAGTTCTACTGGTCTTCAATGAGAAAGACAATGCATGAGTACGTATCAGCCTGTGAAACGTGTTAAAGAGCCAAGTCAGAAACCCTATCTCCGGCTGGTCTGCTACAACCACTACCTATCCCCTATCAAGTATGAGATGACATCACCATGGACTTCATTGAGAGATTATCATCCTCAAACGGCAAAAACACTATACTAGTAGTCGTCGACCGCTTAAGTAAGTATGCTCACTTCTTGACCCTAGCACATCCGTTTATAGCAAAGGCAATCGCAAAGAGGTTCATCGATGGGGTGGTCAAGTTATATGGTATGCCACGTTTCCTAGTCAATGACCGAGATTCCATCTTTATAAGCAACTTCTAAAACGAATTCTTTAAGATGTCAGGTACACAGTTGAAAATGAGGTTTGCATACCATCCCCAAACAGACAGACAATCCGAAGTCGTCAACATATGTGTAGAGAAATATCTGTGATGTTTAGCTCATCAACGGTCAAACAAGTGGTACTCTATGCTTCTATGGGCAGAATTCTGGCACAACACCACCTACTACATTTCTATTGGGATGACCCCATTTCAAGTTTTGTATGGACGACCACCACCTACCATTCCATACAATCAAAAGGGTATGACAACAGTAAATGAAGTTGACCAATAATTGACAAATAGAAATGAACTGTTTGCACAACTCAAAGTGAACCTACAAGCTGCTAACCACCGCATGCAGCAAACCACCAACACAAAAGGACGACATATTGATTTTCAAGTTGGTGATTGGGTCTTCCTCAAGCTATAACCTTACCGATGATAGACAGTATTCCAATGGGCACTTTAAAAACTTGTATGCCACTTCTATGGTCCATATATGGTCGAACAGAAGATCAGTCCAGTAGCTTATAAGCTGAAACTGCCAATCTGGTCACATATTCATCTTGTCTTCCACATCTCTTTGCTTAAAAAGAAAATTTGTGACTCAACCTTTCATACCAAGGACCTATTAGCCACTACAAAAGAAGGTAACATCATCCTCCAACCACAAGCCATACTCGATACTTGCTGGATTAAAAGGGGTGGCAAAATCATTGAAAAAAGCTTTGTTAAGTGGAAGCATCTACCAACCAAATAAGCAACATGGGAAATAACCGAGCACATGACTGACCAATTTCCCAACCTTAAGGACAAGGTTGCTCAAAATGGGAGAGTTGATGATAAGATCCGAAGATCATAGAGGATCCCCTGTTGAGTAGTATAATTTATTATTTAAGTATTTTAGTTATTAGTTTGTATTATATAATTAGAATTCTATTAGAATAGTAATCTTATGAAATTAGGATTTTAATAGAATAGTTATTTTCTAATTAATAATTTAAGAATTCTATAAATATTCAGATATTACAATCTATAGGGTGAGAATAAAAATTATATTTTTTCTCCAAATTCTAAATGGTATCAGAGCATAATAAAAGTATTTTGGGATTTTATTTTTAGAGTTTCTTTAAAACTCTAAAACAACAAAAGGAAGTTGAGGAGAAAGAGAGTTAGACCAAGGGGAAGAGAGGAAAGATCAAAGGAAGGGAGAAGGCAGTCGGATCCTTCCTCCACCGCGCACAAAGGGCGACCCGATTGATTCCTCCACTGCGCACAGAGCCGCGCGGCCCAGTTCCTTCTTCCACCGCGCACAGAGACGTGAAGACGCTCTTAGTTTTCTTCTTCTTCAGCTATACGCAGAGACACGCAACCCAATTCCCTCTTCAGCTGCGCGCAAAGCCGCGTAGGGCATTGAGGTTTCCTTCTTCTTCAATTGCATGCAGAGCCGCGCGACAACCTCTGGTTTCTTCTTCCTCCACGCGCAGAGACGCACGATCTGCCTCACCCTGATTGTACGAAGCTTTTGGCCGCGACCTACTGACCTTCTACTGGGCACAAGTTTTCTCCTTCGCCGCACATAGAGCTGTGCGCAGAGAGTTTTTCTTGGCAGCTGCATTGAGCCGATCTGAGCCATTGAAGCGATTCAGCTCGAGCCGAGCCGATCCAGACATATATGATTTTAATATTTTCTGTCCTTTTTGGCTACTTAGGTGCAAATTACGATATCTGTTTTTATTATTGGGTATTTTTCTTTTTATCTTTAGCATTCTAAAATGACAGAAGCAAAAAAGGTGATGGTTTCTTATTCGGATAACCTCTCATTGCAAATTAATCCCATAAAATTTGATGGAACTAATTATCTTGGTAGTCAATGTCCTGTTTATTGTTTATCAAGGTTAGAGAATTGCATAAATACATCACAAGTGATATGAAGAAATCAGAAATAGGTGATGTGGAATATAATAGATGAGACTCTGAAAATTTTTTGATAATGTCTTGGCTAATCAATTCCATGCAACCATATATTGCACAAACATATTTGTTACTCGATATTGCAGGAAGAATATGGAATGCGATATCTCTTACAATTTCACAAGTGGGTAATGATATCCAAGTTTATGAACTTCGCAATAAAATTCATGACACAAAGTAAGGAGAGATGATTATTTTATAATATTTTTCTAAATTGAGTAGATTATGTCAAGAATTAGAATACTATCAAGATATTCAAGCAGATTATTCTGCAGATGTAGTCAAATTTCAGAAATTGATAGAAAAAGAGCGAATTTATGATTTTTTAGTTGGTTTGAACACCGAATATGATCAAATACGGATTCAGATGCTTGGTAAAGATCCCTTTCCTTCATTGGAACAAACTTATGCCTATGTCTAATAAGAAGAAAGTAGAAAGAATGTCATGCTTTATATAGTACCAGTTGAGAAAACCGAATTAATTGCTCAGTCTAAACAATACAAGGATCTAGGGAGATGTGGTTATTGTGGTAAGCCAAAACACACAAGAGAGACTTGTTAGAAGTTGCATGGAAAGCTCACTAGAGGTAGTGAGAGAAATGATGGTGGACCTATGAGAGCTCAAGAAAATTTATTTGAGAAAAGTGAAACACTCGACACACCGACAGTTGGAGATTTTTCAAATGAGGAGATTCAAGGCTTGAAACGTATTCTATCTCAATCTTCATCAAGTATAGGTGCAACAAATCTAGTAAATCAGAATCTTCGAACGAGAAAGAAGATTGACACTGGTAAATTGCAGAATGACTCTTTAGAACCTAATCTGCAAGTTGGACATGAGATATATCCTTGCACCAACTTGGGGGGGTGTTGAGTAGTATAATTTATTATTTAAATATTTTAGTTATTAGTTGGTATTATGTAATTAGATTTCTATTAGAATAGTAATCTTAGATAATTTGGATTCTAATAGAATAGTTATTTTTCAATTAATAGTTTAAGAATTTTATAAATATTCGGGTGTTACAAACTAAAGAATGAGAATAAAAATTATATTTTTTCTCCAAATTCTACATCCCCAAAGAAAACCCAAGATACCTGGATTAGCCGGAGATCAAGGAAGACTCTTCTGCACCTTTTATCGGTGCTTCACTTCAGCACATTTTGTACATGTTCTGCAACAAACCCCAACAGAAGAGGTCAAACAAAATCTTGGCCGAGCTGCTCTCCACTTCCAGATTTCAAGTTATCAGTATTTGTTTTTGATTTGCTTGTATCTTTAGTTCTTATCTTTAAGTTGTATCATGCCCTATTTAAAGGCATCGCACTTCATCAATAAAGCAGCTCAGAATTGATTAAACCTTCTGGTATTTTTCTCACCAAAAGCAGAAAACCATACTCTTTCTAAAGCTCTTACTAGGATTTAACTTTTGTAACATTTTTCTTTACAAAGTTGACTGTTTTCAATGCCCAAAAATGGGTACTGTTACTGGGAGAAAATATCTGTAATCCTAAGTATTGAGTAAAAGTAAGTTTACTTCAGGGCTTTACATTTGCCTTTTTTCCTACAAAACCAGGTTTCTTTATTTTTTTTAGTTACAAAACATGTTCTTAACTAATTTTTGGTGTTCTTTCAGCCCTTAACAAGTCCAAGTAAGCTTCTAGAGCAGGCAAAGGCCATTGTGGATAGTAGTTCAGAGCTTGTGAACTCTGAAATGCCTAACAACATAGCGTTAGACAAAAATGAAGATTTTGCAGGTAAGGTGGTTGAAAATCCACAAGAAAGAAGACCAGGGTTAGACCGTAAGCGGGCTCGGTTTTCTCTAAAGCCTAATATAAGGTAAAGCTTGTTGCTGACATCTGTTTCAATAAATCTTTCTTTTTCCTCTAAAATGTACATTTTATGATTACTAAGTATCAGCTGAACAGTCTTCCATCTTCTACTGACAGTCAGCCTATTGTGAGTTTAGAACCAAGTTTGGACATTGGTAAACTGAAAGATCCAGAGGAATTCTTCTTGGCATATGAAAAGTTTGAGAGTAAGTTGCTTATTCTGATATTTAAGAACTAGTTTGTAACAGTGTATGTTGGTTAACATTTTCTTTTTCCTGTTTCTTGGTTGTGTGTATAGATGCCCAACGGGAATGGCAGAAACAGACAGGAGGTATTTTGACAGAAAAAGATCAGAACAGTCAAATAACACGACCCCGTCGACCAGGAATTTTTGGGTGCCAACAATATCCTTTTCATAGCAATCTTTATTTTATGGCTTTTTTGGTCTTATATAAAATGTAATTTATGGTTCCAAACCCTAGGAAGAGATCAGTTAAGTACAAGCATCGTTATTCAACTGACGCACCATCTCAAGATATTGTTGAAGAGGAGACTCTCAGTCCATCTGGTAACAGCTTGCAACAAGAAACAACCAATGCAAATGTTACATCACAAGAAAGAGAATTAGGTGGTAAGAGAGATTCTATTGGAGGAAAATGGTTTATTGATGAATAATTTTAGTTATTTCTTCTTTCCCTTCATCTCTCTCTCTCTCTCTCTCAACAATTCAACTGGATTATCTTCTTATTTTTTGTTAGCTTCTCTAGCTTCTTTTCCCTACCCTACTTGGAAAAATCTGATAGTTTCACTTATTACTCTGAACAGGTTCAGTAGCCAAGACAGAGAAGAGGGTTAACGAACTTTTGGATGAATTGCTTGCTGGTAGTTACGAAGAGCTCGATGGTGATGGTGCAGTCAATATTTTACAGGAGTACCTGCAAATCAAACCCATTGAGTTAGAGAAATTAAGCCTCCCTGACTTACAAGATGTTCCAAGGATTGATTTTAATGCTTCAGTAGCTAACTTGCCAAAGCCTAGGCATGTCTTACCAGATATACATAACTTGATAAAAGAGATCAGCAGCAGAACACCTGGAAAGAAAAGGCAGGCAGAAAGTTCTGCTTACTCTCGAGCTTCTCCAACTCCACCAAAGAGTGTATTGGCTTCAATTCCACTCTTGAAGAAGCGCATTTTGCAGTCAACTCCCACAAATGATCCATTTTCAGCTTTGGATGTGGATCAGTCACCAGCAAAAAATGCTTCTCCTGTTGCAAAAGTTAGCAGACAATCTGATCAGGTTGATGCAGGAAAGGATTTATTCATTTCTTGCAAAATGAAGTCTCCAATGGTTGGAGAAAATGACACTGCATGCTTACCAGATATACATAACTTGATAAAAGAGATCAGCAGCAGAACACCTGGAAAGAAAAGGCAGGCAGAAAGTTCTGCTTACTCTCTAGCTTCTCCAACTCCACCACAGAGTGTATTGGCTTCAATTCCACTCTTGAAGAAGCGCATTGTGCAGTCAACTCCCACAAATGATCCATTTTCAGCTTTGGATGTGGATCAGTCACCAGCAAAAAATGCTTCTCCTGTTGCAAAAGTTAGCAAACAATCTGATCAGGTTGATGCAGGAAAGGATTTATTCATTTCTTGCAAAATGAAGTCTCCAGTGGTTGGAGAAAATGACACTGCATGCTTACCAGATATACATAACTTGATAAAAGAGATCAGCAGCAGAACACCTGGAAAGAAAAGGCAGGCAGAAAGTTCTGCTTACTCTCTAGCTTCTCCAACTCCACCAAAGAGTGTATTGGCTTCAATTCCACTCTTGAAGAAGCGCATTTTGCAGTCAACTCCCACAAATGATCCATTTTCAGCTTTGGATGTGGATCAGTCACCAGCAAAAAATGCTTCTCCTGTTGCAAAAGTTAGCAAACAATCTGATCAGGTTGATGCAGGAAAGGATTTATTCATTTCTTGCAAAATGAAGTCTCCAGTGGTTGAAGAAAATGACACTGCTATTGCTGATGCTATTTCCTCTGATGTGGTGACTAGAGATATGTCTGGCCCATCCGACAAATCCACAGGGGTTCATGTTGGTTCAAGTGGATATCATTCTGGTGAGGGCAATGATGGAAGCAGTTGTATGGATGACACAATCATCAATGGTAACTTGAGTAGACCTGATGATATAGATGTCTGCACAGTTGAACCAAATGAATTAGGTGACATGGTTAGTGTTGCTTGTTTACATTATTTTCTGCAATGTTATGAAGGTTTGCATTCTGAATATTGTGCCGTGAGGTATTCTCTCAAATTACAGGGGGATGATATGCTAGAGGAAGCAGTGGGCCCTGCAGAGCCTGATCTTGGTATAGAAGATTCAATTGTAGGGGAGTCAAATCATATTCCGAGTCAGATGGGTAAGACTCAAGTGAAAAACTTGCTAGGGAATTATCGTTCATGATTATTTTGCCTGAGATAGGTTCTGCTTAATATCATGAAGTGATGTCTAAAATAAACTCTCAAATCTGATTTTCTTTTAAAATTCCTAGCATTAATTGGAATTTATTTAAATCTTGGCTAAAATTGTTTCAAAAGGCCTTTAAATCATGGTATCAAGAATTAAACTTTTCTTTCTCTGTCACATATGCTCTTTAGATGATTTTAAGTTGATAATGTTAATTTTTTCATTGTGCACTAATGTCTCCAACAGATCAATCAGAACCTTCTGCAGTTGAAGAGTCTGCAAGGGATGAAGCCTCTAACACTACATACGAAGGTCTAGAACAGCAGAATGAGGTTATTGCCCAACCTAGATTATTTCCTTGTTTATTTTTTACTCTAGTTGGGTGCTTGATGTCTATAATTTATGCATTACAGTACTTTTTTTTTGTCTGCCACTGAGAATTGCTTGCTGTCCCATAGAATGAAGATCTTGTTTCAACCATAGAATTTCGTTTTTTTTTTTCATTTGGTAACTTAATCTACTAGGCAGTAAGATATTTGCAACTCATTTTATGGTTAGCCATCTTGAATTACCAAATACATTTTATCTTGCAAATAAAAGCACTGATGTTCAGTATTTCCAAGTATAATGCCATCTCACCTATCCCTTTCTAACTTCATTCCACATGCTTAAATCTATCTAGTAATTGCAACAACACGTATCTGAACTGCTGGGTGGTTGAGGATGATAAAAAAGTGTAGAAGCCCTTCTATAACCCATAGAATAGCCAACAGAACTAAGGATGTCAGATTCTTCTGTCCCTTACAAAAGAAAGGGTCCCATTTTTGTAAATTAATTGTCTAGGCATCTCATCCGTGGTTCTACCCTGAGTTCTTGCTGCCACTGTAAGTTGGTAACCTCCAGGCAGGTTAACTACGACTTGTTTGATGTCTAGATCTCTATTTTATCCTATTGAGTTATTTTGTTCTTCAAACCATGTTCCTTGTGGAGCTTCTGCATAACTGTGCTACTTGTGCCTTTCTTTTTCTTATTTTTGAATTTTCTCACAATTATATAAACTAATTTTTTTTTTCTTGTTCAATAGAAAGTTGAGAACGAGCAAAACAAATGGGTTTCAAGACCCAGCAAGACTCGTGAGAGTAAAGCTTTATCCCGGAGGCAAAGTCTTGCAGGTGCTTTCCTTGCGCAAAATAATTGAAATTACCTCTTTATCCTTTAAAAAATATGTTAAAAATACATAGATATATGTTTAGTGAAAAAAAGAGTATATCTATGTTGTTGCAGGTGCTGGTACCTCTTGGGAATCCGGTGTGAGGCGAAGCACCAGAATTAGGTCAAGACCTTTAGAGTACTGGAAAGGTGAAAGATTCTTATATGGGCGCATACATGAAAGTAAGTACATTCTACAATTTGTTTTAAATGTAAAGAATATGTAGTATCATGGCAATGCATGGAGTTCATAGGAATGCGAGTTCGGTCTCTAAATTTTAAATTTTGCTCAGATACCTTATCTGAAGTGGAGAGTCTTCCCGTGCTTTTTGTTGATAATTGGTATCTTATTAAATGAGATATTTGCAAAACGCAAGCAAAAATATTTCTGGGATTTTCTTTGAGGAAGATCCCTGTCAGGGAAATATAATATTAGTTTTTGTAGAAACCAATTACTCAGAGGAACATTATCTATTTCTGGCAATTTATATTCTATTGCTGTAAGCCACATGGATACTTCTGTAAGAATAATAATTGGTTTTTGTTCTTCAGATCGTTAATTTAACTAATAACATTAAGTAAACTGTCTTAATTCTGTTTCCACTATCAGTGCTATTACAACTGATTTGGTTGGATTATGTCTTGTTATAGGTTTAGCGACAGTTATCGGGATAAAATATGAATCTCCGACAACATCAAAGGCTGCTGGGAAACCCAACTTGAAGGTTAAATCTTTCGTCTCTGATAAATACAAAGATTTGGTTGAATTAGCTGCTTTGCATTGACCTTCAATGTGCAACAGTGTTGGCTAGCTGATGGGAACTCTTTCGTATGGAATCTCCTTTCCTCTAAACTAATTGTTATATTGTTTCTAAGCTTCATTGCTGCCTGACAATACTTCATGTCTAAAGTTTAGGATGTTTAGTTGGAGCTTCTCATGTGTGTAAATGTTGAATTTCAGCTTGGTCATTTACCCATTTGGTCATAATACTCGGTCTTTTTAAATGTCTAAGAATAAATCTTTGAATGGAAGATCACTGACCTCATCACTATGAAAAAACGACCCCGTTTCATCATTTTATTTTAAATTATTTTTATTGTAATACACCATATAAATTACTTATTTTTTTCAAAGAAATTATTCTGCTAAAAAACTAAAGAAAATATAGAAAAGAAATGTGGAGTTGATTCAACAATTTTGTCCAAAGAAAAGTATTATGGTTATTAATAATGTTGGCAGATTGAAAAGAAGTTCAAACAGAATAAGATCCAAAATTTATGTAATCAAACAAAGACTTTGAAAATTCAATCTCTCACGCGTCATCGTTTCTATGACCAATTTCTGATCTATATATATATATATATACGTACGCATTCACTGCAAACGTACTATTTTACTGTTTAATATTTAATATTCTATCTATAAGTTCATTAATCTTAATAAAAATAAAATGAATTCTATATTATATAGTAAGCTTTTTTTGTGTGTAATAAATGTGAAATTTCTTTCCTACAATTTTTTGAAAAATATTCGTATATTTTAATAATTTTCATACCAATGATAAAAAAAATTCATCTCCTAATAATATAAACCATAATTGTTGAGTTAAGTAATTAGATGGTTGGTACTAATTTTCTTTTATGGGAGATTATAGAATTGAATTAAACTTTATATTTTGGTATGACTTTATTATAAGATTATATGATATTTAAAATACATATATATATATATATTTATCATTTAATTAGTGAAATAGGAATAAAATATCACTCGTTGAATATTATTATTCAATTTTTAAATAAAAATGAAGCGACTAGAATACTTATTCTATCATCCTTAAAAGGTCAAATCAAACCGTACTTCATGCATTAAGCTCATGATTTTTTAAGCTTACATCAAGTTTCAGTGACTAGAAATTGTGGGTTGTTAGAGAAGAAGAATGTTCATTCAACATGCCTAATTTCTTCAAATAGAATCCTTTTCAAAATTTTATATTAATGATTAATACGTTTAATTTAAGTTAATTAACTAAGATGAGAGTTGCGTAACCATGTGCTTTTCACACAAACCAATTAGATTAATGCAAAAATTATAAAAAAAAAAAGCAAATATTTTCAGAGCATCATTAAAAAACAAAAAAAGGAAATTGAGTATTTAAAAAATAGAAATAGTATATTTCAATTCATCACAAAAAAAAATATTATTATTATTTAAAAATTAAGTGATTTAAAACTCATAATTTTATAAATAAATTATGATTTGACAACGATCGATTTATAATATTTAATTTTATAAAAATTAAAATTTAACTTACGTCTGTATTAAATTAATGGAATGTACCGACTAAATTAAATTTCATTCACAACACCTAATTCTTCTGTTTTCTCACACATGTTTAACATGACTCATCACGTTTGGATTTATGCATACACTCATTTGAATTTAACTTTTTTCAAAACTTTAATTTATGATCATAAAGACTAAATTAAATTTCATCATTATAAATTATAACAAAAAATACACACATAAATCTTTTATTTTCTCGTTCATGTTTAACATGATTCATCATGTTTGAATTTATGCACCCATTCGTTTGAATTCGATTTTTATAGTAACTTAATTTATAATTATATTAATAAATTATAACGATTAAATTAAATTTTATTATCATAAATTATAACTGAAAAAAAAAAAAAAGGAGGATCAGCTTTTAAATTAAATGTCAGATCAACACCTAAATCTTCTGTTTTCTCACACATGATTAACATGACTCACCACGTTTGGGTTTATGCATATGCATGCACTCATCAGAATTCAAATTTGTTCGTATTTGCTTTTTAATGCTAATTCAAAGGAAATAATTTATAAATATATATATATATAGATTTGACAATTTAAATAAACAGCTATTATATATGTTATCAAAATAATTTCTAACCAACTAAATATTAAATTCAATTTTTGTCTTAAAAGAATTTAAGTAGATATTTATAATATTTTATTTTTATATTGTTGAATAAAATTTCTTGAATTAAAATAATTAAATTACTATTTTAAATAATATAATAAAATAAAATTATTTCGAAAATTATAGAATTGACAAGAATCAATTCTCAGCATTACCTGTGTATAATTGATTTATATCTAATGGTGAAATTATTAGTCACATCAAAATAAAAGAGTCTTTATGTAATTATGGACAAATTAAATGTGTATGTTCATAAATTGACTTCGAAAATTTTGGGTACAAAATTCCGTGTATAATCTGATCATTGACCAATCAAAGGGTATTTAAAGTCTCCTCCATTCATAATAGTAATGACCCCCCAAAAAACAAATGTTCATTATTATATATATGTATATATATAAAAAATTGAGTTAAATCAGGTTAAGTAAAGTTATTTTTTACTAAAATTTAGGCGATGAAAAATAAAATGAATTTGATATGTGGGTTTCAAATTCATATAAGAATTCAAATATTATATATTTAGAGTTAGAATTGTAGAGATTTAAAAATAAACCATATTTGAATTTAAAACATGCTCATATCAAAATAAGAAGATTGAATATGAAAAGAAAAACGTACTTAAATTTATAAGGAAAGTAATCTGTGTGTTATGCGTTAGATCTTCTAAATTAATACGTAAATTTTTAGAGTTTTCACATTTTTTCTATTTTTGATGATAATATAACATAATAGAAAAATTTCAGGACTATAACTACTTATTTATATTTTTAAATTTTTATTTTTTAAATTTTTATTTTTTAAATTTTACCCATCACAAAATCATAAAATTTTATTTTTGATCTCTACACAAAATAAAACTCACACTTTAAAAATATTAAACTTAAATATCAATTATTAATTAAACTTAAATAATCGTTAGATCAAATGTTGTAACGACCCTGGAAATTCAAAAGGAAATACTTATAATAATTTAAGTGCGGAAGCGAAATAAAAGATTAAGATTAATATCTCTTACACAATAACTTAAAAGTACTAAATAACATCACAAAATAAGTTCTCTGAAAAAAATACGAGAAATGAGAAAAATAAAGGAAACTATAAAGCATCTAGCATCTACTCGCAGTCTTCTTGTGGATCGGGCTCAGGAACCAGATCCTCCTAATATGAAATGGTTAAATAAGGAATGAGCTACACTAGCCCAGTAAGGACATCACACTATATCACCGTCATTAAAGTAAAAGCTAGTAGAAAATCAAAACAACTAATGGAGCAGTAGATTTAAACCAATACATTTATTTAAAATAAAACCATTTACTATTTTTCTTACCACCGGAGAATTTATGAAAACAAATTACAGAGGCAGTAATATCATACAGATCACAATTTCATACATAATCAGTAACATAAAACATATCATAAATCCGTATTCATTAACAATAACTGATTATTACCGTTTTTCGTTTTCACCAGCCTACTAGTATCCATGGGGATCCATAGGGGTGTCCCCGCTACACGTGAATCATTCCCCTTAACAATCTTAATTGCAGGGTCGTCCCATACTCTGTCCGGTATGAGCGCCAAGACATTAAACCTCAATACCCCGTCCGGTATGAGGGTGAAGTGGGCCGTCCCCATACTCCGTCCGGTATGAGCGCCAAATGACCAATTCTCCATATCCTGTTCGGTATGAGACAACGTTTACAGTGGGGTTCCCTATGAAACCGGTTCGTCCACCATCTCTCAGGATATCTAGTGAGGCTATCACCTTATCTGTTTTTCCTTAGTCTCCGTTACCAAGTTAAACATAATCACATAAATAATAAACATGCACCGGGTAATATAATCATATCTTAAATTTTAAAATCACACAGTGGTCAAGTAAGATAGTAATATATGCATTTAAAACCATAGAATAGATAAATCAGATACCATAATGCATTTAAATTGTAAAATAAATCAAACAGGAATCGACAGAGAATAATGTCCGGTTCGGGTTCCATTAGGAAGCTTAATTAATTATGCATATCTATTTAATTTATACAAAATACAGTATTATCATTTATTCAAACTTCAATCCCATGATAGAAAATAGGGTGAGGGGTCCTTACTGGACTAGTGTAGCTTATTCCTTATTTAACCATTTCAGATCAGGAGGATCTGGTTCCCGAGCGCGATCCACAAGAAGACTGCGAGTAGATGTTAGATACTTTATAATTTCCTTTATTTTTCTCATTTCTCGTATTTCTTTTAGAGAACTTATTCCATGATGTTGTTTAGTACTTTTAAGTTATTGTGTAAGGGATGTTAACTTTAATCTTTTATTTCACTTCCGTACTCAGATTATTTTATGTATTTCCTTTTGAATTTCTGAGGCCGTTATAGTTGGTATCAGAGCCGCGTTCTTCGGACCCGTCCCTTACACAATAATACTTAGAGAAACACCAAACCAATGAATCATTACTCAACCATTTCTTGTGAAATGCAGGTACAGAGAGATGAGAAGAGGAAGACCCCCACTAAATCGAGCAGCCCAGGATGGTTCGCTTCAGGAAGACGTTGACAAGATATTTTAGATGCTGGAGAGACTCATTGCTACCCAGTAGGGTCGAGAGGAGATGAGGGAGCTACCTAACCCTCTTCCGCTGCCATAAGTTGAGCCACCACTGCAGCGAGAGGATCGCGAGCACCCCGGTACGACCCTGCTCCTCAATAGTAGCACCCGACACCACTGCAGTATAATCCGGTACCTCAGCCAAAGTACTGCCCGGCACCGCCACAGTATAATACAGTGCCCCAACCGTATCAACAAGTACCACCTATGGCCAAATCGGAGTGAAAGAACTAGCCAATTGGCCGAAAAATGCCGTCGAAGCTCAGTAGCGCCACTGCGGGGTGTTTCGATTTTCGCCTCTGATGAGGCCCTTTCCGATTCCCGTTCGATGTGATTTTTCCACCGTTGTGATCACTGTTTCCTCCTTTACAGGTTGATTGGAGCAAAACATCCAACTGCAATGTGAGCCAGAAGAGCTACCGCACCGGAGAGCCCCACCGCCAGTGAGTTTTGATTTTCTACATTTTTTCGGCCCACCGAGGGCCCTAAGTGTATTTTCTCACAGGAACTGATGCAAGTTTGGCTGAATTCAGCTGAAAATGGTCGAAAACAGTCAACCCGAGGCGGATCACCGCCGCGGACGGCGGTGCAATCGTCTGAGCACGGCGGAGTCGCCGTGCCGGATTTTTGAAATTGGCCGAGTAGGCCCTGAAACTGATTTTGGGTTGTTTGGGATATTTGTAGGTACCGTAAGCGCATTTCAGTTCTCGAAAAAAAATTCTGGAAACCTAGGAACTGCCCGTAGGCGCATTAATCATCTAATTTTCAGCGTCGAATCAAGTAAGGACCACTCACTCTATTTTTTATCATGGGATTGAAGTTTGAATAAATGATAAAATTGTATTTTGTACAAATTAAATAGATATGCATAATTAATTATGGTTACTAATGGAGCCCGAACCGGGCATTATTCTCTGTCGATTCCTGTTTGATTTATTTTACAGTTTAAATGCATTATGGTATCTGGTTTATCTATTCTATGGTTTTAAATGCATGTATTACTGTCTTATTTAACCACTGTGTGATTTTGGCATTTAAGATATGATTGTATTACCGAGTGCATGTTTATTGTTTATATGATTATGTTTAACTTGGTAATGGAGACTAAGGGAAAATAGATAAGGTGACAGTCTCACTAGATATTATAGGAGATGGTGGACGGAGCGGGTTCATAGGGAACCCTACCGTGAACGTTGTCTCATACCGGACGGGGTATGGAGACTTGGTCATTTGGCGCTCATACCGGACGAGGTATGGGGACGACCCGCTTCACCCTCATACCGAACGGGGTATTGATGTTTAATGTCTTGACACTCATACCGGACGAAGTATGGAGACGACCGTGGAATTAAGATTGTTAGGGGGAATGGTTCACGTGTAGCGGGGTCACTCCTATGGATCCCCATGGATACTAGTAGGCTGGTGAAAATGAGAAACGGTGATAATCAGTTATTGTTAATTAATACGGATTTATGATATGTTTTATGTTACTGATTATGCATGAAATTATGATATGTATGATATTACTGCATTTGTAATTTATTTTTATAAATTCTCCGATGGTAAGAAAAATGGTAAATGGTTTTATTTTAAATAAATGTATTGGTTTAAATCTACTCCTCCATTGGTTGTTTTGATTTTTTACTAATTTTTACTTCTGTGACGGTGATTTAATGTAATGTCCTTACTGGGCTAGTGTACCTCATTCCTTATTTAACAATTTCAGATAAAGAAAACTTCCCGATCCCGATCCACAAGAAGACTGCGATTAGATATTAGATGCTTTATAGTTTCTTTTATTTTTCTCATTTCTCGTATTTCTTTCAGATAACTTATTCCGTAATGTTATTTAATACTTTTAAGTTATTGTATAAGGGATGTTAATCTTAATCTTTTATTTTGCTTCCGCACTCAAATTATTATATGTATTTCTTTTTGAATTTCTGGGACCGTTACAAATATAATTAGTCAAATGATAAATTCAAGTTATATTAAATATAATGCAATTCCAAATCAACTTAATATAAGATTAGTAATTAAAAAAAAAACCCTTAAAAAGTCTTTTGCTATATTAGTTATATAAGTGATAAGTTCAAATTATATGACATATAATGCAATTCCAAATGTAATTAGTCAAATGATAAGTTCAAACTATATTAAATATAATGCAATCCCAAATCAACTTAATACAAAATTAATAATTAAAACAATAAATATTTTACTAGCTATATAGGTGAAATATTTATTTGCACGAAAACATATTATCTCATTAATCTTCTCAAAGATATTATTATACAAGAATAGCATAATAAATAAATAATATAAAAATATATAAAATGTTTTCTGAAAAATATGAAATCAAAATATATTAAAATATACTTACTATGTAATTTTTTCCTCAAAATAAATTCATGAAACACAAAATATTATTTTTTCGAATAAAATTAATACGAGTTTAACATATATGGTAATATAATAAAAATACAAAATTAACACTTTAATTATCCGTTATACTTGAAAATTATGAATTTATTATGTAAAGTTCATCATTTTGTAGTGGTATTACGTATTGATCGTGATAAGCTTATAATATTTAATTCATTAGATATTAGTTGAACTGTAAAAAAGTTAAAACAGATTACAGTGAGTCTATTACGTTTTCAGATGAAATGAATACTTTATAATAGATAAATTTTATTAATTGAGATAGTTCTAATAAATTAAAAACTTAATTTAATTTTTTTTATTAGAAAATATTTTATTACATATATCACGAAAATAAAGCAAATAGTTAAATATGTCTCTGCATGTATATATTTTTCAATTTGGTGATAAATAAAATTAAACTATTTTTATAACCCGACAAAACTTCATCATAATAGTATAATATTCCATGATTTTTGTGGCTAAAATATATATATATTTTTTTAAATAATAATAATAATAATTTCAAAGGGTGGTGGATTTGGCCTTTGAGTCAGTCATGTCCATATCTGGTTGTCTTGTCCGATGATTCCACATCACAGAACTCAATAATTCACATTTACAGCATTATTAGGGTTTATGCTTCTAGAACCTTTTCCAGCTTTTCATATTCCATTCAAGAAAATATTAATGTCATGACAAATAAAGTTTAGTTTGCAATATTCACAAAATTTTAATACCACCCACCTTTTTCACTTAGCATCAATGGCAGAATTAAGTATACCTAAATGTCACCAAACATGTTAGGTCTAATACAAATTTGCCCTCAGTGAAGATGAAAAATTATGGAATAAAGTTAAGATCTTAATGTGATTTATGTAGTTCGATGATTTTCTTTATCGTATTTGTTAGTGGGTTTGATCGAGTCAATTTTTTTTTTTTTATAAAAAAGAAACTCGTACAATACGAATTTTTAAGAATATAGAAATTAATTTTGTAAATATTAGAAATATATAATTTATATTTTGTTGGGTTATGATATTAAAGATTAAGATGATATTAATTTAATTATTAATCATTTTTGATTGATATGTAACGATTTTGTATACGGACAATATAGATATGTAAATTATAAAATAATATTTGGCAGAGTACTTCATGATATTTAAATGAAGAGATTATAGAATAACTTTTTCTTCCACTTCTGAAAAAATTTTAAAAAAGAAAGATTGTTCCAAGAAGATGGAAGATATAATATATATATATATGTAATACTAATAAAAAAACTTTTTGGAGACCAGGAGACAAGAACAAATATTTAGAAAACCCACTAAGTAGTATATGGTGATAAAATTAATAATTAATTAATTAGTAATTATGAAAAGACAGACTTAATTAATAATATTCTTTAATTAATTAATAATTCTTTTTTTTCCAAGATAGATTTCTATTATTGTGATTCAACTAATTAAATTAATAAGGAATAGTCATGTGAAGCCATTTATTCAAAGAGAGAAATATGGCTGACTTCAATTATTTGATGAATGATTAATTTAAGAACTAAAGATTGTTAATTCAATTTTTTTTTTTTTAAATGAACAATTATATGATTGTTAGCTTAGCTATTTACATAAATTTTCCTTATTATAACATATAGTTTTTATAAATGTAATAACATTAATATGATAATATATATATATAAGAATTATGATATTGTAATTAATCTTTAGTTTTACTCTAAGATCAGTTGACTATCCTTGATTAAGTTTAGGAATGAGAATGAGTCAAGATTGGAATGAGTTTTATAAAACCCGAATCCTACTTAGAGATAAAACTAAAATATCTGAATCCACCTTGGATCTGATGCAAGTTCATCAAAATAAGATTATTGATCTGATTAGATTCTTAATAAAATTTGATCAAACTCGATTAATTATTTATTTCTAAATTTATTTTAATAAAATTTAATTAAATCAAAATAAAATTTTAAAGTTACCTTAAATTGGTTCCCTAAAGTTTTACCCCTTTCTTTGTCTTTATAATTAAAGTATAACCTCCAATGACCTGTGCCTCTCTTTTTTCTCTGATACATTACTTTCTTGTCGAGCCAACACATTTCCAAAGTCTCGAGCGAGATAACTACTCGAGTTCTTCTACTTCATTATTCGGTGTTTATTTTTATGTAATTTATCTTACTTTATTGTGATATTTTCTTAATTTAAGTTGACAATCATCTTTTAATATTAGAAGAGAAAATACGATTGTAACTGTTACTACAACAACTGAAAATTTAGAAGAAAAAAAAAATTGTTTCGATGACTTGTTTTTCCTATAAACTCAAATCCAATCCTTTTTAAATTTTTCTTCAAAAAGATACATAAATGGGTTACAACCAATTGAAGAACAAAAAGAAAAATTGGAGTTGGAGAGCATGACAAATTTGAAAGTTTGGGAGACAATGGTTAAAGGAAAAATGAACAATTTGCTGATAGTCTTTTCATTTTTTTTCTGTAACACCTCGAGCCCAAAATTTAGGTTCAGGATAACAAAATTTATTTTAATAATAATTATAAAAATGGTTAATTTTAATTTTTCTTAGAAATTTTGAGTTATATGCATTTTGGACGCATTTGAAATAACTTTCAAAAATCAGGGCCAAACTGTAAATAAGGAGATGGTATATTTGAAAGAAAAATTGAAAAACAAAGGCCAAATCATAAAAAAAAAAAGCAGCCACGAAGGGCGGCCATGTTAGTAGCATGACGAATTGTCATGTGCCACGTGACGGACACGCCAGCATGATTCCACGCGGGCAATCCGCATGCCAGGCCGATCGAACGACTTAGGGCCTCTCCCATGTGCATGAACGGTCGAGATCGATTCCCTGAATAGGCTTGATCGAACGGTCCGCGTGTTTTCAATCGAACAGTCCATATTAGTTTCTCCTTTAGACGCGATTAGACGACCTTTACTGCTCCACATGTCCCTACACGAACGACCTAGATCGAAAGCGATGAGGTATTTAAACCTCTCTACCCGGACTCCCCAAAACCCTCGCTGCAAAAGACCACTAGAGAAGAAGAAGAAGGGTGGTCAGAAAGCAAACCAGTCATCAGAGAAGAAGCCAGTCACCATCGTGCCGTACCGGAGACACAAATCGATGCCGGTAAGTGAAATTTTTCTCTTGTTCATTCTATTTTTCCATTCTAAATTACCCAAAACCCTTCTCAATACAGGAAAACCCGAAGGAAAGCCAAAAAGCGAAGGGCAGAGCTCAGTTAAGCCGGCACACCCAAAACCAAAAAACCACTCCGGTGAGCCCGAACCCTTTTTTCTTTTCCTTCCATTTCTTGACCCTAGACCACGTAACGTGTTTTTAGTGCAGGGCAACCAAAGGAAAGCTGCGACCGCGAGGAAGAAACGGTGGAGCTGCCCCACTAAAAAACTAGAACTGCCATTAAGTTTCGGTTTTCCTCATTTTTCCACCAACAAAATCCACCTAATATGAATTGCACAGGTTTTCACTCAGAACCAGTCGAAACTGGCTTGAGTGAGAGGAGGATCCACCATAAAATGCAGAACCAGCAGTGGAGCATGGTGGCACCACTGTGCCGAAACCCTAAACTGGCCTCTAGTGAGACTTTTGACCCTTTTTGGCTGTTTTTTGTGTATTTCTATGTTATTTGATGTAAGTTTTGATTTTAGTAGAAAAACTAAAAATCCAGGAACTAGGAACCACTAGAAAACACAATGAAAAAAGCAATGTTCTAGACACCGACCCATGATAAGAATCTCTCACATTTTTCTCCTTGTTACTGTTAAATTAAAGTCAAATTAATAATAAATGAGAAATTATAAATGATTGGCATTCACCTTGATAAATAAAAAAAATGGGTTGACGATGGAGACAGTAACCGGTCAGTTTATGATATTCCTAATTTATCCGTGTTGTTTGATTATTGTTATGTTCCCTTATTTATTTATCATTACTTCATTTTCATTTTAGTGTACTTTAATTTATCTTTATTTTTTTGTTTATTCAGTTCACCTAAATTGTTTCTATTTTTATTTGTTATGTCAGTTCAAAGCTAATGCCTTAGTTACGTTTCTTGAATCGTTAGGTTTTAGTTCATTCTGCTTCATTAATTGATCATTTCGTTTCACTTATAGTGATGTTACAACCCATGGTGTCCCTACTATGTTATAATATTATATCCCATCCTTGCTTATGGCCTTACCTCTTAACAAGTATTGATGCATGGATTTTGTTTTATTATAATTGCAAAATATGAGTTTTATACATTATTGGTGGTTAGATGTAATAGAAACTTGTATGTCTAAAGCAACGCTATTAATTAAAAGGGCTTACCGGATGTCATGAGAGAGGATGTACAGACCTAATATATAGAGTAAACCCTACCGTGGACGTTATCTTTAGTTAAATGGGACTAAGAAGTCTCATACTAGAAAAAGTTAAAAATTTATTTGATTACACTCATATCGGACAGGATATTGAAGTTGTTGTATGTTTGACGCCCATTACCGAATGGAGTATAAGGATGACAGTTTGATGAATTGAATAAGTGTTTAGTCCACGTGTAGTGTGGACCCCTATGGATGCCCAGTGGCACAGGTAAGTAAGTGAAAGTGATAAAGATTAATTATTATTGGTCTTGTAGAATGGGTAGTACTATTTTGATTCTTATTTCATAAATGACATTTAGGAACTTATAGGTGAGTTAAAAAATTAACATTTTTAGCTAAACAAGTTTATTTTAAAAATGAGCTTCATTGGTTGTCTTACGATTTCTACAAATCTTTAATTTTCTGTATCAATGGTAAGATGTTTATTCATACTGAGGTCGTGTAGCTCACCCCTTTTATTATTAACCATTTCAAATCAAGACGACTAGGACCTAGATCTTGAATAGAAAGAAAACTAGTTAGAAGGTTGCCTCTCCATTTTTTCAATGTCGACTAAAGTTTGATTACATTAGTTTTCCTTATTACGTCTTTTCATTTATGTTCTTTAAGGACATTTTTGTAGCCCTATTGGGCACCTTAATCAAGCTATACAAGGAATATAATCCTAAACTCTGAACTGCTTTTGCAAATTAATAAATTTTAGTATTATTTTATTTCTCGTATTTTGGACCTTTACAGTTAGCATTAGAACTGTATTCTTTGGAACCATTCTTTGCACATAGGGTTAAAGTGATTCAATGCAACCCGAATATCAAACCTTTGTTGTGAAATATAGGTACAAGAATATCAGAAGAGAAAGACCCCTGCTAAATTGAGTAGCCCGGAAGGGATTGCTTCGGGAGGATATTGATCGACTCTTTAAGATACTTAAGAGACTCATCTCTAGCCAGCAGGCTAGGGAGGAGACAAGGGAGTTGTTTGATTCCCCTCCACTATTGCCATAGTATGAGCCACCTCCACATTGAGGAGATTAAGTACCACCACGGTATAACCTTGCTTTCCCACAGTATCATCCAGCACCGCCACAGTACAATTTGGTACCCCCCACCACACAATCAGATGCCGCCATAGGGCCACCTGGTTCATCCACAGCATAATCTAGTTTTCTTTTAGCAGGACTTTGCCTACAATAAAAGTTATCAGTCAAGTATTGGTATGACTCCGTATGAGGCATTGTATGACCGACCTTGTAGATCACTGATCTGTTAGGAAGAAGTTGGCAACAAGAAATTGATTGGCCCAAATCTTGTAGATGGGACCACAGTGAAGATCATTAAGATTAGAAAAAGTATTCAGATGGCCCAGAGTAGCAGAAAAGTTATACAGACACACGAATGAGAGATTTGAAATTTGAGAAAAGCGATCAAATGTTCCTTAAAGTCATCTCCTTTAAAAGTATCACCAGATTTGAGAAAAGAGAAAAGTTGAACCCGTAGTTCATCGGACCATTTGAGATTTTGGACAGGATTGGGGTATCCACCTACAAACTAGCATTACTTAAAGAGCTATTCAAAGTCCATAACGTCCTTCATGTGTTAATGTTACGCAAGTATAACCATGAACCCTCACATATCATATCTTACAATCCGCTTCTACTTCTGAAGGATTTATCTTATGAGAAGTTACTGGTTAGTATTTTGAACCAGAAGAATAGAGTGCTACGCAATAGATAAATTCCCTTTATCAAGGCCACCTAGGAGTTGGAATCAAATTTCAGGATTCGATATCCTCAATTGTTTGACTAGTGGAAGGGCAGCAATTTGAGAGACCAATTTTTTTTAAGGGGATGAGAGTTGTAACACCCCGAGCCCAAAATGTAAGCTCGGGATGACAAAATTTATTATAATAATAATTATGAAAATTGTTAGTTTTAATTTGTTTTATAGAAATTTTAAGTTATATGCATTTTGGATGCATTTGAAATAATTATTAAAAGTCAGGGCCAAACTGTATTTAAATAGAGGGTATATTTGAAAGGAAAATTAAAAAATATTGGCTAAATCATAAAAAAAGAAAAAGTGGTCATGTGGGACGGCCACATCAACAACACAACGAATCGTTGTGTGCCACATGATGGACACGCTAGCATGGTTACACGCAGTAAGCCACATAGACGATTCGTGTGCCAGGCCGATCGAACAGCTCAAGGCTTCTCTTGCGCGTATGAACAGTTGAGATCAATTTCCTGAATAGGTTTGATCAAATGATCCGCATTTCTCCAATCAGACTGTCTAGATCAGTTTTCCGTTTAGGTGCGATCAGACGACCTTCGCTGCTCCATGCCTCCCTACATGAACGACCCATATAAAAAATGATGAGGTATTTAAACCTCTCTACCTAGACTCTACAAAACGTTAGCCGTAAAAGATCACTGGAAAAGAAGAAGAAGGGCAGTCAGAAAGCGAACCACTCACCAGAGAAGAAGCTGGCCACCGTTGTCACCACACTAAAAACCCAAATCAACACCGGTAAGTGAAAATTTTCTCCTGTTCGTTATGTTTTTCTATTCTAAATTACCCAAATCACTTTTTGATGTAAGAAAAACCAAGGGGAAGCCAAAAACGAGGGGGGAAGCTCGGCTAAGCCACCGCACCTGAAACCAAAAAACCACTCTGGTGAGCTTGAACCCTTTTCTAGTTTCCTTTCGTTTTTCAACCCTAGACCACCCAACGTATTTTCGATGTAGGGTAACCGAAGGAAAGTCGCAATTACAAGGAAGAAGTGGTAGAACCGCGGTATCAAAAAACCAGAACCTCCGATAAGTTTTAATTTTTTTCCTTTTTCTACCAACGAAAGCCACCTAACCACGAATTACGCAAGTTTTCACCCAAAACTGACCTGATCGATAGGAGGAGCCGCCGTAAAAGGCATAACTAGCAGCGAAGCACGACAACACTACTGTGCTGGAACCCTAAACCGGCCCCCGGTGAGAATTTTGACCCTTTTTTATCGTTTTTTGCATACTTTCACGTTATTTGACATAAATTTTGATTTTAGCAAAAAAATCTAAAATATTCAGGAACTGAAAACCGCTGGGAAGCGTTGTAGAAAAGGCGGTATTTCAGACACCGACGCAGGATACGAATCTCTCACCCTTTCTCCCTATTACGATTAAATTAAAGTCAAATTAATAATAAATGAAAAATTATAAATGGTTGGCGATCACCTTGATTAAATAAAAAAAAAGTTGCTGATGGAGCCAGTGATCGGTCAGTTTATGATGTCCCTAGCTTTTTCGTGTTGTCTTATTGTTGTTATGTTACCTTATTTATTTATCATTACTTCGTTTTCATTTTAGTGTACTTTAATTTATCCTTATTTTTCTTGTTTATTCAGTTTACCTAAACTGTTTCCATTTTTATCTGTTATGTCAGTTCAAAGCTAATGCCTTAATTACATTTCTTGAATCATTGGGTTTTAATTCATTTTGCTTCATTAATTGATCGCTTCATTTCACTTATAATGTTGTTAGAACACATGGTATCCCTATTCTCTTATAATATCATATCTCATCCTTACTTACGACCTTACCTCTTAACAAGTATTAATGCATGAATTCCGTTTTCTTGTAATTACAAAATGTGAGTTTTACACGTTATTGGTGGTTAGATAGTAATAGAAAATTGTATGTGTAAAACAACTTTGTTAAATTAAAGGGGCTTACCGGGTGTCATATGAGAGGATGTACGGACTTGGTACATAGGGTAAATGCTAACATAGACATTATCCTCAATCGAACGGGGCTGAGAAGTCCCACATCGGAATGATTTGGGAATTATTTTGATTACGTTCATACTGGACGGAATATTGAAGTAGTTGTATATTTGGCACCCATTACTAGACGGGGTATGAGGATGGTTGTCTGATTAATTGAATAAGTGTTTGATCCACGTGTAGTGGGGACCCCTATGGACCCCCAGCGGCACTGGTATGTAAGTAAAAGTGATAAAGTTTAATTACTGTTGGTCTGTTAAAATGCGTAGTACTATTCTGATTCTTCTCTTCATAAATAACATTCAGAAACTTACAGATGAGTTAAAAAAATAATGTTTTTAGTTAAATAAATTTATTTTAAAAATGAGCTCCACTGGTTGTCTTATGATTTTTACAAACTTTTGATTTTCTGTATCAGTAGTAAGATGTTGATATTGTTACTGAGATAGTATAACTCACCCCTTTATTACTAATTATTTAAAATCATGACGACCAAGACCCATATCCTGAACATAAAGAAAAATAGGTAGAATGTTGCCTCTCTACTTTTTTAGTATCGAGTAGAGGTTGATTATATTAATTTTTCTTATTACGCATTTTCATTTATGTTCTTTAAGGGTATTCCCATAGTTTTATTGCGCGTCTTAATCAAAATGTGCAAGGAATGTAACCATAAACTCTGAACTGCTTTCATAAATTAATAAATTTCAGTATTATTTTATGTCTCGTATTTTAGGCCTTTACATTCTCAACCACATAGATTTTTCTTTTGTTAATCTCGAATGTATAGGTTTAATTCTATTTGTACTACTTCTGTGTTATTTTAGTTTATGCAAAATACATGTTAGAATGAGTATAAGAGTATAGAATTTTAGACTATCTAGTGTTTTTGAAGGTAAAAGAGGCTATGGGAGATGAAGAGATGCAAAAATAAAGATAAAAAGTTTAGTAATTGTTTGTTACTTAATTTTTCTTAATTTATTTAAATAAGTTAATAAAAAATTAAAACTATATACATAAGATAATGCATGCCACTTCAAACACCAAGCATGAGAAATCATAACAGTGTGCCTATGTCAACAAATATGTATGTATATATATATATATATATATATTCTTTGTGAGATATCATTTTTCCAAACTCATATATAATTTTTTGGCTGTTAAGCATTTCATTTTTTTTTTTTTTAAGTGAAAGCCTTTAAGGCCAACAAAAAGTTGGATGGTAGGCAAGAAGAAAAAAGCCAGGTATCTGCTATGATAATACAAATTTTTAATGGCAAAATTATCTTTTTTTATTATTTATACAATCTTTTTTTTTAGTTTATGTTTAAATTAATTTTTATATTTTTTAAAAAATATTTTAATTTATTTATTTTTTTCAGTTGGTCCCTAATATCAATAACATTTAATGTTGGTGACGGAAGAGAATGATCAGGGTATGTGTGTGTGGCCTGGTATAGGTCAAGAGGTGGCGAATGGTCGTCGATGTTGTTGACGGGAGAGAATGATTAGAGTGTGTGTGTGTGGCCGATAAGGGTCGGTGGGTGGATGATGGTCGCCGATGTTGGTGACGAAAACGAAGGAAAATAGTGTGCGTGCGTGGCCCAGTAGGGGTCGATAGGTGGTTAATGGTTGCCGATCTTGGTGGTGGGTGGTATCACTGGCATGCCTGGGGTGTCGTCGGGAGACGAAAACCCCGGGTAGGTGGGATTGTGGGATACAGGGGGGGACTGGGGTTCGGTAGTGAACTGTTGGTAGGAACTTGGGGTTTATATTGTTGCATCTCACACCTATATTTTGATTTGTACCGTACTGAGTTAAATGAACTCACTCTTTTTTCTTTACAAATGATGTAGGGACGGAGTCCGGATCGAAGTTGTTGGCGTCCGAACCTAATGTGTAGAGTAACAGGATAAAGATTTTCGTTTCCTTTGACCGAATAGAATGTGTATTGATGGTAGCATAGTCATTGAGTACGGTTGTATTGTGTGCGATGCCTTGTGTATGATTGTAAATTTACCTTGATCATTGAATAAGGGATTGTGATAGTGTTTTCTTGTGCTTAACCGATTGACTATGGAATTGACTGCTTTGTTAATTACGCTCAACATGAAAAGAAAAAAAAAACGGGACGTTACATTAACTAATTTAAATATTTTTTAAAATATAGAAAAAATTAATACAAAATTAAAATAGGGGTCAAATTTAATTTAATAAGTGAATGGATTTACTAATCTCTTTTTTTTTGTGTTAATCATGTTACCTTTCACGCAAATATAAACTTGGAAGGATATATATATATATATATATTAATTTAACAAAGTTGTTTATGATTATTAGAGTGGAGTTTTATATATCCTAATTATCACAAATTTATAATGAAAATTTATGTAAAAAGAGGTTAGAAATATAATTACGTATTAGAAGGGAGAAATTCATAAGAAAATTAGTTAATTTGGGTTTAAGGTGCATGAGCTTGTGTTAATTAGGCTTTGAGATCATCGATTCAGTGCCCCAAACAATTTAAGGAGGTAGTGTTAGATCTGTAACGTCAACCTCACTCCCTCTCTCTCTCTAACTCTTAATTAATTAATTAATTAATTATCCATTAATTTTATGAATTTGAATTAAAATTGAAATTATAAAAATAGAAATTCCGTTAACGTCATAACGTTTAAATGAATAAAAAATTACAAACAGAGCTCCTTTGAATTGAATCTGAGTGTCTGTCTGATCGTCGTCATCTTCCCTGTTCAACTCATTCTATAAAACGACAGCCATTGTTTCTAGAAGCACTTTACACTTTTACCGTTTTAGCCCACTTGCTTAGAACTTCCAAAATACTTTACAAAATATTCTTTTAGAAAAAAAAAATAAATAAATAAAAAACCAATCATACAAACCCTTAAAGCCTATAAAGCTAAATCACTCATATCTTGCGAAATCCATAAAGCAGACCTCTCTCAGTGCTCCTTCAAATCATTAGTCTCGTCTTCTTCGTCTTTACCTTTTTGCTTTTTCTTCATTCTCTTCTGAAACAGTATGGATCTAATCCCGGATCTCCCAAACGATATAGTTCGTGACTGCTTGATTCGCCTTCCTTACAAACAGTTCCCGGCGATCTCATCCGTTTGCAAAGGCTGGAGACTTGAGCTTCAGCTCCCAGAATTTTTCCGACGCAGAAAAGCTACTTCTCATAGCCAAAACCTCTTCGTTATGTCCCAAGCCCGAGTCGACCCGAACAGGAAACCGGGTGCCGCTAAACGGTACACTACGCCGGTTTATCGGGTCACGGTTCTGGAGCCCGAGACGGGAGAGTGGTGCGAGTTGCCTCCGGCTCCCGGGTTGTCTAACGGGTTTCCTTTGTTTTGCCAGTTTGCGGCTGTCGGGTTGGATGTCGTGGTGATGGGCGGGTTGGACCCGGAGACTTGGGAGACTAGTAACTCCGTTTTTATTTTCAACTTCGCGTCAGCCAAATGGCGACGTGGGGCCGACATGCCAGGTGTACGGCGGTTGTTGTTCGGTTGCGCGTCGGATCTGGATGGGACGGTGTACGTAGCGGGCGGACACGACGGTGATAAAAACGCGTTGAGATCGGCGATGAAGTATGACGTGGCGGAGGATCGGTGGAGTTTTTTGCCTGACATGGCAAGGGAGCGGGACGAGTGCAAAGCGATTTTCCAGCGTGGCAAGTTACAAGTGATCGGCGGGTACCGTACGGATCGGCAAGGGCAGTTCGAAGGAGATGCTGAAGCATTTGATGTGTCCACGTGGCAGTGGGATGCAGTGCATGACACGTTCTTAAAAGCCGGAACGTGTCCGAGGAGTTGCGTGGGAAGTGGTGAGGAGTTGTACATGTGTTGTGGGGATGACGTGGTGAGTCAGAAAGGTTCCACGTGGCAGAGTGTTGGCAAGGTGCCTGCTGAGGTGTGCAATGTTGCTTACGTGGAGAGTTGGAAAGAAGATAAGGTTGTGGTAATTGGGTGTGCAAGATTTGGGGAAGGGCACAAGACGTTTGTGTTTGATTTGAAGAGTTTGAGGTGGACAGAAGTGAAGGAAGATGATGAGTTTAGCGGACATGTTCAAGCGGGATGTCACATGGAGATTTAAATTTAAAACTTTGAGTGAAAATTGTATTACAAGTTTTGATGGGTTCTTTTTGCTTGTTAAATAAACTTTGTTTTTGGCATAATTAGAACAAAGTTTCATGAGTTTTTAAGTCTTAATTATGTCAAAACACATTTTACATAAATCCACATGTATAAATATATTCTTCAAGGTTAAAAATTAAAAGATGTTGTATATATGGTGTCCTCTCTTTCATGAAGCTAAAGAAACTCTATTAGGGTTTCTTACCATTTACTATTGTGTTCTTCGATTTTCTCATTTTGATTCTTCAAATTTTCATTTCTTTTGTGAGATTATTGCAAGATCTTGCGAATTAAATAATTGAAGCAATGATTTATTTTTTTTATTAATTTAAACTCGTATAACCAGCAATTTTTTTAAAATGAATCATCTTGTTTGGTACATTTTATTATATATTTTGAGTGAAATTAATTAAATATCTAAGTTTTCTTAATTGATCGATCGTTTAGCTTTTTATGGATTAAAGATAACTATATTAAAAATTACGTCGTATCATCATTGAGAAAAAAATTTTACTTTCATTTAATTTTTTTTTACATTAAAATAATTATTTAATAAATTTATAATCTTATTAATCAAATCACACATAAATACTAATCATAATATAATATTTTAACGAATATACATGAAAATATATAATATCGTATAGAAGAAATAAAGTGTTAATTATTCCGTTATATATTATTTTCGGTTACTCATATATTTTTTTTTCTTTTCTCACTTAGTTTTTTAAAATTTATAGTGTTGTAACATATATTTTAGTTAATAAACTCTATATATACTTGTACTTCTCCAATAACTTTCTAGTTAAAGATAGACAAAATGATTTTTACCATATTTAAGTCATGAAATTAATCCATTTATCTTAAGAAAAAATTAAGGTATGCTCAAGAATGAGTAGAGTAGTGACAAACTTTTTCAACAGCCTCTCATATGAAATTAACAAACTATATATATATATATACAAACATATTATTAATAATGAATTTTTATTAATTGAATTGTCATATAATGTAATTATATTAGCCGATTTATTTTATTTTTTCAAAAGTTAAACCCACATATTTCATGGTCTCAAAAATTGGAAAATTTAAAAAGTCAAAGCACACCATCCTTCCTCTTGCTATATATATATGTTTCTTAAACCCTTTGAAGAACTTCATCTGTTCAAAGTCTTTGTTCTTTTGCACACCGTTTTGACTGTCTTATAAAACATACATATACGTATATATATATATATAATATTTTTTGACTTATTCCTTGGGATAAATCAATTATTTATCAATTACCCATCTCAATTTTATAATTGTTTGATTTTATTCTTGGCCTTTTAAAGCATATATACTTAAAGGAACACAGTTATTGACCATATAACATAACAACATTAGTCTAAAAAGTTTAAGAACATTCTTTCAAAGAAAAATAAAAATATAAAAGAACATTCTAATTATTAAATTACCCACTTTTGAAATTCCAGCATTTTCATGTGTAGATTCTCTTCCAATAATTTGTTGAGATACTCTTCTTTTAATTTCAGTTTTATAATATATATATATATATAATCAATTATTTTTTAAGGATAAAAAATTATTATTATATAACATAAATGTACAACATTTTCCATGTTCTCAAGGTCGTTTATTAATTCATCATATAAATTAAAACTAATATTTTTTATACATTTTTTCATATCATAATATATGTATAATTATATGTTAAAAGATAGTACATAATAAATTTCAATTTTTTAAAAAAAAAGATAATTAAATTACAAAAATAATAATAATTATCGCGGAGAAAAATTAATTGGTTAAACAGCCAACTAAGTTCATTAAAAATACAGATACAAGTTTTTTGAAATTAATTAATTAGATTACTACATACAATTAAGTGGCGGCTGTATTAATAATAATCTTTACAAATTAATATTTAAAGGTCTAAAGACTTTATTTAGTTCATACAGTATATTTATAATAATAAAGATATACGTACGTATGTGTATGTATATGTGTATGCATATATATATACATATATATATTACCTTCTTTGGTGTACGTATTTATAATTATTCAAACTCGAATTGTTATAAAAAGAAATGATGACGCGTGAGAAGTTATTTATTCTTATGAAATTGAATTTTGAAAAGTCTTTTGTGTTTGATGTTTTTCTTCTCAACCTCCCAACATAATTAATACTTGGTAATATTCAACCTTTCTCTTTTGACGATAAACACTTAATTAATTATTACAAGACAAGAAATTAGAGAATCTAATAAGGAATAATAATTAAAATTTATAATTATTAATACATTTTTTGAGTAAATTATTAAATTAAAATTTGAAATTTAACACTGTTAGAATTTTTCAAGGATTAAAAAAAAATTAAATTTCCATTCGTTTCACTTTAAAATTAATAACTTAAAAGTGCATTTAAATAAATTTATATCAAATTCAATTTTTTTAAAAAATAATCTACTACTATATAAGAGATAAATATAAATCGAATCTCCTAAAAGATAAATTTTCACTAGTAACATGATATTTAAAAATAAACATGTTCTGAATCTAAATAAAGATGAATCTTATTTGAATTCAAATTAACAAATAAAATAAGTCATAATTTCTATGTTAATTGTGAAGGCTCAAAACCTTAAGAGAAACAATTTATTTTGTAAGGGCGGAATCAAATAATAATATCAGGATTTACATTTCTCACACAGTAAATTAGAGTGCCCAATAAGACTACGAAAATATCTATTTTACAACAGTTTATAAAACAAAAATGAAATAAATAGTTGAAAACAAATAAATAAACGTCCTATGATATTAACCTCCACTAGCAACTTTGATGTGGTATAAGATGTAGCGCCCAGGGAAAATTGAAGAAGAAAAAAAAAAAAACGTTTGTGCCACGTCAGCAGACCCAGTCAGCAGGCCTGGCCAACCAGGACCTGCCACGTGGCAAAACCACGTCGACCGGGGACAGGCCACGTTGGCGATCCGCGTGCGCGCGATCGGACGGCCTAGATCAATCGCGCGCACGGACGGTCCAGATTTAATCAAAAACGGACGGCCCAGATTAAAACAAAATGGACGGCTGAGATCAAAAGGCAAAAGGGTATAAATAAGACCCCCACACCAGACCCCAAACCCTAGCCGCCTGCCTTCGCCGGAGAAGACGAACCAGAAGCCGGTCGCCGCCACCCGCCGCCGCACCGGAGGGATTTCCGACCGCCGATCGAGGTAAATTTCATACCCCCGACTCGTTTTTCCACGTTGATTTCTCCAGTGGCCAAATCGGAGCCAAAATTCCGGCCAAACGGCCGGAAAACACGGCCGAAAGCCAGCGGCGCCGCCGCGCCCCTTCTCGGTTTTTGCCTCCGATGAGGCTCTTTCCGGCCTCCGTTTAATGCAATTTTTATATCACCGTGATCACCATTCTTTTCTCTATAGGTTGATCGGAGCCGAATCACCAAAACACGAACTTTACCGGAGAGCCGCCGCACCCGAGAGCACCGCCGCCGGTAAGCTTCGGGTTTTCGTAAATTTTTGGCCTCCCGAGGGCCGTAGGGTTGTTTTATCGCAAGAACCAATGCGAGTGTGGCCGAAAACGGCCAACCCGAGGCAAACCGCCGTCGCATGGTCAATCTCATCCGTCCGATCCCGTTTAAAGAAAGAATGCATCTGGATCGTTCGTGCACGCAAGATGCGATCTGGCCGTCGGATCACCCAGGCACGCGGATCACCCACGTGGAGCTAATGTCAGCGTGTCCATGTGACGCATTTTTACTCGTCGTGGTTGCTGACAGGGCCGTCCCACATGGTCAAACTTTCTAATTTTGTGATTTTACCATATATTTTCAAATTTTCTTTTAAAACACACTCCTTATTCACACTTTCTTCAATTTTTTACAAAATTGTTTTTAATTTCATAAATAATTTATTTTTTTTCAAAAATTTAATAAAAATTAAATTATTTAAATATATATTTTATAAATAGAAAAAATTTATTCCGGACTAAGTTCTCGAGTTTAAGTGTTACATTCATATTAAACAAACACTTATTATAATTTAGTATCTAATTTTTTATATCCGTTTTTAATTCATCGATAAAAATTAAAATATTTAAAATATGTTTAAAAGTTTAGATAATAATTAATTTTAAAATTTAAAATAATTAAAAAATTTAAAATTCTTGTAAATATTAGTTTTTTTTTATAGTTTGTTTAAATTTTCAAACATAATCTAAATATTTTAATTTTTATATTAAATAAATAAATAAATATTGAAAATTTGTCCCATACTTTTTTTATTTTTATTTTTATTTTTATGTAATTATATATATCATTTAGTACCTTTCATTAAACCAAATAACTTTACGTTGTGGGCTTCTTTTGTTTGTTATTATTTCTTTAAGCTACTATTATATTGTGGATAGAATATAACATGAAATCTTTCTTTGGTCCACCTTTTATAGAAAATCAATTCATGCCATTAATTAAATCAATATAATACCAACTTAACATAATCAACAAATACTATTATTTTTTCTAATAATTTTTTGATTAAGATTTTTTGGGAGAGTCAAGAACATACTAATTATAATCGCCCCTATGTTCCCCATTATCTTTAATATATAAATAATATTTGATTTATTGATAATGAAGTTCGCTAACGGGATTTATTAAATAAATAAAAATATCACACAAAATAAAATATTTGAAAAATAAAATGAAAATCGACAGGCATCTTGTTCTTGATCGGTGCTTTAACCATGGCCCCTCTATTGTTTCTAGAAGAAAGCCATGTGGTTACCCTACCCACTTGCTTACAACTCACAGAAACAAACGACTTTATCTCTTTTCAAATTCTATCAACTTCACAATAATTTTAAATAAACTTTAATTTTAAAAAAAAAAAAATCTTACGCCTATAAAGCCATCAATCCTTTGTTACTCTTCTCAAATCGTTCCTTCTCTTCTTCATTTCTTAATTTCCTGGATTTTCCTCTTTCTTCCATGGATATAATCCCGGATCTCCCTAACGATATTGCCCGAGACTGCTTGATTCGTCTTCCCTACAAGCAGTTCCCCACCATTGCATCCATTTGCAAAGCTTGGAGACTTGAGCTTCAACTCCCAGAATTTTCTCGCCGAAGAAAATCTACTGCTCATACCCAAAACCTTCTTATTTTCTCCCAAGCACGACTCGACCCGAATCGGAATTCGGGTCTGGCGAAAAGCTTCACCACGCCGGTTTATCGGGTCACGGTTCTGGAACCTGATACGGGTGACTGGTCCGAGTTGCCTCCGATACCCGACTTGCCTAACGGGTTGCCCATGTTTTGCCAGCTCGCTGCTGTCGGTTTGGAACTCGTGGTGATGGGCGGGTTAGACCCGGAGACTTGGGAGACTAGCGATTCCGTTTTTGTTTTCAACTTCGCGTCGGCCAAATGGCGGCGTGGGGCCGACATGCCAGGTGTACGGCGGTTACTGTTCGGTTGCGCGTCGGATCTGGATCGGACGGTGTACGTTGCGGGCGGACACGACGGGGACAAAAACGCGTTGAGATCGGCGATGAAGTATGACGTGGCGGAGGATCGGTGGAGTTTTTTGCCTGACATGGCGAGGGAGCGCGACGAGTGCAAAGCGGTTTTCCAGCGTGGCAAGTTGCGGGTAATCGGCGGGTATTGTACGGATCGGCAAGGGCAGTTCGAAGGAGATGCGGAAGCATTCGATGTGTCCACGTGGCGGTGGGACGAGGTGCAGGAGACATTCTTAAAAGGGAAGACGTGTCCGAGAGCTTGCGTGGGTAGTGGTGGGGGAGAGTTGTACGTGTGTTGTGGGGATGACGTGGTGATTCAGAAAGGTGCCGCGTGGCACAGTGTTGGAAAGGTGCCTGGTGAGGTGTCCAATGTTGCGTGTGTAGAAAGTTTGAAAGAAGATAGGATTTTGGTAATTGGGTCGGCGGAATTTGGGGGAAGCCATAAAATCTGTGTGTTGGATTTGAAGAGCTCGAAATGGACAAAAGTGAAGGAAGGCGATGGGTTTAGTGGACATGTTCAAGCGGGATGTCAGTTGGAGATTTAATGTTTTGAAATCAGTAAATGGGAAATTGAAATTTGGTGTAGGGTTTTTTGTGCTATGAAATATTAAAACGAGTATGCGATAAGTACTCTCTGACTTGTGTATATTACATAAAAAATTTCAACTTAATGGGTGAATAGGACGACGTTTATCTATCACCTTTACCTTTAAATTCTGATCACACAACTCATATATACGTACCCATATATATATATATATATTTATATATATTTATATATATCTGTGTGTGCATGGTGAGTCAAGCTTTGTCCTTTGCGTGGCCTTTACGTTTCAATTTGTCCTTTTTCTGGGATTGGCTTGTATGAATTATTTCATATATAACTTTCGAGATAAAATTTATCAGAGAATAAAGCTTAACATTATCCCCAATTATTTATTTTTATTCTAATGAGTTTTTTTTTTCTTTTTTTTTTTTAAAAAAGTTTTGCTATCGATAAAAATGTTTAAGAAATATTATAATTTATCATGTAAATTTATATACGTAAATTATTGTGTATTAAAAATTATTAAATTAATTTAGTCTGATAAAAAATAAATAATAAATAAATAATATAAATTTTATTTTTAAAATAACATATATGTGTACTTATAGATAAGTGATTATCGTATTCAAATTATATGTATATTTTTTTTTTTATTACAAAAAAAAAGAGTAAAAATTTCAAAACATCGAATATTAATTTAGAAGATTTATCGCATGACATGCGAATTTCTTTTGCTATAAATTCATGTACGTTTTAATTTTATATTTATTTATTTTTTATAAATTATGCTCTATTGGTCGTTTTTATTTTCTATCAACCTTTACTTCTGTGACAGTGAGATAGTGTGACATTTTTACTGAGATAGTATAACTCATTTCTTACTTAACCATTTCAGATCCCGAGTCTGTTTCGCAGGAAGACGGCGAATAGATGCCTAAAGATTTTATAATTTTCCTTATAGTATTCATTTTTACTATTTACTTTAGTTAACTTATTCTTTCATACGTTAATACGTTTTAGTTATTGTATAAAGAATGGTAATCATAATATTTTATTTCGCTTCCGCACTTAAAATTTTTATATACACGTTTTCTTTTAATTTTCGGAGCCATTACATTATAAATATACGATTACGGTATTCAAATTATATGTATGTTTTTTTTTTATTGTATCGTCTTATCATAAAAAAGAGAGTGTAAATACTCAAAAGCATCGAATATTGATTTAGAAGATTTATCGCATGACATACGAATTTTTTTCACTATAAATTCATAAACGTTTTAGTTTTATAGTTATTTATTTTTTATTTAATATGAATATGTTTTGATTATGTTATTCAACTTTTATATCTAATTTATTTTTAATTCCTACCCTTGCAACTTGATTTGATCCTCATCCATAATCATCCCTTTATTAGAAAAGAAAAAAAAAAGTGATAAATTTTTTCAATCTTTATCTTTTTAAAAACATATTGTGATAACATTAATAAATAAGTCTTGCTATTTGTCAAGCTAATAAATGATGAACACAAAGTCAACTTAAACTATTGAACATTTTTACCATTATTATTTCTTTATTTGTCAATTATTGTTCGTCTTATTGTTATTAGTAATTAATATTTTATCAAGTATCATGTATGATTCTTTTGTAATTATATGTGACCATCTTAATTTTTTATTACGATTATTGTCACAAGAATCAATAAATTAAAAGACCTAATTTAATATTTGATTGGATTTGCAAAAATATGTGATAGATACTTAGAGATATTGTAGAATAATCCAACTTTAATTTAATTATAAGAAAAACCCTTTTAAAGTTTTCAATTTCTGTATTTATTTGAGTTTATTCATAATTAAATATTTAATCTTTTAAAAATAATATGACGAATTAAAAAATATATATTCTACACATAATAGAATAACCATTCAATTGGCAAAATTTTCAGCAAGGAGTTTTGTTTCTATTAATATTGACAAACTTTATATCTTTAATTTTAAGTAATGAGTTTTTTATGTCGTTATTTCTATGTCCTTTTTGAAAAAAATACGGGATCCAATCTTAATTTTGTATCTAATATTTTCTCTTTAAAAAATTATATTATAATTAATGTGTAAGTATCGTATACTTATTGAAATGAACGAATTTTTATTAAAGAAGTTCACTAAAAATAACTTAAAATTCTAAATTCTAAATTCTAAATCAATTTTTATCTAAATCAGAATTTTTTTTCTCTATACGTTTGAGTTGAAATAATAACTAAGAAAATAGTGTTTATTCCAATCAGACTTAAATTCAAATTATTCGAAAACTTTTCTTTATTGGGTTTTGATTTGATTTATTAAACGAGTGCAAATAATAATACTTAATTGAATTGAAAATTCAATTGTAATACTATATAACTGAAAACTTGAAGTGAAGAGAGATTTTGTAATATTCAAGTCTGAAATTTGGTGTGAAATTAATTTTAAATTTTTTAAAATATATATATAATTTTTAAATTTATAAATTTTTATTTAATGTAAAATTATGAAAAAATAGTTGGATGATGAAATTGAAAACAATTTTGAAAAAAATGGGTGAAAATTTGAGTTCGGAGAGTGTTTTTGAAAGAAAAATCAGAAACTATGGGTCAAAACATAATTAAGAAAAAATATACTACGTAGGATCGCCCAATTAGCAATCCCGACGAACTGGAGTGCACCGCGTGGTAAGGCACACTGATTCGGTGCCATGAATGAGGCCACGTTGGCAATCCGCATGCTCGCGATCAGATGGTTTGGATCTGTTTCCTCATCAGTCACGATCGAACGGTTGCGATTAAACACGATGAACGGTTTAGATTCGTTCATTCTTTAAACGCGATTGTACGATCAAGATCAAATCACGATGAATGGTATAAATTTATTTTCTCTTTAAACGTGATCGGACGGTCGAGATCAAATACGATGAACAGTTCAAATTTAAGAGAGATAGATATAAATATCTCGCATCACATCGAACTCAAATCCTAGCCGTTAGCTCCCTACCGGAGAAGAAGAACCAGTCACAAGAGAAGGGAGCCGACCGCCACCCGCCGCTGCGCCGAAGCCACATTCGACTGCTAAAAAAAGTAAAAATTCTCTTATCCGCTTGAAATTTGATTTCAAACACTCCCAAATCGGAGCAAAAGAAACGGCGGATGAACCGGAAACCACGGGTAAAGCTCCGCAGTGCCGCCGCGGGCAAAATAAAAAATCGCCTTCGATAAGCTCCTTCTCGTTTCCCGTTTCGTGCGATTTTTCCACCATTGGGTTCATCATTCTATTTTCTACAGGTTGACCGAAGAAAAACACCAAGCTGCAAATGTGAGCTGGCGGAGCCGCCGCACCAAAAAATTCTGCCACCAATAAGTTTTTGTTTTTTAATTTTTTTCGGTCAATTGAGACCCCCTAACATGTTTTCTCGCAGAGATGGATATAAAACTGGTCAAAAACGGTCAGTTCGAGACAAATCGCCGCTGCGAGCAGTAGTGTCGTCACTTGAGCACGGTGGTGCCACCATGCCAGAATTTTGAAATTGGCCGGAAAAGGTTTTTAACATTAATTTTGGATTTTTTGAGGTATTTTTAAGTATGTGAAGTGTGTTTCAATCTCCGCAGAAAAATTTAGGAAACCCAGGGACCGTTAGTAGGCGCAGCTGAAAGTTTAGTATTTCGGACACCGATTCGGATAAAAATCCTTCACTTTATTCTCTGTTATGGAATTAAAGTTTAATTATCAATAACATGGTATTTTGCGTAATTTAAAAAATTTTGAGAATTAATTACATGTTACTAATGGAAACAGAACCGATTATTTATTATTGTTGTCCTGTTTAATCGATTGTTTGATTTTACAGCTTTAAATGCATGATAATATACTGAAATTGGTAAAATAATTGAGTTGTGTTTCCTTGATACATGTATTATTTGTCTTGTGTTGATTTACAGTTAAATTATGAAACTGAAAATTAAATATAAACGAAAAATTGATTAGTTAAGTGAATGAATAGATGGTAGCCTTACTGTATATCCTGAGGGATGATGGACGGATCAGGTACATAGGGAACCCTACCGTGAACGTCGCCTCATATCGGACGGGGTATGAGGACGACCTGCTTTACCCTCATATCGGATGGGGTATTGAGAGATGATATTTTTGGCGTTCATATTGGACGGGGTATGGGAACGACCCGTTTCACCCTCATACCGGACGGGGTATTGAGGGATGGTATTTTTGACGCTCATAACGGACAGGGTATGGAGACGACCGGTTAGTTAACAAGTTTGGATGTTGGTTCACGCGTAGTGGGACATCTCCATGGACTTCCATGGATACCAGTAGGCAAATAAAAAGGAAAAGTTGTTATTTTTACTTACTTGAATATGAAATTATGATGTTATTGAGCTATTATTTCTATAGGTCGGTTTTAAAAATCTCGCAATAATAAGTATGTAATAAATAATTTTACTTATGATAAATGAATTTACTTAAATTAAGAGGTTCATTTGTTATTTTTATGATTTTTACCAACATTCAGTTTCTGTATCAGTGAGTAGTGTGATATTCTTATTGGGTTAGTGTTGCTCACCCATTCATTAACTATTTCAGATCAAGAGGATTAGGATCCAAATTCCGATCAATAAGGGGGTTGTGAATAGTTTACCATCCGGACTCCTTCAAAAGCAAGTGAAGGTCGTCTTAGAATGCTTAGTTGTTTACTTTTCGTTTATTTCTTTAATTTTCGTTTGTTCCTTTAGAATGAATATTCTCGTAACCCTATTGGGTATTTTAAACTATTGCGTAAGAAATGTAAATCTTAACTGTATTATTTCGCTTCCGCATTCAATTTATGATTTTATTTTCTTTTAACTTTTGGGTTGTTACAGACTTGATATAGCATATTTGGGAATTATCATGAGTAGTTCTGTTCGATCTAGCTGTAGAATCTTAAGCTTCTTTAGATTTTTCATCTCAAATGGTAACTATTGTATATAAGTGAATGATAGATTAAGGTATTGCAGGTTTATCAATTCATAAATCTATGTGGATAGATTAGTAAAACCATCATTTTCTAGTAAGTTTAGGACTTGAAACAAGCCTTGTGGGAAAGTTTGAAGTATCTCTAAGTATCAAAGTTTGCAAATAAGAAGATTGGGTTTTTCAGTTTGAGAAAATTGAAATTAGGATCCTATGTTGCCATCTTGTTGACTCCGGTTTCGCGAATTCGTTGCCTTAATTCTCATCCTTCTCTCAATTTCCAGAAGCAGATAACTATAAGGCCATGTCATGGATCAAAATTTCCCACAAATCATCCAAGAAAATCACAAACTTTTTACTTCTCAAACCTTTCATGATCTGTGCAGCTCAATCTTCTTCATCACTGTTTCTCCAGATGTGATCAGGGATCTCCAATTTGCTGCAGATAACTTGTTGGATCTTTTCCAATTTCGCTGAATCCTCAGACACGTGAATACAGATTATCGGTGCATAATTGGCGATGGAGGTCCATTTGGCTTTGACTATTTCCTATATTGGGTGACAACATGGTTTCCATCCATCCAAACAACTAAGATCAGATTTCAGAGAGCTAAAATACAACAGGGTTTTTGTAGTGTTTATTTTTTTTCACTGTTGGATTAATTTACCAATCACAAGATACTTAATTTTCCATAACATTATTGTACTGCACTAATTAAGTAATTGTTTTGGGGGGAGTAAATTCTTGAACAAAATTAATTTATTATTATTTTTAGTAAAAATTTATATATTTTAAGCGATATATATACAACAATTATAACATATAACCTATCAATAATAATGCGATGAAATATAGTCTAACTGGAATACATAACCTCTTTGAAAAAAAAAAATTTTGAAGTTTATTACTATACTTACAATGAAGGTATATATATGAATGCAAGTGAATGTATGCCATATAGTATTTTGTTATATCTATATAACCAGATTAAAATTAGTTATATTGTTGTATGACAAATATAGAAAAAAAATAAAATAAAAAGATAAAGATTGTGATTTGGAGGTTAATTTATGGGAAGTAAAAGATGGTAGTAGATGAGAATGAGAATGAAAGATAGTTAAGTTGGGTGAATAACAAAAACCAGAGGGAGAAGCGGCTATTACCATGCTTAACCTTAAATCTCTCTCCCTCTCTCCTTTCTCTTCCTCTGCAATTTCCACTTTCCTTCCTCCATAGATTCATGCCTTTCTCCTTCTTGTTTTTCCAATGTAAGTCTATTGATTTTCCCTTTTGTTTGTTTTCCTCTTCTCTTTTATGTGCTTCATTGTATTTGTATATAGACTTTCATGTCATTTGCTCGCTTTTTCTCTGCAAAATTTTGGGATTGTTTCATATTTATGAAGTATAGAATTTATACGGATTGGATGAGGAGAATTGTATGATGATTAATGCATATAAACCCTATAATGCCCTTTTTGCATTTGGTTTTAAACTAGGAAATCCTATGATGCCATTGATGATTTTCACTCATTTAAAGTTTTTGCTCATTTGAATTATGAAAACCAGGGGTTTCTGTTTGCCGAAAACTCCCTACTCCTTATTATATGAGGAAGCATTGCATTTTAGATTGCAATGTATGTATGTTGCTGGTGAATTTATATGAATGAATATATATATATATATAACACGCACAAATTACTTGTTTTAACATGTCGAAAATATAGCCAGTAGCAACGTTTGATTGGCATGTTTGTTTGTTGATCCTTCATAATTTGTTATTGGGTTTCTGATTGGATGATTAGAAAACTTTCTTAAGATTGTTGTTTCTTTTTCAGCTATGTGTTTGCCTAAAGAGAAAATTATAAGGTGAAGTTCCAATTCTTAATATGAGCTTTGATGTTAGATGTCCTGATATTCTTGTTTGTCTCCATCAAAAACTTTAGATATCTTTTCTAGTAATCACTTCAAGCATTATTTTTATGCTTCATCATTGCTACTTGCCTTGTTTTTATGTTGCAGTGTTAACTTTTGTGTTATGAGATAATAAATGTAGGATCTTACAAGCTTAAATCAAGCTAGGCTGGAGATTTGGTGATGGAATCTGCACAAGAAAACAGAAATAGTAAGGGTTTGAGCACACAAAAAGTTGCCAGTTTGGGTGAAAATGATCAATCAAACCCAGAAAAGTTAAGCTCATCCTCATCATCTTCTTCCTTTAAAGATCCATTTGAATTCGACGTAGAAACGAGTAAGTCTATAGCAGGCACAACAAACCATGACAAAGATAACAGTGAAGATGACATTCCCGTCAGCTCTATGCCGAGGAATGGACAGTCTTCTGATGGAGAATCAGGGGCCCCATCATCAGCACCATCAGCACAAGTAATGGAGCGAACCAATGACTGTGCTACACCTGATGCATACCGGATACCGGACTATGTTTTTGCTAGAACTAAATCTACAGCACCAATGGAATGGAGTACTGCTTCCAATGAATCCTTGTTCAGCATTCATATGGGGAATATGAGTTTCACCAGAGATCATACTTTGTGGATGAAGTCTGGAGAGCTTGGAATGCCTGGTGATATTCAGTTCCCTGAACCACCTACTGAATTATCAAATAATCCACCCCCTCCGGAGAATAAACCAGTTGCCATTGATGCGGGTGAAAGAAGTCCAACATTGAATAATGGAGGGTTTGGCATAACCGAAGCAGAAGCCGCTGAAACAATGAGGGAGGTTATAAGGGAAAATGAAGAAGATTGTAGTAACGAAGGAAAAGTAATTGCTGCTAAGGAATCACACAATTCTCCAAGACTCTCACACCGTTCCGATGGGAGTGTTAGTGTTAGATCTTTTGCATTTCCAGTGTAAGCTCTTTCTCCGAATTCTGGATTTACATTGCTCATTGTATTTGTGTTTATGCTTATACATTCTTACTGTACTATTTCTTTTCTTCCTAAAATGCTTATCCAGTTTTAAACAGAATACTCAAGTGTTCTTCTTTCCTTGTTTATTTGCACAGATTGACATCGGATAATTTGGATAAAAGTGGCACACTTAGGGGAGGGGGAGGTGGAGATAAGCAAAAGAAGGCTGCACAACAGGCTACACAGCCTCAACTGGACTCCGAATCCCACAAATTACAGACGCAGAGTACTAAACAAAATGCTAATACACAGCAGAATAAGTGGCTATCCTGCTTCCCTTGTTGTCCATCTCGCTCTTGACTAGATATGATGCAGCTAACCATTGCATTTGCAGTTTTCCATGTGTAGTTTCTTCACTTACTGCCTCTGCAATAGCTAATTGTCTCCCATGTTAGTGGACTGTATCAACATTCTCAAATTTGTGATTTGAATTGTCTGTGAGGTTGGTCAGTCAGTCAGTCAGTCAGTCAGTCAGCTAGTTTTTTTAGCATTGATAGGGAAAGTGATTGGCTGGGAAATATTTTCTGCCATCCATTACACTGAAAATGTAGTTAGGGAAATACATAAATTACCAGTGGTTTATTTTATGTTGAAACTTCCCTTTTTCAGGAACTACACCATGGTTTTCCTTTCCGCAGTTCATTTGCTCTCATAATCTATTACCATACGTCATATTTGTTGGTTAGAAACCATTGCTGAAATTTTCATCAAGCTTGAAGGGAGTTTCTGGGAAGCAGAGAAGGGACTCTGGGTTTGGAGGAAGAAGCTTCAGGAATTTTGGGGAGATAGAACAGGGAGACTTGGAAGAGGGAGCTGCAGAAGTTGGTAGAAAGCCTTGTTTGGGTTGAAAGGTTGAAGAAAGGAAAGAAAAAGGACAGAGCTGTGAGAAAATAAAAGAAGGAAAAACAGAAAGGGAGGGAGAAGAAGAGACAGCGACGGATCTGGGCCTTGATCCAGATCTTTGGGGCCATCCCCATCTCCTTGAACGACTTTTGGTTTTCCCAGATGGAGGAATGGATTGAATTAAAAAGAAGGATTTCCTATGTTATCTGAGAAGCGTACTGGAAAACTTGGTGTGCTGGATTTGTAGCAGTGACTTCAATAATGTCACCAGTTGGTATTTAATTACGTAAGGACGAATCGTGTCCGTTGGTTTGTCAGAAAAAGGCGCCGCTTACTTCCTGTCAACCTCTGCTGCAATTCTTATTTAAATCCAACGGCTACCAGCTTTATCATCTCATTAATGCTTACCATATCACAGCAGAGAATCCTCTTAGCTACCTGCTACAGAATTCTCCTTTCTTTTTTTTTGGCATTTTACCACTAAATTATCAAAATAAAATATCTATAAAATACAGTAAAATAATCATTTAATTTTATAAATATAAGCAACTGTCTAATAAATCTTGGGTTGGCATGTTTTGTAAGACAAGATATATAATAGTATTTTAAAAAATAATATAATTTGAAAATGTTGCTTTAATTAATTGTTTAAGTTAATAAGATTAAATTAAAAAATTGTTTAAAAATAATATTTCTAACACTCCCAATAATTTTCTGAATTTACAATTTCATTTAATAAAATATTATCTAATATAAACGCCTCAGTTATATCATAAGATATTGGATGAATTATTTATTATTCAAGATATAAATTATTTGATATATTATAATAAAAATAAACCGATATAGTTTAAAAGTTGTACCAACTAAAATAAAATTTCACTTTAATAATGTTAATTATTTTTTAATCTACATTATAATAACAGAGATTTATTAAGAAAGAAAAATAAGTCAATAATAATTATTTCGAGCGTATATATATATATTTTTTAATTTTCGTCTTAAATACAAATTTTTAACATATATATTTTTTTTATCATTTCTCATATAATTCAAATAAAAAATTTACTTTTTTAACAATTTAATTTGTTAATTTAAATTGTGAAACTACATTGCAACATAACCTACATTTACATATTTGGCATTATAATTCATTGCAATATTTTTAAATTCAATTTTTTTAAAAAGAATTAGAGCATAAATTAATTAATTTTCATCCTTTAACTAGAGAAAAATTTCGTACCAAATTTTTATAAACAAGCCAAAAATACATACTAAGAAAATCGCCAAAAAAAGGAACAAATTAGTAGATATTAATCAATAATTATATAATAATTATTATATATAGCTAAATCCATATATTAGTTAAAGGGCATAATTATATTAAATTAACAAGCTAATTAGAAGAATAATTAAGAGGATAATATATCGTTACTAATCTCATTATCCCTATAAGCAGAATGCAGAGGAAAAAGAGGTAGTAGCTCGGGCTGAGCTCCTCTGGGTGTACTCGGCCGATTCGGATGCAAATAAAATCCTTTCTCCGCAATCGTCTTCATAATCTCCTCCTCTTCCATCTCCTCCTCCTGGGTCGGAGACCGTGGGCTGACGCGTCCCCAGAAGTCTAAATGCGAGACCGGAGAAGCCAGGAAGCCCGCGAGTTGGCCGCCGGCGAAGGCAAACGGATCGGCGGCGGGAGCAGGTGGGTGGTGATTAAAATTAGTGGTAGTGATGTGAAGTTTGTTGGCGCAGAGTCTGCGGTTGTGGAGATTGACTGGGTGGGAGGAAGCGCCGGTGAGTTTTTGGACGATGGTGCGGAAGTTGGAAGGGTCGGCTTGGACAAAGGTGGTGTTGGGTCCGGCAAAGTCAGGGTGGTGGTGGTCGTGGCGGTTCATGACGGCGTTTGTGGAAGACTGGTTGGTGTTGGAAGTGGAAGCCACGGAAGAGATGATGATGATGATGATGATGATGAGCTCTGAGCACGCATCAAATGGAGGCTTTTAATACAGACTCCACCAGAGAGAGGGAGAGAGAGGTTGAGTGGTTTGGTTAAGACGAGAATTTGGGACTTTATGTTATTTGCTATTTAAAGAGTAATTTATGGTCTTAAAAAAAAAAAGAAAAAGAAAGAAAGTAAGAAAGAAAGTGAAGTGTTTGGGAAAGGCTGGTTTCAGGATTCTGTTAATTCATTGGTGTAGACTAATGATAAGAGTCAAAGTGTTAATTACTTTTAGACTCTTCGTTTGACTTTTGTTATCACCTTATTTATTATTTTCATTGTTTTATTAAATTTTCTTTTTTTCTTCAACTTTAGTCAAATTGTTTAGTGTTATGCATCAAGTTATAATTTTCTATTCTTAATATACAGTTATTTATATATATATATATCATTAATTTTTGAAGAATAAAGTTATATAGAGGTCAAGCATTAGAGAATTGAATGAATAATACCAAAAAAAAATTATACACGTATGGAAATGATAAAATAAAAACATAACGAACCATATTGACATAAAGATATGTGAATTGTTAAATAAACTAAAAGATTTAGGGTATAGGGTCACAAAAATGCAAAAAAATTATAGTTATAACTTCTCGATACTAATAAAAGAGAAAGATGATATGAATGTTAGAAATAAAGTAAAAGTGTTTGACTAAAATATGAGGAGATTATAATAAAGTTCAGTTAATATTATATAAAAATAAAAGATTTACTATAAATATTATATTGCATTTGGTTAGAGGGAGAAAAGGATTTGTGAAGGAATACTAGTAAAATGTCATGTTATGTAACAAGCCGCATGAAAATAAGAATGAGGAGATAAGACATTAAGAAACAATAGAACCATAAGAAGTAGACTAAGAAAGAGGATAAGGATGTCATATGGGAATGTTAAAGATACTGAACTCGAGAATCAATAAATAGTATTGAAAGTGGAGCGACAACCCTAAAAATTTAGAAAGAAAAAATTTAATAAAATAAACAAATAACAATTAGTATGCAACTTGAGTTATACACAAATAACAATTAGGATTGTGTTTATCCAAAAATTGAAGTGCAAAGCTTTGGACCTGTAAAACTTTGTTAAGAGGTAATTTTTTTTTTTTAATTATAATCATAATTTGTTCAGCATAAAAATAAAAGAATATATAAGATTAAATTATACAAAACTGTGTAAAGATTTGTCTAGATTGCATATAGTTTATCTCATGTAAACAAGATTAAATAGTCAAAATTTGTTAAGGTTATCGTAAAAATTCTTTCACGTCATAAAATTAAACAAAAAAATTATAATTTATAAGTTATTATATATTTTACTTAGAGTATTAAATTTGAATATTAAATCTAAGTTAATGAATAAAATTGTTAATATTCTATTTAAATTAACAATAAAATTTATAGGTGAGTACTTAATCTAGAGATATATAAGTAAAAATCAAGATAATAAATTTTATATTCTCGGCAATTTAATTATTTTGTTTAATATAAATACGAAGACAAAACTAAAATTTTAGATTTAATCAAATTTAATTTAGAAATTTATTCAAAACACATCAAATTTTTTTTTTCAAAAAAAAAAAAAGAAAATTAGTAATTGTTAAAACATAAAATTATTTAACTTCATAATTAGAAATTTAACAATTAATTAATTAATTAATTTAATTATTTGTTTTAGTGGAATCCAGGAATGAATAGTGATGTAGATGGGGCCCAGGAATCATGATGAGTCGTTTTAAGTCAGCGGGAACAAGAAACGAGGAGAGCAGACGCGGAGACCCTTTTTTGTTTTTCTTTTAAGGAAAGCAAAAAGTCAGAACCTCATCCGTTGACTTCCGATTCTTCTCTCTATGTTTAAATTAAAAAATTAAAATTAAAATTTGAATTATTATTTTATATATATTTTAATTTATTTAAAAATAATAATATTTTTTTTCAAGAGAAAAAAAAAAAAAGAAAAAAAGAAAAAATTGGGTGGGGTTTTGTTTGTTTGCGTGAAGGATTGCAGTTTGACAAATTTGGTTTTGCTTGGCTGGGACGGTTTGCTTTTCCCTCTGACGCGTTTTATACATCTTTATCATCCTCCAGATTTCTATATTATAATATACATATATATATATATATGTGTATATATTGGAAAAACTATAAACATATATAAATATAATAACACATTAATTAATATAATATATATATTTTTTATGAAGACAGACAGTTTAAATTGAACCTACTGTATCTTATACAGAGATGTATAAATCTAATGATTCAACTATAAAATAATTGATATGTTTTATGCTTTAGTCATGATATTATATCTGAAATTAATTGTTAAAATTTTTATATTCTATTAAAAAATTATAAATTTAAATTTTATTTTATAAGTATATTATTTATAATATTTAATTTAATAAAATTTAAAATTTAACGTATTAGCGTGTTGGTTAAATTATAGCGATCAAATTAGATTTTGTTCAACGAGACACGGACGTAACCCGGATGAAAAGAACATTCTGTGACGACTAAATTTTTTTAGTAAGTCGAAAGGGTTTTCTTTTACGGGTTGGGCTTTTTGCTGTTTGAAAGAGGGGGGCCTGGTCCAAAAGGTTAAGGGTTTGGGTTTTGGGCCTCCTCTATTTTTTCTTTTGGAAAATAATAAGATATGTTTTAAATTTCATGTTTATTGAATTCTTAAATTTATTTATTTATTTAATTTTTATTTTTAAAATTGGAAATATTAAAATAGGAGAAAGAAAATCAGACTTACATTTTAGTTCATAAAAAAAAGGAAAAAAAAAATGCAAAAATTAAGTCTTAGATTTGTCCTTTCATTAATTAGTGTAATCATTTACGATCATTAAACCACGTTTTAACGAAGATAACATGAACGCGTAATCTAACTTTTTATTCACATACTTATAATCGGGATTGATATTTTTGACCTAAATCTGTCTGTGTGTCCGAATCCGATCTTTTTTTTTTTTTTGAAATAGTAAGTTAGTGTTGATGGATGGAGTTGAATATGTTTAAATATATACAAATACTTGTATATAGAGATGGTGAAACTCAACCCAAATCCGTGCAATTGGCATTTCAATTTATGGTAAGAAAGAGAAGTAACAAGTAATACCATTTCACCTATAAATAATGAATACGTACATCACCATATCTTATGTTGTCAATGCCGTACAAATACATTGATTTCACAAACCCTATCTTTAAATCCCACCACATCTTCACTGTAGCAATCTTGAATATCCTTCAACTTCACCATCTCCACCGACAGCTTTAGAACCAAAATATCTGCAATCATCTATTTCTGAATTTCAATATAATTATAATTAAATTTATCACTGTCAAAAAATATAATAGACCCAGTTAAAACTATCCACAAATTCACAAAACACTTGATGTAATTTACCCTGCTAGTTGAATATCAAGCAATCATCGCCCACTCAAAAATCAAAAACTCATCTGGTTCTTTGACAACCCAAGCTCATGCAAAGAGCTGTGACCTAAGGGCTTCCAAAAAAGAAAAGAAAAGAAAAAGAAACCCATATTAGCTTTTCTTCTGGATTAGTCTCCTATCGTTGTCAATCAATTGAATTGTCACAATAAGGAGTGAAAGAATCCAAATAATCTCACATCATCCACTTGCCTTTATTCACCTTATAATCAGAAAATTATGCCATCGTCAAGTTGTTAGCAACTCTGGGAGCTTCAATCACTGGTAAGACTGTTGAAAAAAAATGGCAGGAGCTGCTGAGATTCTGCTCTCAAAACGTGTTCAGGAAATGGTACTCAACGGCGAACAACCACCCGAGTTGTATATCAGCAGAGATGGCAGTGAAGGTGTGGATGTGTGCTCTGCGTCGACTCCCGTTCCTATTGTTGATATCAGTTTTTTCTCATCATCAGTGCCAAGCGACGTGCAAGGAGAAGAGCTGCAGAAGCTAAGATCGATACTTTCCACTTGGGGCTGTTTTCAGGTTCGAATTCTACAGGAAGATAGGGAGAACAAAATAAGATAATTTATTTGTGAGATCTATCGTTGTTTACTGTCCTGAGAGAGAAAATAACATACTGACAACATATTATTAATTAAGTAGAATCAATAGGACAGATAGAGACCAGAAAAGCAACGCTGTGATGAGTATTGAGAAAAATTTTAACAGACATCATAATTTTAAGTAATACTTTGTTGGAAATGAGAGGAAGAAGAATGAGATACTAATAAAAAGATTCAATTTTTAAATTTGTAGTCTTGTATCTATAAAATTTTAATATATGTATTTATATAAATACTAACACAACTCTTAAAATTTTAAATTCATGAACCATAATTAAGTTTAGTACAAGAACCACTTCAGAAAACTCAAAATACACGTATTGATTATCATATTCATAACTTAAAGTTAAGTTAATTCTCTTATAAATCAAAGAATTTAAATATGTTGAAATTTACAAATTATTATTTTCAACAATGAGAACCAGAGACTAGAGATTATAATTTGCTCTACAACACTTAAAGCAGAATGCTAAAAGTGCTTGTTGTGGGTTTATCAGGCAATAGGTCATGGGATTCCAACTTCATTCCTTGACGAGGTTCGCCAAGTCGGAAGGGAATTCTTCGAACAGCCAATGGGAGAGAAAAAAAAGTATGCCAAAGGAGTTAACGAGTTTGCAGGGTATGGCGCCGATCCTGTCCCTGAAGAAGGTCAGTTCCTTGACTGGTCAGATCGTCTGTTTCTTGATGTATACCCGGAGGATCTAAAACAAGCCATATACTGGCCCGAGAATCCTAAATCATTCAGGTGATCTCGTGTATTTTTTGCATTTTATCAACCCTAATATCTCCAGCTATCAATCATGACTTTCTGATTCCAATGATACAGAAAAATCTTAGAAGAGTACACAGTTAAGATAAGAAAGGTGACAGAAGTTATTTCCAGAGGCATGGCAAAATCATTGCAGCTACAAGAAAATTGCTTCCTGGATCATTTTGGTGAAAGAGCAACATTACAAGCAAGGTTTAACTACTACTCTTGTTGCCAGAGGCCCGAAGTTGTTCTTGGTTTAAAACCCCATTCTGATAGCTCAGGATACACCCTTATCCTACAAGATGATGTCCAAGGCCTTCAAATCCTGAAACACCAGCAATGGGTCACTGTTCCTACAATCTCTAATGCTATACTAGTCCTCATGGGTGATCAAATGCAGGTATGTAAATGCGTGATGGAATCTGAATTGGTTTTGTAAGATTTGTCTTTTATTGAGTCAAAAGAACTTGATGCTAGCAGATTATGACCAATGGAATATTCAAGAGTCCGGTGCATAGAGTTTTGAGTAATTCAACTAGGGAAAGGCTATCTGTTGCCATGTTTTACACGCCCGAACCAGACAAAGACATTGGACCCGAGGACAGCTTGATCAGGGAGGACAAACCAAGACTATTCAAGAAGGTGAGAAACTATGCTAGCACACACTTGGAGTACTATCAACGAGGCATGAGAGCAATTCATGTTGCTGAAATTTGAATATATACCATCTTAGTCTCTTGAGGTTTGTATAAAGATAACCAAGTGGAGTCTAATGGTAGACCAGTGCTTTTTGAGTGCTATTAGCATTTTATGCACCCATGAGGGGTTTCCTTCCTGTAATTCAGCATATGTTCCTAGTGCCGTTTAATACACTACTGTGAAGTTACATGTCAAAACAAACTGCCTTGCGATGATCCAGTTCCACTCCTTTTTTCTTCCTCCAACAAATTTTAAATTCAAACATGTGAAAACAGATCAAAACCCAACTCTTCATTGATGAACAGACAAGACTCCAACCAGGATAACAGAGACTCCTAACCTAGGGGAAATAAATCTTAATGTGCACCCACAAGGTGACACTTCATTGACTGTACAATTTTAAATCTACACGGCAGATTAAATGTTGTAAGAAAAAGCTGCAGTGGGTCTCCTTAATTCTGAAAAGGTCTTATCAGCTTTTATTGAGCACAAAGAAAGTAGTAAATTTAATTCAGATAAGGTATGTTTTGATTTAAGGGCAAAGTATATAACCCCTAGAATTTGGTACAATAAACAAAAATTACCCAAATTTTAAGCCTGAATATACAAATCATTATACAATTAATATATTTCCCTTTATTTAACATAAATTTATTAAATTAATAAAATCAATATAATAACCCCAATAATTTATTTAAATCATAAAAATGTATTAAATTAATTAATAATTTGATATTAATACATTATTTAGAACTAATTTTTTTTTTTTTTTTTTTTATCAAATTTCCTCCATGGCTTTAGCCTCTTCTTAGTACTAGTCACATTCATCACTAACATACAATAAATTTCTTTTTCTCCATTTTCAACAACCCACCATCCTCACCACCTCTTTAAATTATTTAATTTCTGCACACGGGAAGAAAGTGACTACCTTGGGAAGCACATACATAATACCAAAAAGAGTAAGCATCATCTGATTTCTCCAATCTTGTAAATCTACAAAATATGCAGATTTGATGAAATTGATCGGCAATTGAAGGAATGGAACTGAAATTCCATTGCAAGATTATGCAGGAAAACAGGATTCTAATTCCCTTACAAGAGATAAACAATTCATAAACAGTCCAAATCTGAATTTGCAGAAAAAATATGTATATATGATGTGAAAAGAGCCTATAAATGTCAAAGCCCGGCTAAGATAAACTGTATAGGTAATAATAATAAAAAATTTATCTATTGAAAATTTTTGCAAGAAATAAGAACAAGGAATGATTTGGAAGAGGTTGAGCGAATGGTAATGGCTGAAAACAAAGCAGAAGAGTTCTCTTATAAGCTGTAAATGTGATTTGCAGAGGTGAAGTTTATGATTTTACAAATGGTAATTTTACAAATGAGGTTTTCTATAGTAATTTTAAAGGTGAGATACTCATTTATGATTGTAATCACTAATATATTTTATTACATTATGATTACTGTATATGTGTAATCTATAACTAAAGAAACATATAAATTTTTAGTAAAAATAATATTTTAAATATGAGAATAAAATATTTGCAAAAATTTGTTTAAAGTAAGAATTTTTTTTTTTTTTAAAAAAAATTAGTGAATTTTGTATATTATAACAAAAAAACTCAAAGGAGTTTCTGTATTTTACAATTGATTTAATCCTGCTTAATTTTTTAAGCAGGAATTAACTCATTAAATATAAGATAACATTATAATATGAGCAGTATAATAATGACATTTAGTAAAACAAGTAATTGAGAATCGAAACAACTATACCTTTGTGTCTTCACATTCTACTTAAAACCCTTTTATTCTTCTAATCAATCTGCTGCACCATTTGAATGACTGAAAGTTATTAATAATAGTTTAAAAGATTTACACTTTTTGATTATAAAATTTTTTCATGAATAACCAATCGATTCAGCAACATCCTCAAATAATCTCCTGAATGGAATAAAAGAGATACCTCTGAAAAATTCTATGGCTACGACACCCACCATAAGAGCAGCCTCATGCCAGAATATCACCTCTCTTCTCTGGAAATCTCCATGGAAGGAGCTTCAACTGGAGTAGTACCATCTGTAAGAAGCTTCTGCTCCAGATACAACACAGGTTTCTCAACCGATCCCCCAAACAACTGATTCCTACAAACATTATGCAGATGCCCAAATAAATCCTTCTTAAGAGACTCAAAAGCCATATCCAACTTTTGCAGCTGCTCCAAAGCATTCTTATTATACATGAACAACCCATAGTACAAATCAAAGCTATCCCCTGCAGTATTCTCCACCAGATTCAACAATGTCTCGTACCCTTTAGTGTTAATCGGCGACGACTCTAATCCAAACTTCTCCAGCACCCGCCCCATGGTATGGGTCACGAATTGTGACCCAGCAGCGCACTTATCGTGTTCTGCGCAACTCATCTCCACCATTCTACAACCTTCTTTCTCGAAAATAGTCAGAAATTTATTGCATCTTCCTAGTCTATACGGGTCATTCCCTATACGAACTTTATCAAACACGAAAGGAAGACCAGCCCAGGAACCCTTACCACTCTCGGGCCCGAACATTGGATGGGTACAGAGAATGTCGAATTCTTCCGGCAGATATTTGACCATGACACTACGAGGGAACTCTTTGACGGAAAGTACATCCACGAAGAGAGTGTTTCGTCGGAGTCGTTGGAAGGGAAATTTACCGAGAACTTCCTCGATGGAGAGAATGGAAGTGGAGAGGAGAACGACTTCCGGGTGCTGCTCGCAGAGGTCGTTGAGGTCGTGGAAGAAGGTGAGACCGAGGTCGGCGGCGGCGAGAGAGTAGTCGGAGCGGGAGTGAGGGAGGATTGTGTGGCCATGACGTAGGATGGTTTTAGAGAGAAACTGGCCGAAGTTGCCGAAGCCGACGACGGCGATCTTGAGTGCATTGGATTTCAGGTACTGGGATTTGAATTGGGTCTCGTAATCAAAGGGCTGAGCAGCGTCGAGAGAGAGGATTCGAAGGCGTGGAGGAGGGTTTCGGATGGAAGGAATTGGCGGGGAATGGAGAGAAACAAAGGGAGAGAGAGATTGCAGAAATGGAGGGAAAGAAGATGGGAACTTCAGAGGCTTGGCGGAAGAAAAGGGTATCATGTTGGTTTGCTTACAGTGAGCGAGCAACAAGGAGCATGTAGAGGTTAATGGGTAGGATTATGGAGGGAGATACACACACACACACACATATATATATATACACACATATGAACTTTGGAGGCTGTAAATTAATAATTTTATTGAATAAATTGAATAAATAACAAGTATAAAGTAAAATACTTTCTTGACATATACAATCAATTTCCCTAATCTTTAATTTAAATTATTTGGAACTTCAAATACGATTCATTAGAAGGGAGAAAATAAATGATGTTACAAGACACTCTCTTATCATAATTGCATGGCTCCCTATATCTCATTCCTTAGTTTTATTTTTTATTTTTTATTTTTGATGGAAATGTACATTAAAAATATTAATATAAATACTTATAAAGAAATATATAGCTCATTTTATTTACCACCATGAAAATTGAGTTTTTTTTTTAAAAAAATTTAGCCTTAAATTATAATAAAAAGAAATTTAAAAGTAATTTTAGAATTTCAAAGTTTTATAATAAAGTGAAAATTATGAACTTATCATTTTTCTAAACATTTTTTTTATTTTTTGTTGGATAAGAAAGAAAAATTAAATGAAGAAAAATTTCGGTAAAAGAATAAAGACAAAGAAAATGTTGACTTATTTAATCAAAAAAAAATTTCATAATTAAAGATAGTGAAACTACATATACTTCTATAAGAACAAACTTAACCACCAACTTCCCTGATGTGTTTCTTCTTGCTACGTTTAGAAGATCTTGAAAAACAGACCACCATGGGTGGCAAAAGAGGGAGCAAATACCAGAGATTCCACTACCATGAGCTTGATGAGGATGTTGAGGGATGGGCCAGAGGTATCCTTGAGCGGGTGCCCAATGGTGTCACCAATAACAGCTGCTTTGTGCGACCTAGATCCCTTTAGACCAAGACTTCTCGCATGCTCCGAGGCACCAGCCTGATTAATAAAATCCAAATTGAAGTTATTTTAATAATCCATCTTTATATAATACTGTAAAGATATACAAGCATATGTACGGGCAAGAAATAATAAAAGGCAATGTAAGTTTGTTCTATACATTACTTACCTCAATATACTTTTTCGCATTATCCCATGCACCACCAGTATTTGATGCAGATATTGCAATCTGTTAAAACCTAGAGAGTAGTTAAAAAAACATGCATACTCAATCATCGTTTATACAGAGACTATTGTAACTAATAAATATATCGTCCTTTAATTGCCATTTTGATGCTAAAAAATTACCTACATATAAAAAACGAGAGAACTAGTAAGGATGCTAGACAAAGTCTCAACATCAAAGAAGATTCCAACTATAAGGGGAGTAAGCATGACAAGGACACTGGGTGGAATCATCTCCTTGATAGATGCATCGGTGGAAATTTTGACACAGGTAGCATAATCAAGCTTGACATGACCCTCCATGAGACCAGGAGTGCTGTTGAATTGGCCACGAACTGTTGGACTTTTTCTTATATGTGAGCTTAATGTGGGTATTGGTATACGTATCAGACTATCAATTTAATGAGTTTGTTTAAAAGTAATTAAATACGGCTAAACAATATTGAGTCTTAATGTATCGAGATTAAGTATGAGTTTATAATGTACAAATATTATTTTTATAATATTTTCGTTTTATGATGAGTGAAATTTTATCATTGGACTGCGTACTGTTGATAGCATATAAAGATCATTAAAGATATTTTATGACAATAAGTCTGCAATTATGTATTTCAACAATAACATGAGTTCAACGAAGTTAAAGCATATAAATATAAAGTTCTTCGTTGTTCAAAAAAGAGTTCAGAATAAACAGATATCAATAGAGCACATTGGAACAAATTCCATAATTATGGCTCCGCTTGCTAAGAGATTACCACCTAATGTCTTTCATGAGCACACTACTCATATGAGTATTGTATCTTTAGATGATGTATAGGTTTAGTGGGAGTCTTGTACCATAGGTGCATTTATTTTATAAGACATGTCATAAACTTTATACTTTGATTTTGATTTATGATTATATGGTTTCCTTTCAGTTATTATATTTTTTTCGTTTTTGTTTATATATATTATCTCTGATTTTTTTTACAGTTGATTTCACTAAAGTTAAGACAAGACCAGTTGGAAATATATATGATTAGATCACATAGCATGTAGTTTTCATATTGTACATCTATATTTGATCCATGTCGTTCGATTATATTGATATACGTGACCATTGATGAATTTAGCTATGTTAGCTGCAACGAAGATTACTTTAATCATATATTGTTATGATCGATAAACGAGATTGTTTGATAATACATTCAGGTATTGAGAGCACAGTTCTGAATACTATTACGATTATTTAACGCATAATTAATGTGTCATATAAAGCCCAAATAAGAGATTGCTGAATTTTTTTCTGACATGTGGACTTAATGTGAACTTGGCATGCGTATCAAACTATCAATTTAATGAACTCGATTAAAAATAATCAAATACGGTTAAACAGTATTGGAGCTTAATGCATTAGATTTAAGTATGAGTTTGTGATGTGCAAATACTATTTTTGTAATATTCTCGTTTTATGATAAGCGAAATGAGAATTACAAAAGTTTGTCAATATAAAAAGCAGTTATGTTCTTCAAATTACTAGATCATCATTTTATTTTTTTGAAATCATATCACTAGAAAAAACTAGTTTTTGAAATATTATGTTGATTTGGAAGTATTTACCGCAAGACACGAATAATTCTTCTGCGATGGATCTAGATACACTTTCGCTTACATTTCTTATTGGTTCAGCACGAGATTAAATGTTTAGATTTACAGATCTCTTGATTTAAAAAATATTTTTTATTCTAACACAAACCTCTTCAACCATCTAAAGCTGCACTTTTCCCACTCTTCACTATCATAACAGAAAATTAGTAAGGACGCACAACCCCAACAATTAAACCAACGAAGACCTTCGAGATTAATACATCAACAGTCGAATTAGCTCCATGGCTCACAAAAGCACCAAAGAAGCTAGTGCAGCAAATCCGATGGCAAATCCCTGATCACAAAAAAATTGGGGGATGCCTTATATGTGGCAGAGGATGAAGATAAAATAAATAAGCAAAAGATTGAAAATTATGGGCACAGGAAATAACAGTTCTTAGACAACCCTTTGCAAGTTTAAAAGACAAGCGTAAAAGTTATAAGAAATAATTAGAATAGCCTCCAACTAACTCAGAAGCAGTAAATATTGGGATTTACAGTGCATTTGGTACTCATTAAGTTCCTACTTATAACTTCCATATTACTCTCATGGCGCCTAACTAAAACATAACTTGTTATACTTGAGTTAGTACCACCACTCTTTAAATACCTTTAACAATGGGAATTGAATTCCTAATGCAAGCTGGGAGTTGAAATCCCACCATTAAAAAGAAAGATACTAGAAGTGGCGATGGGCTACTTAAACCACCACAAAATGTTCCAATAATGCACAAGTAGGAATCAAATTTCTATTGTCAAAGAATTCAAAATAATGATATAGTATAGCAAACACCATAAATGAAGTTCACCTTATGCATTTTGAAGTTGATATGAGAATTAGAACTAGAAACTGAATAACCAACCAAAACCTTAATGCTTCGACATTACATGATTAATGTTGAAATCCCTGGTTCATTACACGAGAAAGAAGCCAAACCAACTCAGACCTCTAAGCAACTAAAGGCATCTAAAGATTAAGTAAACCGATAAACATTCTAGGCGGATATTAAAAGGTACCTTTCAAATGGCTGCAGTGGTGTTCCCCGCAGCATCAAGGGCATCAGATCTTTCACGGATTCAGTGGTTCATGCCAGTCATCTCAGCAATGCTCCCAGCATTATCATTACTAGGACCATAGGCATCAATAGTCAAACTAGTGGCAAGTTGTGCTGAGCATTCCCAGGGCAGCCACAGCAATATCATACATTGAAGCAAAGGTAAAACTAATAAAAATCCTGACAGCATTGGCAAAAATTGGAATAATGACAAACTTGTAACCCAAAGCAAAATCAAATATAACATTGGTGGCAGCTCCTATTCTGCAGGAATCGGCAACATCTTGGACAGGGCTGCAAATTAAGAAAAAAAAACATGGTCAAGATGGAAATATTAGCCAATATGCTGTTGTGCAAAATAATTATTTTTCATACCTGTAGGCATTGCTAGTAGAATACTCCGTGACAAACCCAATGATTAGCCCAGCCCAAAGACCAACAGCAACACACAAAACCAGCTGCCTGCAAAACCATATCAAGCTCGCAGTTAGAGCAACACATTCCTTTTGTTCAAGAGAGTGATTAAAGCAGTACTTGGCAAAAGAAATGTGCATCTAACACAGCATGCCCAGCCAATGAAATGGGGTAATTGTCAATACACGGGTCACAACAAGAAACCAAAAACATAAACTACAAAATACTAATATAAAATAAAGCCTTATTTTTCTACTTTAGAAGCTCGATGTGTTTCCTAAGTTATTCTCCTATTAAGGTTTACGGAATTTCATAAACTACTTCTGCATATTTTTTTGTATAAGAAACTTACACAGGATGTATGTAGGAAGACACTCGACTCGAGAAAAAGTCAAATGAAGAAAATTAAGCTCGGACCAGAACACTAGTTTGTTAAACTTTCAAGGCCAAATACATTTAGCAGTTAACCATGTTTGAAATGCATTAATACTTCTGTTTAAAGCATGCATAGATCATTCTGCAGTTTTGGAACACTCCGGCAACTCTATTGTAGAAATACACCCCGATAGAGAAAAAGTTTGTCAAATTATAACATCATTAACATTTAATATCATTTTTGCCAATTTCTACAGAACCTTCACAGTGAGGAACATTTACCAAGACAGACAACATAATCAAGTTACCAGAAAATTATAACACTCTCATCTAATTAATTGGAGTACTTACGAGTAAACAATCAGCATACTTGATCACTAGCAATAGAGAACATAAATCTTACCAGGTCTTTACAACTTTCTGTGTCCCAAAATTGAAGATAGTGAAAGATAATGGCAAAGCAAGCCAACTAATGATAGCAATCCCCACAGTCATCAGGGCAATGGATATGGTTCAATTTCCTTTACAGCCTTTATCTCAAAGAAATCAATGGCAAAAAGTGTTGTAATCAAACAAACAAGTATTCCAACAGAACTGATGAGTAAAGGATAGCACATTGCAGTGAAATCATGGTTGATTCCAAAACAGGAGATGGAAGCAACAACAAGGGCAGCGCAGAATGATTCAGCATAAGACCCAAAAAGGTCAGAACCCATACCAACAATGTCCCCAACAGTATCACCATCATTATCAGCAATGACCTAAAAGCAATAGTTAAGCCAATTATTAGATGCCACAGGCGAAAGAAAAGGAGATCTACTGAATGTTCTCAGCTTAAGTTATATATAACATATTCAAATAACGTCATTGGCTTACAGCTGGGTTTCTTGGGTCATCTTCTGGAATGTTTCTCTCAACTTTCCTACAAGATCGGCACCAACATCAGCAGCTTTTGTATAAATTCCACCACCAACCCTACCAAACAGAGCCATCAAAGATCCCCCAAGACCATAGCCGGTAATAGCCTCAAAGAGGCCTTCCCAGTCATTGCCATAGTACAACTTAAAGAGATTGATGGCAATGTAAAGCACTAAAAGACCATTTGCAGCAAGGAGGAAACCCATGACGGCACCAGACCTAAATGCGGTAATGAAGGCTTTCCCCACACCCTTTCTTGCTTCCAATGTAGTCCTTGCATTGGCATATGTAGTAATTTTCATCCCAAGAAAACCAGAGACCACAGGGGTGAAAGCACCAAGCAAGAAGGACAAAGTGCTAAAGACTGCAGTACCAAGTGCAGGTTTGCACATCTTGGGGGCATCATAAGTGCAAGGCTGACTCTTTGTACTGAAGCTCTCCACAGAGCCCAGAAAAACAAAGATCAGAATAGCAAAAGCAATCATGAAGACCCCAACATATTGGTATTCCGTGAAAAGAAAGATGTTACTCCTGTAGAAAACCATAATTTATTTAGTATATAGATATTTTTCTCCCTTCTCAATAAAAGTTGTCAAAACAGCATACATCAATAATTTAATATAATTATATCTGAACCAGAATTAACACATAAAACATACTGCAGATCAATATACTTTACAATCTCTAATACTTGCAGCTATAAGAAGCCCCATAAAAATGTTTAAGCAATAAGAGCCAGAAAAGAAAGGGTATTGACATACTGCTTGTATAAGAAATGGGAAGTGCAGAAATAACTGATTTCTATCAAGTTTGTATAAAGAGAACCAAATAGAGTCTAATGGTACACTAGCATTTTATGCATCCATGAGGTTTCCTTTCTGTAATTCAGCATATATCCCTATTGCCATTTAATACACCAATATGAAATCATATGCCAAACCAAATCGCCTTGCAGTGATCCAGTCCCACTCCTTTTTCCTTCCTTCAAACATGTGAAAAAATATCAAAATTCAAGTCATTCCTAATTCCAGCATTTGATGAACAGACATGAATCTAATCAGGATAACAGAGACATCTAACCTAGGGAAAATAAATCTTTATGCACCCACAAAGTCAGACTTCATTGATTGTGCAATTTTAAATCTACACGGCAGATTAATGTTGTAAGAAAAAGCTGCCGTGGATCTCCTTAATTCTTAAAGGTCTTATCAGCTTTTATTGAACATAGAATGCAATAAATTTTACATTCTTAGTTCAGGTCAGGTATGCATGATTCAAGGGCAAAATATATAACCCCTAGAATTTGGTATAGTAAACAAAAATTACCTACTTTTTAAGACTGAATATACAAACCATTATACAACTAATATATTTCCCTTTTTTTAACAGAAATCTATTAAATTAATAAAACGGATATAATAACACTAACAATTTATTTAAATAATAAAAATATATTAAATTAAATAATAATTTGATATTAATACATTAAATAGAAATAATTTTTTTTTCTCAATTTTCCTCCATGGCTTTATCCTCTTAGTACTAGTCACATTCATCACTAACATACAAGAAATTTCTTTTTCTCCATTTTCAACAACCACTATTCTCACCACCTCTTTCAATTATTTAATTTCTGCACACAGAAAGAAAGTAACTATCTTGGGAAACACATACATAATACCAGAAAGAGTAAGCATGATTTGATTTTTCCAATTTTGCAAAATCTACAGATATGCAGATTTGATGAAATTGAGCTAACCCTAAAGAGAATTTGCAATTGAAGGAATGGGACTGAAATTCCATTACAAGATTCTGCAGGAAAACAAGATTCTAATTCCCTTACAGGAGACAAACAAGCCATTGCGTCAAAATTTTGAATTGCAGAAATATAAAACTTTTTCATGAGTGACAAATCGATTGAGCAACATCCTCAAATAATCTCCTGAATGGAATAAAAGAGATACCTCTGAAAAATTCTATGGCTACAACACCCACCATAAGAGCAGCCGCATGGCAGAATATCACCTCTCTTCTCTGCAAATCTCAATGGAAGGAGCTTCAACTGGAATAGTACCGTTTGTAAGAAGTTTCTGCTCCAGATACAACACTGGTTTCTCAACCGATGCCCCAAACAACTGATTCCTGTAAACATGATGCAGATGCCCAAATAAATCCTTCTTAAGAGACTCAAAAGCCATATCCAACTTCTGCAACTGCTCCAAAGCATTCTTATTATACATGAACAACCCATAGTACAAATCAAAGCTATCCCCTGCAGTATTCTTCACCAAATTCATCAATGTCTCGTACCCTTTGGTGTTAATGGGCGATGACTGCAATCCAAACTTCTCTAGCACCCGCCCCATGGTATGGGTCACGAATTGTGACCCAGCAGCGTACCTATCGTGCTCGGCGCAGCTCATCTCCACCATTCTACAACCTTCTTTCTCGAAAATACTCAGAAATTTGTTGCATCGGCTGACTCTATACGGATCATTCCCGACACGAACTTTATCGAAAACGAAAGGAAGACCAGCCCAGGAACCCTTACCACTCTCGGGGCCGAACATTGGGTGCGTACAGAGAATGTCGAATTCTTCCGGCAGATATTTGACCATGAGACTTCGAGGGAACTCTTTGACGGAAAGTACATCCACGAAGAGAGTGTTTCGTCGAAGTCGTTGGAAGGGAAACTTGGCGAGAACTTTCTCGGTGGAGAGAATGGAAGTGGAGAGGAGAACGACTTCTGGGTGCTGCTCGCAGAGGTCGTTGAGGTCGTGGAAGAAGGTGAGACCGAGGTCGGCAGCGGCGAGAGAGTAGTCTGAGCGGGAGTGAGGGAGGACTGTGTGGCCATGGCGAAGGATGGTTTTAGAGAGAAACTGGCCGAAGTTGCCGAAGCCGACGACGGCGATCTTGAGTGCATTTGATTTCAGGTACTGGGATTTGAATTGGGTTTCGTAATCAAAGGTCTGAGCAGCGTCGAGAGAGAGAATCCGGAGGCGTGAAGGAGGATTTCGGATGGAAGGAATTGGAGGGAAGCGGAAGGAAGCTGAGGGGGGTACAGAGTGTAGAAATGGAGGGAAAGAGGATGGGGGTTTCAGAGGCTTGGTGGAAGAGAAGGTTATCATATTGATTTGCTTAAGAGTCAGTGAGCAACAATGAGGACGTAGAGCTTAATGGGTAGGATTTATGGAGGGAGATACATACACATATATATACATATGCACTTTAAGACATTATAATTAACCTGCTAATTTGTACTAAAAACTTTTGAAAATGAAATAGTTGTCGTACCTTACCATAAATATATCGATTTAATAATTTAGTTATCTGCACTCGCTCAGCCCAACTCCTTCCTACCTTATTTATATATATATAATTAATTTTAATTTTAATTCTAATTAAATTTTGATTAATAAATGTTTAATGTCGTCACGTACCCATTCAACCCTACTGATACATAAAAACAGGAAAAAGAGTATATAATCAATTTCATTAATCTTTAATTTAAATTAATTAAAACTTGAAATACGAATTCATTAGGGTGGTGGGGGAAAAGTGATGTAATTGCATGGGATCCTTTGTTTCTATAAGGTTTATTAAGACATGATTTTTATTGCTTTGTTTCAAGAAATGTAGGTTAAAAATATTAATATAAATACTTAAAACGTTTCTATAGAGAAATATATAAGTACTTTAAAACATTTCTATCATTTTATTAACCACCATGAAAATTGAGTTTTTTCTTAACTTTTTACCTTATATTATAATAAAAAGAAATTTAAAAGTAACTTTAGATTTTCGAAGATTTATAATAAAGTAAAAAGTGAGAAGTGATCACCGGTAAACGATAACTGTAACTATAATAGTTATAAGGTAACAAAACTCCTTATCAATTAAGTTTTGACCCGTACGAAAGGCGTAACAATCTGGGCATTGTTTCAGAGAGAGACTTTGTGAAATAGACATGTATGTGAAGATGCAAATTACTCGCACCTAGACATAAAGACCCTATGAAGCTTCACTGTTCCCTACAATTGACTTTGGGCTTTTCCTGCACAGCTTAGGTGGAAGGCGAATAATGCCTCATTTCAGGAAGGTTCGAGCCATTAATGAGATATCACTCTAAAAGAGTTAGAGTTCTAACCTTGTATCACGACCTACGGGTCAAGGAACAGTCTTAGGTAGACAATTTCTATGGGGCATAGGCCTCCCAAAAAGTAACAGAGGCATGCAAAGGTTTCCTCGAGCCAAACGAGAATTGGGTTCTCGAGTGTAAAGGCATAAAGGAGCTTGACTGCAAGACCCACCCGTCGAGTAAGGACATATATCGGTCTAAATGATCTGATGGTGCTGAGTACATGGGTCGTCGCTCAATGGATAAAACTTACTTTAGGGATAACAGACTGATTTTTCCCAAGAATTCACATTGACGGAAAGGTTTGGCACCTCAATGTCAGCTCTTCGTCACATGTAGCTGTAATATGTTCTAAAGATTGGGTTGTTCGCCCATGATATGTGAGTTGGGTTTATAACATCATGAGACGATTCAATCCATATCCGGTATGGGCGTTAGAGTATTGAGATGACCTTTCCCTAAAGCAAGAGGATTGCAAATGACACATTTCTAGTGTACTAAATATCGTGCCCATGGTACACACTGGGTAGCCAATTGCGGAGCAGGTAACTGCTGGAAGCATCTAAATAATAAGCCCACTCTGATATGAATGTTCTTTTATTTTTATTTCCCTATAGCCTCTGGTAGCATAATTGAGCTATAAAAGTCTGAAACTTAAATGGAAATAAATTTATAAATTAAATATAGAAGTGAAATAATAAAGTTAGAGTTTACATTCCTTACACAATAATTTAAAATACCCAATAGGGATATGAGAATGTCGTTTCTAAAAGAACAAACGAAAATTAAATAAATAAACAAAAAATAAATAATCGAGCATCCTATGACGACCTTCACTAGCTTTTGAAGGGAGTCCGAATAATGAACTATTCACAACCCTCTTGTTGATCGAGATTTAGATCTTGGTCCTCTTGATCTAAAATAGTTAATGAAAGGGTGAGCTACAGTAACTCAGTAAGAATATCACAACAATCACAGATACGAAAAATTGAAGATTGGTAAAAATCAAAAAAACGATCAATGAAACCCTTAATTTAATGTAAATTCATTTACTATAAAGTAATCCATTTATTCCATAATTACGTAACAAGTTTTTTCTAAAAATAACCTATGGCGACTCATATCCATACGCCTTTTATTTTCACATATAAAATAACGAGAGATGATCACTTTTCATTTTTTTCCCTCTTACCGGTACCTCTGGGGGTTCATAGGGATGTCCTCCTCCTTGTGAACCCAATATCTAATTAAACAATTAACCGGTCATCCTCATACCCCATTTGGTTATAGGTGTCAAATATTCTACCACCTCAATACCTCGTCCGGTATGAGGGTAACCATATCTCCCAAACCTTACTGGTAAGGAACTTTCCAACCTCGTCCAATTGAGGTAACGTTCACAATAGGGCTCCCTATGTATCGGACCCGTTCACCTTTTCCTGGGTATCTAGTAAGTTTTTTCCATATAGATTTCTATTAGTATAACAATCAACCACACAATACCAATAGCTCATTTTATATTTACAGTTCATTTAAACAAGTAATATAATTTAACATAGCTAAATAACCAATAAACGAAGTACCAACAAACAATATAGGAGAACCAAATAACTAAATTACCAAAAACTAGTTACGTATAGTTTAATAGTAAATAAATATAGGCAATATAGGAAAATAAACAGAAAATTGAAACGATCATGAACTAACTGGTTCCAGTTTCACTAATGACCTGTAATTATTTTTAGGGTTCTCTAATTTTTCATAAAAATACATAATTATCGATTATTAAATCTCAATTTACTATAACAAAGAAAATGGTGAGGGATCCTTACCCGGATCGATGTTTCGGGACGCTGCACTATTTACTACACTTCCTAACGGGTACCAGATTTCTTGAATTATCCCTACAAAATACAAAACACTTATCACGTACCTAAAAATACCCTATAAATCCAGAATTGGTGTCTAAAACTCATTTCGGCAAATTTTGGAGTTCCAGCACTGCAGCGCTGCCATGCTCCAACGCCGGCTCTGCCGCCGACTGTAGCAATTCACCTCGGTCTAGCCGGTTTTGGCCGTATTCCTGCAAAAAAATATATTAAGGGCCTTGATTGGCCGAAAAATCACAAAAAACTGAACTTCCCAACGAGGGATAGGGAGGAGGGGGAGGCCTCCGGGTGCGGTGGCTCTGCCAACTCTCCTTTGCAGTTGAGGTTCTTTCTTCGGTTAACCTATATAAAAGAGGACGATGAACACAATGATCAAAAAATTACGTGAAACGGGAATCGAAAAAGGGCTCATCGGAGGGGTTTTGGGACTTTGGCTGCCGCGACTCTGTCGGGCTTCGCCCGCAGTTTCTGGGTCACCCGCCATTCCTTTTGTTCCTATTTGCCATGGGGGTACTTGGAATCAAATTTCAAGTTGGTAGAAAAAATTTTACCTCCTTTAGCGGTCGGCGGTCGCCTGGCACAGCGGCGGTTAGCGACTCATTCTTCGGCGTCTGATTTTTCTTCTTTGGCAAGCTGACAGTTAGGGTTTGAATTTTCGTGTGATGCGAGGTATTTATACTTATCCCATTTTGATCTGGACCGTCCATCGCGATCGATTTTGACCATCCGATCACACTTAAAGGGAGAACAAATTCGGGTTGTCTACGTGCGATGATCGATCTCAGGCCCTCCGATCGCGGGGTATACAGATTGCTCGCGTGGTACCGACATCAGCGTGCCTCGTCATGCAGCATACTCTGTTTCATCGAGGTTACTGACTAGGCAGTCCTACGTTGTACAACTTTTTCTGTTTGTACTCTGACCCCCTATTTCTAATTTTTCTTTAAAAAACGTCATCCGAACTCAAATTCTCATCCTTTTTTTCTAAAATTATGTTCGATTTCATCCCTAACCTATTTTTTTCATAAATTCAAGAAAAATTAAAATAACTTAGTTTAATAAATAAATTTTTTATATATTTGAAATGTTAAAATTGATTTCAGCCCAAATTCTGGGTCTGGGTATTATAACTCTCCTCCTCTTAAAAGAAATTTGATCCCTCAAATTTGTCTCCCTCTCACTTAATCAAATAATTTAGGATACATGGCTTTGAAGTGTGATTCTAGCTCCCATGTGGCCTCTTTCTATGTGTAATTCTGCTATAGGACCTTAATGAAGAGAATTTTTCTGTTACGGAGTACTCTGCTCTTTCGATCTACAATGCTCACTTATACCTCCTCATAGGATAAATTCTCCTGGAGTGAAAGAGGTTCGTGGGCCAAGATGTGTGAGAGGTCCGAGTTGTATTTGCGTAGCATGGACACATGAAACACATTATAGATATTTGATAACTTTGGAGGTAGTGTCAGTCTGTAGGCAGCGACACCAATTCTATCTAAGATCTCAAATGACCCAATGAACTGGGGATTTAGTTTTCTTTTCTTATCAAACTTACTGATTCCCTTAAAAGATGTGACATTAAGGAACATTCGATCACTTTTCTCAAATTTTAAATCCCTCCTTCCGGTGTCCACATAGCTCTTTTGCCTGCTCTGAGCCGTCTGGATATTCTTTCTGATCTTAACTATTTTGACTATAGTCTCCTCTATAAGATCTGGGTCGAACAATTTTCTATCACCCACCTCTTCCCAACAGATCAGCGATCTGCATGGGTGGCCATACAACACCTCGTACGGAGTCATGTCGATACTTGTCTGGTAGCTGTTATTATATGTGAACTCTATTAAGGATAAATGATCATCCTAATAGCTCCCGAAATCAAGAACATAAGCTCAGAGCATATCCTCCAGTGTGTGAATCGTCCTTTCTGATTGTCCATCGGTCTGAGGGTAGAATGTGGTACTAAGAGATAATTTTATTCCCATGACTTGCTGAAAACTAAACCAAAACCAGGAAGTGAACCTTGGGTCTCTGTCAGATACTACTGTCATTGATACTCCATGTAATCTAACTATCTCCCAGACATACATTCTTGTTAACTTGTCCAATGGGTCATTCATCTTGATGATCAAGAAGTGAGAAGACTTGGTAAGCTGATCAACAATTATCAAAATGGCATCATGTCCCGAATGTGTCCTAGGAAATCCTATCACAAAATCTATTGTGATGTGTTTCCACTTCCACTCCGAGATCGGTAATAGTTGAATTTTGATATATTTTAGTGTTTTCGGGATGCATGATAAATTTTGAGCTACGAGCCTCTGTCATGATGTTCTTTTTTAGTTCACTGTCTCCTGGAACACATATAATGTCTTGAAATCTAAGTAATCCATTGGCAAAGACTTGAAATTCTGAATTTACTTTATGTTCTGCGTCCTTCCTAAGAGCTATTAGGGTGGAATCGGTGGATTGGGTTTCCTTTATTCTCTAGATCAACTCAAGTTAAACAATCAGGTGAGCTAAGCATGTAACTCTCTTCAAGTCCTGAAATCGTATCTGTTGTGCGGCCCCTATTACCTTATATTCTAAAACCATTATGTGAGCTAACATACCTGCACTTTTTTTACAGAGTGCGTCAGCTTCCACATTACCCTTACTTTATAAAATATTGCAATCGTAGTCCTTGTGAAGTTCTATCCAACATCTTTGACGCACGTTGAGATCTTTCTGAGTGAATATGTGTTTTAAACTCATATGGTCGGTAGTCTCTCCATATAAGTAGTGGCGCTAAGTCCTCAAGGCATAGATAATAGCGACAAGTTCTAAGTTGTGGGTTGGATAGTTTTTCTCATGACTCTTCAACTGTTTGTACTTATAAGTTATGACTTTTTTATATTGTATCAGAACACAACCCAACCCCAAATAAGAGGCATCAATATAAACTGTATATCCACTTGTCCCACTTGGCAAGGCCAACACAAGTGCAATAGTCAATCACTTCTTTAATTCTAAAAAACTCATTTCACAGTTCTTGTTTCACTCAAACTTGACACTCTTTTTTATGAGTCGGGTCAAAGGAGCAGTTTAGCTAAAAAATCCTTCTACAAACTTACGGTAATAACCTGTCATTCCCAGAAAGTTACGAATCTCCTTGATCGATGTCAATTTCTTTTAACCAAACACTGCCTTAACTTTTTTGGAGTTCACTGACACTCCATCCCTTAATATGATGTGCACTAAGAAGGTAGTATGTTTGAGTCAGAACCCACACTTACTCAACTTTGCATATAACTTCTTTTCTCTAAAAGCCTGCAAAATCTGAGTCAGATGGTGAGTGTATTCCTCTATACTTTTTGAATATATTATGATATCATCGATAAATACAATAACGAACTGATTCAGGAATTGTCTAAAAATCATTTTTATCAAATGCATAAAGATGACTGGCGCGTTAGTTAGTCCAAATGGCATGATAAAGAACTCATAGTATCCGTATTTAATTCGGAAAACTATTTTAGGAATGTCCTCTACCTTGATCTTTACCTGATGGTAACCTGAACGCATGTCTGTTTTTGAGAAGACTTCGGCACGCTGCAACTGGTCAAAAAGGTCATCGATCTTGGGGAAGGGGTATTTATTCTTTATCATGACCATGTTCAATCTCCTGTAATCAATACATAACCTTAACGTTTCATCCTTCTTCCTTATAAATGTGACTCCAACACCCCAATGGGACACACTATGTCAGATGAACCCACTATCCTATAATTCACTAATATGTTTCCTCAGCTCTTCCATCTCAACATGACTCATGCGGTAAGGGGCAATTGAGATAGGCTGGGTGCCTGACTGGAGATCTATGGTGATTTCAAATTCTCTTTCCATTGACAATCTAGGTAGTTCATAAGGAAATACATCTGGAAAGTTTCAAACTACCAGAACCTCTTGAATGCAAATTTCTTTCTTAGGTTTACCTATTTGTAGAAAATAACCGAGTTAAAATACTTTGTAATAGGAAAATTTTCATGAGGGAATAATATTTAAAATTTTTATTAATTTGTAAATGACTCTTCATTAGGATGGTTGAATACAAATTTTTTGTAAAAATAACCTACAGTGGCGTGATACACTGCTAGCCAGTTCATTCCTAGGATTACATCAAAGTCCTCCGTGTCAATCTCTATTAGGTCCACACTCAATTTTCTATCTGTTATATCTATGATACGAGCTCTATATATAACCTCCCATATTAGTGTCACACTCTTAGGAATAAACACAAATAATACAGAATCAAGTCTTTTAGGTAATACACTCAAGTTTGATATAAAAGTATATGAGACAAATGAATGTGAGGCACCAATATCAATCAAAATATGTACAAGGTGATTATAAATAGTGTACGTACCCTGTATCACGTATGAGTTGGTTTTAGCATCCTATTAAGTGAGGTTGTAAACTTTGCCCTGGATAGGAGGTCTGACCTGGTTCTGATTTCGCGGGCACTCTCTCACGTAGTGTTGGGAACTCCCACATATGCGGTAAGTATTATTGAGATGATAACAGTGTCGGTCCCCATGATCCTTGCCACAATGCTGGCAAGTCATACCGTGTCTTATTACCAAAGTTTGAGGAGGAACCTAAGTCATTGGTCTACGTCTCTTATTTTGCTGAATCAGTGGAGTGGGTGCTGGTTTGCAGTGTGAAACCAGGGGTCTGGGGTTCGCCACTACTAGAGGAAAAATACGAAAGTTCCTCTTCACTAGTTGTGCATTGGCCAGAACGGCTGAATAAGTACTGAACTCGAACACGTACAGTTGCAGTTTAATTTCTGAACAGAGGCCCCACTCGAACTTCTTTACCTTTATGCCTTCATCCATCATGATCTTAGGGGAATACTAGCTCAACTCTAGTAACCTTTGGGCATACTCTGACATAGTCGTATCACTTTGGACTAAGTATGCAAACTCTATTTCGTTCAGATTTCGGAGGTATTCTAGGAGGTACTCTATATTGAAGGCCATCAATAATTGTTCCCAAGTGATTGGAACGAGCAGGGTGGCCTGTTTGAGCTGCCACAAGCAATCTGCCTCTCCCACAAACATGTAGGTAGCAAGTACAACTTTATACTCAGGAACCACCCTAAGAGTAGTGAAAACCTTCTTTGTCTCAACTAACCAGTACTCGGCCTCTTCGAAAGAGGATGTCCCTACAAAAGTAGATGAGTTTAGTCTTTTATATATTTTAGTATAGTATGTGTCCATCATTGGTGGAATTGAGTCCCGTGGAAGAGGGACTGGATTGTGCTGGGGAGGAACCGGATGGTCCTGTGGTGGTACTGGATGATACAGTGGAGGCACTGGATTGCATTGTGGTGGTACCGAGTGATGCAGTAGGGGTACCAGATTATACTGTGGTGGTGTCGGATGGTACTGTGGAGGAATAGGGTTGTACCGAGGTAGCTTTGGATCCTCCCACTGCAAGGGTGGCTCAAACTGTGGTAGTGAGGGAGGGTCAGGTAGCTCCCTCATTTCCTCCCGAGCCTGCTGGGCAGCGATGAGTCTCTCTAACATCTCAAAGAGTCGGTCAACATCCTCTCAAAGTGAACTCTCCCAAGTTACTCAGTTTAGTAGGGGTCTTGCTCTCCTCATCTATATGTACTTACATTTCACAAGGAATAGGTGAGTGATAATTCATTTTTGGTGTTTCCTTAGGTCTTTGTGTAAGGAATAGTTATGAGAAATATGGTTCTGATACTAACCGTAAAAGTTTAGAACTTAAATGAAAATAAATTCATAAATAAAATGTGAAAGCGAAATAATAGAGTTAGAGTTTACATTCCTTACACAATAATTTAGAATGCCCAATAGGATTATGAGAATGTCACTTCTAAAAGAATAAACAGAAATTAAAGAAATAAACGAAAAATAAATAACTGAGCATCCTATGACGACCTTCACTAGCTTTTGAATGGAGTCTGGGTAGTGAACTATTCACAACCCTCTTGTTAATTGGGATCTGGATCTTGATACTCTTGATCTAAAATAGTTAATGAAAGGGTGAGCTATACTAACCTAATAAGAATATCATACCAATCACATATATAAAAAACTGAAGAGTGGTAAAAATAAAAAAAAAAATGACCAATAGAGCCCTTAATTTAATGTAAATTCACTTATTATAAAGAAAGTCATTTATTCCATATTTACGTAACAAATTTTTTCCAAAGATAACCTACGAAGACCCGTATCCATATACATTTTATTTTCACATAAAAGATAACGATCACTTTTTATTTTTTTTCCTGTTTACCAGTACATCTGGGGGTCTATAGGGATGTCCTCTTACTTGTGAACCCAAACCAATATTTAATTAAACAATTAACTAGTCATCCCCATACCATGTCCAATAATGGACACCAAATATTCCAGCACCTCGATACTCCATTCGGTATAAAGGTGAACCATATCTCTTAAACCTTACTAGTAAGGGACTTCCTAACCTTGTCCGACTGAGGTAATGTTCATGATAGGGCTCCCTATGTACCGAACCCGTCTGTCCTTTCCTGGGTACCCTGTAAGTCTTTCTTTTCTTTATAGATTTTCATTAGCATAATAATCAACTACGCGACACTAATAGTTCATTTTATACTCATAGTTTATTTAAACAAGTAATATAGTTTAACATAGCCAAATAACCAATAACTAGAGTACCAACAAACAATATAGGGGAATTAAATAACCAAATTACCAAAAAGACCCTAAAAATAATCAATTCAGTTACGCACAGTATAACAGTAAACAAATATAGGCAATACAAGAAAATAAATAGGAAATCAAAACGATCGTGAACTAATATGTTCTGTCTCCACTAGTGACTTGTAATTATTTTTAGAGTTCTCTAATTTTTTATAAAAATACACAATTATCAATTATTAAATCTCAATTTACCGTAATGGAGAAAAGTGTAAGGGATCCTTACCTGAATCAATATTTTGAGATGTCACACTGTCTACTACACTTCCTAACGGGTACCGGGTTTCTTGAATTATCTATGCGGAATGCAAAACACTTGTTATGTATCTAAAAATACCTTAAAAATTTAAAATTGGTCTCCAAATCTCTTTCCAACAAAAGTTCGTCTGGGCCTAGCTAGTTTTGGCCGTATCAATGCAAAAAAACATGTTAAGTGCTTCGGTTGGCCCAAAAATTACAGAAAATCGAACTTACCAGGGGAAGGGGGGTCTTCAGGTGCGGCAACTCCATCGGTTCTCCTTCGCGGCTGAGGTACTTTATTCAGCTAACATGCACAAAAGAGGACGGTGAACATAATGATCGAAAAATTATGCGAAACAGCAATCGGGAAGGGCTTATTGGAGGGGTTTTAGGACTTTGGCCACGGCGGCTCCGCCGGGCTTCGCTTACGGTTTTTGGCTCATTCGTCATCCATTTTCCTCTGATTTGGCCATGGGGGTGCTTGGAATCAAATTCTGAGCAAGTAGAAAATTTTTTTACCTTTTTTTGGCGTTCGATGGTCGCTCCGGCGTGACAGCAATCGACAGTCAATCTCTTTCTCCAGTGTCTAATTTTTCTTCTTCGGCAGGGGCTGACGGCTAGGGTTTGGGTTTCCGTGTGATACAAGGTATTTATATCCATCCCGCTTTGATTTGGGCAATCCATAACGATCGATATTGACCATCTGATCGCGTTTAAAGGAAAAATAAATCTGGTCCGTCCATCGTGATTTAATCTCGACCGTCCGATCGTACTTAAAGGAAAAATAAATCTGGACCATCCATCATAATTTGATCTCGACCGTTCAATTGTGCTTAAAGGAGGAATAAATTCAGTTGTCCATGCACGCGAGATCGATCTTGGGTTGTCCAATCGTGGGACACGCGGATCGCCCGCGTGGCATCCTGCGAGGCACCAATGTCAACGTGCCTTGCCATGCAGTGTACTCTGGTTCGTTGAGGTTGCTGACTGGGCGGTCTTACGTGACACAACTTTTTCTATTTGCACTATGACTCCCTATTTCTAATTTTTTTTGAAAACATCATCCGAACTCAAATTTTCATCTCTTTTTTCTAAAATTATTTTCGATTTCATCCCTATCCTATTTTTTTCATAAATTCAACAAAAATTAAAATAAATTAGTTTAATAAATAAATTTTTTTATATATTTGAAATGTTAAAATTGATCTCAGACCAAATTCTGAACCTAGGTATTACAGAGGTCGTCGCTCAACAGATAAAACTTACTATAGGGATAACATACTGATTTTTTCCAAGAACTCACATCAACGAAAAAGTTTGGCACCTCGATGTCGGCTCTTCATCACATGTGGCTGTAATATATTTTAAGGATTGGGTTGTTCGCCCCATGATATGTGAGTTGGGTTTATAACGTCATAAGACAATGCAATCCATATCCGGTATGGACGTTAGAGTATTGAGAGGACCTTTCCCTAGAGCAAGAGGATTGCAAATGACACATTTCTGGTGTACCAAATATCGTGCCCATGGTACATGCTGGGTGGCCAAGTGCGGAGTATATAACTTCTGGAAGCATTTAAGTAGTAAGCCCACTCCAAGGTGAATGTTCTTTTATTTTGATTTCCTTATAACCTCTGGTAGCACAACTGAGCTACTAATGGGTTCTCTACCCCCGCGGGGATGAAGTAATAGAAGTTTTGAAAATTTAAGAGAAGGCCACAGCGAAACAAGCTATTTATAATTATGATAGGTGTCAAGTAAAAGTGCAGTGATGTATGTATGCAGTTAAGGCATCCTAAGACCGATAGACTTGAATCCTGTTCCTACATGACACAATCAATTCAATCAGGCACTCATCATCTATTTTCATTGTTAAACTCTTTGACAACACAAAAAAATTATTGTTCAACTCTTTAACAATATGAAAAAACCAAAAGCTCTAGCCTCTTTCTCTATATATCCAAGAGATAAAAGGGTGGAGGCTTTTGGTATCCCTTCAAGTCAAGAATTGGGGGCTAACAATCACTAGCCAATATGTTTTTCTAGCATACATTTCTTCGTTTATGGTTCGATATTATGGTCTCTTAGGCATAGAGGAACAACACCAATACATCCCGAACTTGGTGGTTAAACTCTACTGTGGTGATGATATTGTAGGTGAGGTCCTACGAAAAAATAGCTCGACATTAAGATGATAAAAAGTTTTAACACCTCTCATTTTTATTACTTTTTCAATATGAAAAAACAAAGAAAAAAATAAAAAATGAAAAGGTCATTCTATTCAAAACCCCAATTATGAAATCCCTTCTCTCCCACTTCACACCTTGAAACGCACCGTTCTTAAAAAAAAAAAAAGATGCTTCACATCTTCTTAACCCGAAATAACTGGGGAGATGAAATGTTCCTTTTTTAGGGTACTCATGGGAATAGATCTAATAGAGATGAGGTGTGGCTTGCAATTCAAAGGACTAGGGCACGTTGCTACAAACCATGGTATTGAGGGTTTGAATCCCTCCTAGCCCACAACTAGCCTAAAAGGGAAGGACCTTTCTCTCTGGGGGTAGGAAAATCGTGATCGAGATAGGGGATTCAAAGTTATTGAATTTGGGGGTGAGTCTTTTGTTGAAATTGAGTGACCTTATTTTTTATTTTATTTCAATTTTAAATTTATTAAAAATGGTTCTTTGTCCTATAGTATTAATATTACCGACCTGAATCAACATATTATTTTTTATGCCCCGTATCATTTCCTCAACCAAGCTTGGGCATAATAACAAAGCAAGTACAAGTATTAGTAGCGTAGCAAAAGTGCATTTATCAAATTAATTTGTTTGCTCGCAGTAATTGTGACCTCTTAGGAGAATTGATGATTGCATCTTTGATGCACTTGTCAGTACTAAACATCTCTCGGCTCTTTTGTTGGATAAGAAAAAACTTTTATGAAGAAAAATTCTAGTAATAGAATAAAGACAAAGAAGATGTTGACTTATTTGCACTTGGCTAAGCAAACACGAATGCTTCATTTATTTCGTTTCCTACTTATGTTCTTTTTATAATAATATTTTGCTCTTCTATCATGTATTTTCTTTATATGAATTATAAAATAAAAAGCTCAAAGCTCTCACTATATTCAAACCTGATATGTTCTTATAAATTATAAACACGAATCTCTCCTAAACGTAAAGCAATTTATAATTTTTTTTAATTTTTTAAATCTTAATAGGTTTATCAATTATCCACCCCGATAATTATATTACAATAACATAAAAAATGATTATATTTATATATTTATATTTATGTTTTTAATATATACATATATACCAGTTCAAATTTGGACTAAATTTGATTAGAACTTGCAGCCGAAACCTAAACCTATTATTTAACAAAGAATTCTGCATTAGATCGAGTTCATGCAAATCGATTTAAGCAGGTTTAAATAAAAAATATCATACCTTCTTATGAAGCTAGCCCTAAAAATACGAATTCACACACAACTCATATTTGAAGAGGATAGAAATTTATTAATACGCGGCCTGCCCCACGAAAAAAATTTCCTACTTACCACTTTATTTTCAAAGTCTTTATAAACTTATTTAAGAGGTAGAAACATTAAACCAAATAAAATGCCAATTGGAACAATTACCATATAAATCTAACTTTTACCTCCGTGTAAATAACCTCATAATTTATGAGATTACTCTTCCACGGACAAAATTCCGTATATATATATACATATATCATGTACTTTTTATTATTCATTTTATAACCGTGTGCAAAGGCGTAGTAAAGTTAATTATAACAAAACCTAATAGACTAAAGCTATAATTAATAATCCATGCGAATTTTATTTACACAAAAAAGTCTGAATAAAAATATCATATCCTTAAAACATCAGAGTTTACAAAATCGTCTTCTTGCCACTTTCAAAGAGTGTCTAGCAAAGAAATTGAATGACATCAAACAATAAAAGCAATCAAAATCCTCTCTCGCTCAAATGGGAAAAGATAAAGAGTTACAAGATTCAAAATTCAGGCTGTTCTTAAAAGGAAATACAATACACAACATCTTAGTCCTCGTTCTGACCAATTTTATAATCATCCATCCAGCCCATCAAAAATAGTATTCTCTAAACTAAGAAAACTAATTTGACCCAAAAAAAAACCCCCCAAAAAATGGGGAATGGAAGATGTAGAGATTAAGCTTGTGATGAAACTACAGATACTTCTACAAGGACAAACTTAACCACCAGCTTCCCTGATGTGCTTCTTCTCGCTACGCTTGGAAGATCTTGAAAAGCAGACCACCATGGGTGGCAAAAAAGGGAGCAAATACCAGAGATTCCACTGCCATAAGCTTGATGAGGATGTTGAGGGATGGGCCAGAGGTATCCTTGAGCGGGTCCCCAATGGTGTCACCAATAACAGCCGCTTTGTGCGGCTCAGACCCCTTTGGACCAAGACTTCTCGCATGCTCCGAGGCACCAGCCTGATTAATAAAATCCAAACCAAAGTTATTTTAATAATCCATCTTTATATGATACTGTAAAGATATACAAGCTCATGTCCGGGCAAGAGATAATGGAAGGCAATGTAAGTTTGTTCTACACATTACTTACCTCAATATACTTTTTTGCATTATCCCATGCACCACCAGTATTTGATGCAGATATTGCAATCTGTTAAAAACCCAGAGAGTAGTCAAAAAACATGCACACTCAATCAACATCCGTACAGAGACTATAGTAACTAGTGAATAAATCGTCCTTTAATTGCCATTTTGATGCTCAAAAATTACCTGCACACCGGAAACGAGAGAACCAGCAAGGACGCCAGACAGAGTCTCAACACCAAAGAAGGTTCCAACTATAAGGGGAGTAAGCATGACAAGGGCACCAGGTGGAATCATCTCCTTGATAGATGCATCGGTGGAAATTTTGACACAGGTAGCATAATCAGGCTTGGCATGACCCTCCATGAGACCAGGAATGCTGTTGAACTGCCTACGAACCTCTTCAACCATCTTCAGAGCTGCACTTCCCACACTCTTCATTGTCATAGCAGAGAACCAGTAAGGAAGCATGGCACCAACAATCAAACCAATGAAGACCTTCGGGGTTAAGACATCAACAGTCGAAATAGCAGCACGGCTCACAAAAGCACCAAAGAGAGCCAAAGAAACTAGTGCGGCAGATCCAATGGCAAATCCCTGATCACAAAAAAAGTGGAGGGTTCAATAATGCCTTATATTTGGTAGAGGATGAAGATAAAAAATAAATAAGCAAAAGATTGAAAACTATGAGCACAGGAAATAGCAGTTTTCAGACAGTCCTTTGCAAGCTTAAAAGACAAGCGTAAGAGTAAGAAGAAATAATCAGAATAGCCTCCAACTAAATCAGAAACAATAAAAATTGGGATTTACAGTGCATTTGGTAGGAATTCTCATTAAGTTCCTATCTATAACTGCCATATTATTCTTACTGTGCATAACTAAAACGTAACTTACTATACTTAAGTCATTACCACCAGTCCTTAAATATCTTAACAATGGGAATTGAATTCCTAATTCAAGCTGGGAGTTGAATTCCCACCATTAAAAAGAAATACTAGAAATGGCAGTGGGATAACTAAACCACCACAAATGATGTTCCCATTATACATAAGTAGGGATTGATTTTCATTGTCAAAGAATTCAAGGTAATAATATAGTATAGCAACCACTACAAATGAAGTTCATATTATGCAAATTAAAACTAATATGAGAACTAGAATTAAAAAATTGAATGACCAACCAAAACCTTAATGCTTCTGATGTTACATGATTAATGTTGAAATCCCTGGTTCATTTCACGAGGAAAAAGCCACACCAATTCTAGACCTCTAGAGCAAACAAAGGCATCTAAAGAATTAAGTGAAGCCACATACATTCTTGGGAGGATATTAAAAGGTACCTTTCCAATGGCTGCAGTGGTGTTCCCAGCAGCATCAAGAGCATCAGTTCTTTCACGGATTCGGTGGCTCATGCCAGCCATCTCAGCAATGCCCCCAGCATTATCACTAATAGGACCATAGGCGTCAATGGCCAAACCAGTGGCAATTGTGCTGAGCATTCCCAGGGCAGCCACAGCAATACCATACATTGAAGCAAAGGTAAAACTAACAAAAATGCTGACAGCAATGGCAAAAATTGGAATAATGACAGACTTGTAACCCAAAGCAAGACCAAATATAACATTGGTGGCAGCTCCTGTTCTGCAGGAATCGGCAACATCTTGGACAGGGCTGCAAATTAAGAAAAAGAACATGATCAAGATGGAAACATCAGCCGAAATGCTGCTGTGCAAAATAATTATTTTTCATACCTGTAGGCATTGCTAGTATAATACTCTGTGACAAACCCAATGATTAGCCCAGCCCAAAGACCAACAGCAACACACAAAAACAGCTGCCTGCAAAACCATATCAAGCTCGCAGTTAGAGCAACACTTTTCCTGTTGTTCAAGAGAGTGACTAAAGCAGTACTTGGTGAAAGAACGGTGCATCTAATACAGCATGCCCAAACAATGAAATGAGATAATTGTCGATGCACGAGTCACAACAAGAAACCAAAAACATAAACTACAAAATATTAAATAAAGCCTTGTTTTTCTACTTTAGAAGCTCAATGTGTTTCCTAAGTTATTCTCCTATTAAAGTTTATGGTATTTCATAAGCAAGTTCTGTGGATTTTGTTGTATAAGAAACTTACACAGGATGTATGTGGGAAGAAACTGGACTCGAGAAAAAAGACAAATGAAGAAAATTAAACTGGGACCAGAACACTAGTTTGTTAATTTTCAAGGCCAATTACATTTAGCAGTTAACCATGTTTTGAAATGCGTTTCTGTTTAAAGCATGCATAGATCGTCTTGCAGTTTCGAACAATTGGCAACTCTATTGTAGAAATACACCCAGATAGAGAAAAAAAATCGTCAATTATAACATCATTAACATTTAAGATAATTTTTTGCCAATTTCTACAGAACCTTCATAGCGAGGAACATTTACAAAGACAGACAACAAAGTACATCAAGTTACCAGAAAATATAACATGCTCATCTAATTAATTGGAGTACTTAAGAGTAAACAATCAACACACTTGATTACTAGCAATAGAGAACATAAATCTTACCAGTTCTTTACAAGCTTCTGTGTCCCAAAATTGAAGATTGTGAAAGATGATGGCAAAGCAAGCCAACTAATGATAGCAACCCCCACTGTCATCAGGACCGTGGATATGATAAGTTGCTTTTTCAGTGCTGGTTCAATTTCCTTTACAGCCTTGATCTCGAAGAAATCAGTGGCAAAAAGTGTTGTAATCAAACAAACAAGAATTCCAACAGAACTGATGAGTAAAGGATAACACATTGCAGTGAAATCATGGTTGATTCCGAAGGAGGAGATGGAAGCAACAACAAGGGCAGCACAGGATGATTCAGCATAGGAGCCAAAAAGGTCAGAACCCATACCAGCAATGTCCCCAACATTATCACCAACATTATCAGCAATGACCTAAAAGGTAACAGTTAAGCCAATTATTAGATGCAATAGGAAAAAAAGGAGATCTACTGAATGTTCTCAGCCTAAGTTATATATAATATATTCAGATAATGTCATTGGCTTACAGCTGGGTTTCTTGGGTCATCTTCTGGAATGTTTCTCTCAACCTTTCCTACAAGATCGGCACCAACATCAGCAGCTTTTGTATAAATTCCACCACCAACCCTACCAAACAGAGCCATTGAAGATCCCCCAAGACCATAGCCGGTAATAGCCTCAAAGAGGCCTTCCCAGTCATCGCCATAGTACAACTTAAAGAGATTAATGGCGATGTAAAGCACTAAAAGACCATTTGCAGCAAGGAGGAAACCCATCACAGCACCAGACCTAAATGCGGTAATGAAGGCTTTCCCCACACCCTTTCTTGCCTCCAATGTAGTTCTTGCATTGGCATATGTAGCAATTTTCATCCCAAGAAAACCAGAGAGCACAGAGGTGAAAGCACCAAGCAAGAAGGACAAAGTGCTAAAGACTGCAGTACCAAGTGCAGGTTTGCACATCTTGTGGGCATCATAAGTGCAAGGCTGACTCTTTGTACTGAAACCCTCAACAGAACCCAGAAAAACAAAGATCAGAATTGCAAAAGCAACCATGAAGACCCCAACATATTGGTATTCCGTGAAAAGAAAGGATGTTGCTCCTGTAGACAACCATAATTTATTTAGTATATAGGTATTTTTCTCCCTTCTCAATAAAAGTTAATGAATTAACCATGTAAAGAAAAAAGACTCAAATAGAGAAATCAATAATTATGTGGTTGAAAAGGCATCCTGGTGCCAAAACAGCATACATCAATAATTCAATATAATTATATTTGAACTAGAATTAACACATAAAACATACTGCAGATCAATATATTTTACAATCTGTTATACTTGCTAGCTATAAAAAGCCCCATAAAAATGTTTAAGGAATAAGAGCCAGAAAAGAAAGGGTACTTCATATACTGCCCATGTACGAAATGGGAGCTCATAACAAACTATGTTATTGTTATGGAAGCATGTACAATTATAAGAGGGATGTTTCTATACCAATTCATTTTCTTAACCTTTGAAATGGAAATATGAAAAAGCCACATTGCAAACAATATGCTTTAATTCAAGTTTCTAAGTTTGAATTTCTCTTTTTGGTATCAATCGCTAGGCCATAAAATGAGGCCTACATAATTCTGATCCCAATGCCAGTCTTAGCAAAGCACAATATTTGATATCAATCGCTAGCCCGAGTGTATGCAGATAAGCCATTTGTTATCAATACCCAAATAACATAGTTAGACTTTATTTTTATAGAAATAATAAAATTGAACTGATAATATCAGCACAGCTAGCATATCTTACTTGAATAAAGACCACATCAAACGTAAAGTTTCAACTCTTTGTAATTGTCATAACATAAACAGTTGACAAGACAACATAAAGGTCCAAAAGCATAAAATATCTTAATCAGAAAATAAATATAAAAATTATAAATAAAAACAGAATGCCCAGAAAGCGTTAATCTACGTTCCAAAACGATGCTTCGCAATGTGGTCTTTGGTAAACCTAGAAGATTACATCATCCATGTGCAACACACGTGACCATTGCACTATTAACAATAAGACATGTAAAGCCAAATAATCTTTAATTAGATAAGACAAGGAAACACTGTAACTGCCTTTAGTATTCAAAGTCCAAACCTACACCACCCAGATAATAATTATCGTTTCCCCCACAATTATTACTCTAAACATCCAAAACAAAATTAGTAAAAATAAGAACAGTAACTTTGAAAAAAAAAAAAGAAAAGAAAAAAAACCAGATCTAGCAGCAGAAGAAGCTCATTTCTGCTACGAGAAAATCCAACATTAACATTAAACCTCCATTAAGGAGGCTAAGTAGGGCTGCTCAACCGAGCATCTTAAACTAGGTGATCCAAACTTTTACCTAATTCTTAATAGAGTGTAGTAAAAAATGTAAAAGTTAATTCGAACGTCAATTTTTTACCTCGAAGATTTGAATAGGTACTTTTAAATACGTGACTAGGCAAAAGCTCGATTAGACATGAATAAATTAAAACAAGAGAAAAAAAATACAGATTCAAATTTCTCTTCTTCTAATATTGTTTAGGTTCAAAGTAAAAAGGCTGCGAAAGCTCAAATGATCCAAATCTCTCACATACGAATTCTACAGAGGCTAAAAATAAATTTAAGTTGCAATTAGTTCAAAATATCATCCAATCTGGCCAACTCAAAATTCCATACAAGCACAACTAAAACGCTACGGACACACAAAAAGCTATTTGCAGTAAAAAAAAAGTAAAAGAAGAAGTCTCCAGATCTAAATTAAAAGCTGAAAGATCTGGATTGAAATTTTTGAACCTCACCTTCAGAAATGGCATTCTGTATCTCAGCGCACTTAGTCACAACACTGTGGTCATTAACTCCTTCCTCCTCTTCGATGAGGTAGTCGTTGTAGCCGTTCTTGCTGTTGTTGGACGATGTGCTGCGGTCAGGAGTGAGCTTCACTCGCGAGACCAAGAACCACTGCACCAGCGAGAAGGCGATCCCTACCACGGCGCATATTGGGATCAAGATCTCCGTAGCAAGCTCCGACAGCAGCGCCATCCTCTTCCGTCGCCGGAACCCTAGAAAACTCCGGGTGTCGGCACCCCAGAAAACGCCTGGCCTACAGAGAGAGAGAAAGAGAGAGAGAGAGTTGAGGAAGGAATGAAGTCGTGAAGTGAGGGTGGCAGATGATTTTATATTATCAAGGCGCAAAATGTTTGGGAGTGCACAGTCTGAAAAACACAATTTTACACTCGTTACATATTTACTATTTTGCCCTTACTATAATCAAATAAAAAATCTGGTTGGTTGGATATAGAGGGAATTTCAAGTTGAGCGCGTATTTTAAACGCATTAATATCCAAGTTAAGTTCTTAACATTATACACTAAAAAAACTTCCAATTTATAAATCATTAGAATATAATATATACGTGAATGCCAGTTTTACCTGTACGTATTTTTTGGAGTTCTGTTAAGATTCAAATATTATCATGAGGAGCTTTACTCCAATTTATTTATTTACTTTATTATTAAATTTTAACTTTATACTAAAATAATTATAATGTTTTTTTAATTTAATAATACAATTACAACCATATTCTTTCTAATTTACTTAAATTATAAAACATTAGATCTAACAAATTTAATAACATTAATTTAAAATAAAATATTATTTAAAAAAAGTAAATAATTAAAATATTAAAAGCAAAGATGACGTATATAACGTAAATTTTTATGAACGATAAACACGTGTTTGTTATTTTATAAACCGTCATAATCAAACAGTAATTAGAAGGTACTTAAGTTTAAACACGTAAGGGAGTTAGGTTTAACATTATTTAAAATAAAAAATTATGGGCGCCTAATGGAATTTACAAGTGTATGATGTGGTAGTTATGCCCATAATTATGTGACAAGTAGATTTTTAGTTTAATTTGTATTAATATTTAACTTTTTAATTATCAATCCGTTTCATTTTTTTACCTTTTTTTTTTTGGTAAAAATTATTAATATAATATATATTGTTTGGGGATATAATTAATAATAATATTTATTATTTTTAAAATAAATATAAAAATTGGCTTTTTTTTTTAGTAAAAATAAGTAGTTTTTAATTATATTTTTAACTATTAAAAATATTATTTTAAAATAATCGCACATTGTAATAATTTTAATTTGCACCACCATATTTTCGAAAATTACATAAAGCTCCCCCGTATTGACGACTGCAGCCGAAAGCAGGGAATCATAGCCGGGACGAGGCTTTTGCAGTTTGAGCATGTAAGGGGGAGGATTTCGAGAGGCCGATGACGTCACGTATATAGAATGGCGTGCAACCTTTTACACCGCGATAATTCTCATTTTTCTTATTTTTCAAAATCCTTTCCCTTTAATTTAGGAATTTATTTATTATATATTTTCCAGTAATATTTGAATTTTTAATTTTCTTTTATTTCGTACGCTAAATTTTATTATTATTATTATATAATTAAATTTGTAATTTCGAAAATTTATATTAAATTTATTCCTTTCGGTTTCTTTGGTTTTTATATAATTTACCATACATAATATATGACTTCAGATTAAAAAAAGTCAAAGAACGTGAATGGTTGACTGCGTCTGCCATTGACAACTGACCTGCTGGTTTTGATGCAGTGACTTCAAATCTCTCACGCGTGACACGAGATCAGGAATTTTCTCACAGCATTATTATTATTATTATTTGGGTATAAAAATTAATTAATTTAATTAAAAAATTGAAATAAATTTAATGTAAAAATTTATTCAAATTAAAACTGTTCTGCGGGTTTTTATGGTTTGCTTTATCTTGAAGGCGAAGTGAGGCAGTGGGCTCGCCTCTCAAAGTTGGCAGGCATCCAAGAAAGGTGGGACCCACAAGGTGTGTGTAAGTTTGATTGGAGACTTCATTACACCGCAAAGGACAGTGACAAAAGCCACCTCCATTCTCCACATTTTTTTTAATTTAAGAAAAAATTAATTAATAAATATAAAAAAAATACTAAAAATCATAAGAAAAAAACATATTTATTTCTCGGTGTACTGATTACTCGACGAATAAGACCTTCCATTAATTCTTTAAAAATTATCATTTGCACCCTCTTAAAAAATTTTAAAACATCGTTGGAGAAGATATTGTCGAACTCTCTTTTCATAAGATGTGTATTATTCGGAGGTGAGTTCTGTATTGCATTGTCAATTTTTTCTTTGTATCTTAAAAAAAAACATAAAGGAAACTATATATATATATATTCTCTATCTCTCTTTTAATTTAGAAAAACATTGATGGGCTGAGCTCAAATTGGGTTCATGAGATGGGCCAGAAAACATTGTAAAATTAGCCCCATGAACCAATACTTGTAAAAAGAGTTGTCTAATTTTTCAATAATAATTTATTTTAAGATGAAATAATATTTTATGTAATTACGTAAAAAAAAAAAGCATTTGATAATGGTTTGAGTGGACAATATAAGTTAATACTAATTTTTAACTAATATAAATAATATATTTGGTCAATATTTAATATGCTAAAAAAAAAACATAAGTAACCATATGATTATTACACCCATATTTAATCAATGTTATTGTACGTATTTATAATTATACACTCATAAACGTACTTATTATAGTTTTTTATACATGACTTGCACAGTTTTGAGGTGTATAATAGATGAACATTTGATTTTAAAAAATAAAAACTCATGAAAAGAACAAACAAGAATCGAATAAGAATTTTAGTTGAATATAAAAGTTCATTAGGATTGAATTGTGATGCTGTATGTTTGTTGGCCAACTATGGATATAAGTAACTAAGATAAGATGGCTTTAAAATGCTGTGAGATATTGGTTCCTATTAAACCCATTCAAGTCATTATTTTACTTTGTCCCTGTAAACAAAATTAAGAGGGGGTACATGTGGATAAAAACAGTGTGATATTTAATTTTCTTTTTCTAAGAAAAAATTCTTTTAATGATATGGTGTAATACCCGGGACCGAAAATGGGGTTTGGAATTTTTTTTATTATTATAAAAAATTATATAAATAATTAATTCGATTTATTTTAAGTTAATTTTATTGAAATTTTGAAATAAATAAATAAATTAAGGACAAAATTAAAAATAAATTTAGAAAAAATTGGCGAAATTTTGAATTTGGAGAGTGTTTTTGAAAGAAAATTTGAAAAAAGAGAGTTAAAATACAAAAAAAAAGAAAGTTTTGGCCACATAGGACAGCCCAGTCAGCAGTCTCAGCAAACCAAAACACGCTGCGTGTCAACCCCGCTGACATCGGCATCACGTGAGCGATCCGTGTGCCCAGCGATCCGACGGTTCAAATTTAATCTCGCTCCCGTAAACGATCGAAATATGTTCCCTCTTTAAACACAATTAAACGGTCATATTTAATCCGATCGTGCGCCCTAGATTCATTCTCCGAATAGGATAGATTCAACGGACGAGAGAGGGTCACGCGTACCTGAATGGACGGCCCAAATCGACATGGAGTAAATATTTAAGCATTGCGTTCTAGGAAACCCTAACCCTAGTCGCACATGCCCTCGCCGGAGAAGAAGAACAAGACGCCAGATAAAGAGGCCGACCACCAGCTGCCGCCGCAACAGAGCCATCATCGACTGCCAAAAAAGGTAAAAAGTTTTCTTTCCCACTCGAACTTCGATTTCAAGTCTCCATATGGCTATATTGGAGCAAAAGAGATAGTGGATTAACCGAAAACCACAGGCAAAGCCCAGTGGGGCCGCTGCGACCAAAACCCTAAAACTCCTCCGATGAGCCCCTTCTCGTTTCTGGATTCACACGATTCTTTGACCATTGTGTTCACCGTCTCTTTCTATGCGATTTAGCTGAAGAAGAAACTCCAGCCGCGAAGGAGAATCGGCAGAGTCACCGCACCCGGAGACCCCCTCCTCCGCTGGTAGATTTGATTTTTTAATTTTTCTGGCTAACCAAAGCTTCCTAACGTATTTTTTTACATGGATACGTGCAAAATCAGCTAAAATTGACCAAAACCGGTAAGCCAAGGCGAACTGGCGCTGTGTCGAAATCCTAAAATTGGCTATAAAGAATTTTCAACATCAATTTTAGATTTTTGGAGTATTTTTAGGTACGTGATGAGTATTTTAATTTCTACATAATAAATTGAGAAAATCTGGGCCCTATCAGGAGGCGTAGTGAGTAGTACGACGTTTCAAAATACCGATTCGGTTAATAATCTCTCACTCTATTCTCTGTTACGGTAAATTGAAGATTAATAATCGATAATTGTATGTTTTGTAAAAATTAAAAAAACTCCAAAAATAATTACAGGTCACTAGTGGAGGTAGAACCGGTTAGTTCATATTTGTCATGATTCCTTGTTTATTTTTCTGTACTGCTTAAATTAGTTACTATTATATTGTGCGCATTAAATTGATAGTTTTGATGGTTTTCTCAATTATTTAGTTTATTTGGTTCCTCTTGTATTGCTTATTTAGTTATCTGGTTACTTGGTTATTCGATTATGTTAAACTATATCGCTCGCTTAGATACCGTTTAAATTAATCTATGAATATGTAATGAGATGTTGGTATGTGTTTGATGGTTGTTTTGACAATGAGAATCTATATAAATGAAAGCCTACTGGGTATTTTGGGAAATGATGGACGGACCCGGTACATACAGAACCCTTATGTGTACATTACCTCAGTCGGACGGGGCTAAGAAGTCCCATACTAAAAGGATTTTGGGATATATGGCTCACCCTCATATCAGACAGAGTATCGAGGCGATCGTGTTTTTGGTGCCGATTATCAGACGGGTATAGGAACGGCCGAGTTAATTATCAAATATTGATACTGGGTCTACGAGTAGAAGGATATCCTTATGGACCCCCAAAAGTCCCAGTAAGTAGGTTAAAATGAATAATTACTGATCTTATGCACAAAAATAAAATATCACTTGGTTATTTGTCTTCATAGGTTATTTTCGGAAAAACTTCTAACTGTATTTATGGAGTAAAATGTTTTAGAATTAAATGTATTTATTTAAATCAAGGGTTTCATTAGTTGTTTTGTGATTTTTACCAACCTTCAGTTTTCCATTTTAGTGATTAGTGTGATATTCTTATTAGGTTAGTGTAGTTTATCATTTTATTAACCATTTTATATCAAGAAGACTAAGATATAGATCTCAATTAGTAAGATGGTTGTGAGTAATTCATCTCCCGGACTCTCTTCAAACACTAGTGAAGGTTAACTCCTATGATATATATTTATTTGTTTTTAATTACCATTTGTCTTTTTTATGAACCAATGTAGAAGTGACATTTTATATAGCTCTATTGGACATTCCGATTTACTGTGTAAGAAAAGTAAATTCTAACATTATTATTTGCTTCAGCATTTAAAATATAAATTTATTTTCTTTGAGTTTCGGACCTTTACATATAGTATTAAGACTGATTGATCCATTGTATTAAAATATATGTATCGATTTTGATGAAATTATATAATTAATCTATACTAACATTGTTTTAAGTTAATTTTTGAAAAATACTTGTAATAAACATAAAAAAAATAAAGCGTTTATAAAGGTATCTTACCCATAAAAGTCAATTTGGTACAAGAAAAAATTGAATACGTGCAATATGTGGTGAACATGAAGAGATAATGAATCATTTCTTCAAAGAATGCATCTTTGGTATGGAAGTTTTGCCACTTATAAGTACTGAGTAATTTGTTTGTACCTCATTCTAAAGTTCATGCATCATTTATGATGACCTTGTAAGGGATATACTTGATTTAAAATTAATGAACCAATTCAAACAAGTAAGTTGAATTGTTATTCTTAGTTATGATCTTACAGAAGACATTTAAATGATATAGAAAAGAGTAAAAACTTTCAAGATGGGGACCATGCTTATGTGGATGCAAGAAATAGAAACATGTTATACATAAATATGGGTCTTACCACAAGAAGGTACGCACAAATTAATTTTGATATGTTGATTCATAACTAGGGATGGATAGGCTTGGGGATGATATATCGGGATTGGCATGATAGATTGGCCTTTACAGGTATGAGACGTATACCCACCCTTTAATCTATTTGATATAACTAATACTTTAATATTGAGATATGAGTTTGAGACTGTAATTACAAAAGGACTATAAGATACCGTTAAAATGTGAATGTTTAATCTTATTTAAAAAGCCAAGCTTGTGGGCTACTAGAATGCAATTTATTAGTTAAAAGATATACGAGAGTTATCACAATATTTTTGTTCTTTTTCAATTATTTAAATATATATATATATATATATATATATATATTATAATAAAGTAGTGCATAATCTAGTAAATGAAACATTGTTGATTCATAATAGAAATCTAATTGCTAATGAACCACATAATTTCTTGGCTCCCATGTTTGAGTAGGGAGATGTGTATTTATCCTGATCTATATGTTTTCTTAATTTTTTTTATAAAATAAATTAATATTTATGACCTAAAGATGTCAGTGACTATAATTTACTCTCGGTTACAACTATTAACTTAAATTTTTAACAACTCAAATATATTTATAAAATGTTAACTTTTCATAAACGCTTCTGAAGTAATAACTTTTTACCATCAATAAGCAGTAATGTTTTATGTCTTCAACTACTTAAATAGTTAACTTCGAATTTTACTATGTTTAATTTGGGTATTTATATATATTTTTAACACATTATTTATTTTCACAAATTGCTATAGAGTGTTTACGGCTTATTATTATAGTATAAAAGGTGTAACATGTTTTATGTTTAATAATTTCTTGACTTTCTAAGAGATTTTTTTTTTTTTATTGTATTAGATTAATTAATTATTAACTATTTATGTAATTATTTTTTTAAAACAGAAATAAAATATGAGTTGAATTCCAGTGGATAATCTTGTTAATCAAAATGTTATAAATTATAGTTTATAAGAAAAAATATTAATAACTTTAGTGTTAGTTGCCAATATTGAAGTCATTAAAAATAAAAACTAAAAAATAAATGTATATATATTTATTTAAAATTATTTTAAATGCTGCTCTTAAAATATTAGTTATATATTTAAATAAAACTTATTATAAGATATGTAATCATGTATAGATATATGTTTCAAATAATTTTAAATTTAAATTTGAATTCTATTCAACAAATAAATAAGTAAAAGTTAAAAAATTTAAATGGCCAAATAACAGATGAAATTGGATGGCGCGGCGACACAATCTGTTAATTAAACAGGCCAACTACTTTTTTCCAAGTCAACTTCAATCAGCGAACAAAAACGCTCCACGTGGCAATTTAGGCAATCAGTACTTACCTCAACATGCCGAGAAACCCCGAGATCATGACGTCACCATACGAAAATACAAAATTCCGCTTTAAAATATTTTCCCTCAACCAAATTCGTGCCACGTGGCAGCATTTGTCTTATATTTCCACGATCAATAAATATAATAATTATATATTATTGAATGAAATAATAAATCAAATCATGCATATCTAATAATTAATTAAATAATATAAATTTTTATTTAGAAAATAAATGATTTCAAACTTATCCCATTAAAAAATTTAAATTGTTTATGAAAAGATTTATTATGATTTGATAAATTTTCTGCTTTTCTTAATCTAGAAGAAGAAAAAATATATTATATAAAATGGAATCCGATTCCTTATCCAGAAAAATTAATTAACGGAAATCTTGTATTGTTTTTTTTTTTAAAATTGGGAATTTTTATTATAATATTTATGATACTTAAAAAGGATTTGGATTTATTATTATTTTTTGTTATTTTTAGGTTGTCAAAATCGAAATCTTAATCCAAGAAATTTTGATAATTATGAAGTTAATAATCTCGTATTATCCTAATTAAAAGCAAATGATGTTTGGATAAATGTGTCGACGTTTCCAAGAAAATTTTACCAACGATTTTGGTTTCTTCTGCATTCTCATCGTATAAAACTCCGTTCTTTCTCCCTTATTCAATACAGCCTCTCTTTCCTCCATAATCATCGAAGTTTCAGAAAAATGTCAAAAGAAGAAGAGGCGTACGTTGGATCCATTGACCAAGGCACCACCAGTACCAGATTCATCATCTATGACCGCCATGCCCGTCCTATTGGATCTCACCAGGTCGAGTTCACTCAGTTCTATCCCGAAGCCGGGTACTCTTCATCTCTGAACGAATCTAAGTTACTTACTTCGAATTATTACACGGAACGATCGATTTACTTGATTTTCCCCTCGATTCAAATTGATCTATGTATGTACAAATGAGAAGCGGAATACATGCTTATGGTTTCGTCTTTTGTTTTTATGTAGATGGGTGGAACATGATCCGATGGAGATATTGGAGAGCGTGAGGGTGTGTATGGCAAAGGCTCTGGACAAGGCAACAGCTGATGGCCACAACGTGGATGGTGCATTGAAGGCGATTGGATTGACCAATCAGAGGGAGACAACTCTTCTTTGGAGCAAATCAACTGGGGTTCCTCTTTACAAAGCTATTGTTTGGATGGATGCTCGTACCAGTTCTATTTGCAGGTAAACTATTCCTTTCTCTTCAGAACTACATGTTGTTCTTTCTGTTTCCAGTTTCGATCAGTTGTAAGTCAGCTTTCGAGTTTCTATTTTCGATTTCTGTGAGTTGGGTATTCCTGCTTTTTCTTTCCTTTTTTCTTTTTTAAGTATATGGTCGAATTATTATTACTTTCTCAAATTTAGCGTTATTGGCTTTGCTGCGGTTTTTGTTTTCTTTATAAATTTTCTCCAACTTTTCTTGTTATTTGTTGCTTTGGTTCTGATTTGGGTCGGATTCTTTTTATAACTTTAATTTGATGCAGATGATTTCCAAAAATATGGCTTTCACTTCTTCCTTAATTTGGGGATTTGATTTGATATCCTTTTTGGATTTTTATCAGAATGGAAAGGGTTTTTTAAGCTGGAATTTGTCAATTTCGGTGGCATTTGGCTTTATTATGCATTTGTAGCCTAGGAAACTATTGCTAATGAGTGGCAATTTCCATTTTAGGAAACTGGAGAAAGAATTACCTGGAGGGAGAACCCATTTCGTAGAGACCTGTGGTTTGCCAATTAGCACTTATTTTAGTGCAGTGAAGCTTCTATGGCTGATGGAAAATGTGGATGATGTCAAAGAAGCTATCAAGAAGGGAGATGCTCTGTTTGGAACTGTAGACACATGGTTGATCTGGAATTTAACTGGCGGTATAAACAATGGATTGCATGTTACGGATGTTTCTAATGCATCAAGGACGATGCTTATGAATCTTAAAACTCTAGACTGGGACAAAACTACGTTAAACACCTTAGGGATATCGGTGGAAATCTTGCCTAAAATTGTTAGCAATTCAGAAGTAATTGGAAAAATAAGTAAAGGTTGGCCAATTACTGATGTACCCATTTCAGGATGCCTTGGTGACCAACATGCTGCAATGTTGGGTCAATCTTGCAGAAAAGGTGAGGCGAAAAGCACATATGGAACTGGTGCCTTCATCCTTCTAAACATAGGTGAAGAGATAATTCTGTCAAAGCATGGACTCCTCAGTACATTAGCCTTTAAGCTTGGTCCAAAAGCACCAACAAACTATGCTCTCGAGGGATCCATTGCTATTGCCGGAGCTGCAGTTCAGTGGTTGAGGGATAGTCTTGGGATAATAAGTAGTGCAAGTGACATTGAGGAATTAGCATCCCAGGTTGAGAACACAGGTGGGGTATATTTTGTACCTGCTTTTAATGGATTATTTGCTCCCTGGTGGCGTGATGATGCTCGTGGAGTTTGTATTGGAATCACAAGATTTACGAACAAAGCTCATATTGCTCGAGCTGTGCTTGAGAGCATGTGTTTTCAAGTGAAGGATGTCTTGGACTCCATGCACAAAGATGCTGGGGAGAAGGGGGAGGTTAAAAATGCTCAAGGGGAATTTTTGTTAAGAGTGGATGGTGGTGCTACTGTTAACAACCTCTTAATGCAGACTCAGGTTTGGCCTTCTAGGACTGTTCAAATTCTGCAATTCAACCATTTAACTTTCTTTTATAGTTATTCTTATTGCCTTTTGAAGTTCTTATTGTCTGGCTGTTCTATTATTCTTTATACTTAAGCAGTATATGCTTGTTTTCTGATTGTTGTTTTTTTTCTCTGGTTTTATCCTGCCAAAGCGTATGCTAGTTGAGTGATCTTGCATGGACAATGAAATGTTTCATCTGATGCTTCCTCATACTTCATCGAGGATTTCTCATTTTACAAAATTTTCAGGAGTATTTTGATTACATGTTTCTCTGATTTTGTGTTTTGAATAAGAATACTTAGACATTCTTTCTTCTGGTGCGTCTCTTGTTGCACATGAAGGGTTATGCTCTGCTACCTTTATTTTCTGATAATTATTATTTATAACAATATTTGAGAATGAAATTGAAATTTTGCAAAAAATCATCATGTTCTTGTAATTTACAAGTAGCACGGTCGGTTCCCTTATTCAGCATGTTTTTTAGTACCTGTAACCTTCCAGAAAGTTTAGAACTTCCTTATATTCACTGGTCCTTGACACGTGATGGTAATGTGAGTTCTAATCTTATCATGTGCGATGTCCTTCCGATATTACAATATTGTTCTGTAGTCTCTGAAACAATTTCCAATACTTTTTAGTATGAATTTGAGTTGTTATCTCTCAATTGCATCTTTGTCAACTGTGTGGATGGTCTGTAAAGGTATAGTTACCTGTTGATTTTTCTTCTTAGATAGTTTTTTTTTTCTCTTCTGTCTTCATGACACTGTTAATTTCTTGCCCGAGTTCAGGTGGCAGTGCTATGTGATTCCATACACACACATATATATTCAAAGATTCGTCATCTTGTAAATGGGTTTTAAGTGGCAATCATTTTGTTGTAATCTCCTAAAAATATCTGCTAGTCGTTGTGCATTAGTTTTGTGAATATTTCTTCTGAACCTCTAGATTGCACCAACAATTGTCCTAGTATTCTAATTTACAGTGGGATTTTGTTGCTTGTTTCTCTAGTAGAAACCAATCTAAACATTACATTCCCCTCGATAGGTAGAATCTCTAATTATGCAGGACATGTTTTATAACTGTGAAATCTAGGCTGATATATTGGGAAGCCCAGTTGTGAGACCGGCTGACACTGAGACAACAGCTCTCGGAGCTGCATATGCTGCTGGTTTAGCCGTCGGAATATGGACAGAGAAGGAGATATTTAACTCGGAGGAAAAATCTAAGACATCTACTTCATTCCATCCTGTACTAGAGGAGGAACTGAGGAAGAAGAAGGTGGAGTCTTGGTGCAAGGCTGTTGAAAGAACTTTTGGCTTGGCTGACCTTTCTCTTTGAACAAATGTAATCACGTTCCTGCTTCTTTCTGTAATTTTTTCTTGGCTGTCCAAATACCCTTTATTTATTGAAATGAATAATGATTAGTAATTGTAAATTTTTGACTTTGCAACCATGATGATTAAAATTTTGAGAACTTAAATTTCTTAATCTACCAACTCATTTGTCTGGATCCAAGGAATTGTCTCTGTTGTTTAATTGTATTTCATTCACTTGCTCATGTCAAGGGTAGATTTGTTTCTTGATGAATTTACCCATCATTACTATCTTCGAATTGCTTCCTCTCCCTTGTCCCACACACGCGCTCGCGCGCACATAAATAGTGTGTCGGAGTAATCTATTCATAAATTACGGACAATTATAAATATAATATTTAATATGATTTGATAATATATTTATATTTACGAATAAGATTGAACTCTAAAATAAAAAAATTATAAAATTTTTTTTTTATAATTTTTTTCAAAATATATATTAAATATTTTATAAAAAAATATAAAATCTTTAAAATATTTTTAAAATTTAAATGTCATTTTATTTTAATAAAAAATTTTAATTATATTTATTACTAAAGAGTACGTGCCCAAAACTTAATGAAACATAAATTTAATTCTGACCAAGCTAGTAATTATGACCAATCTAATCATTAATGCACATTAATATTATTATATTAATTTTATTTTTATATTTAAAAATTATTTAATTTATATATATTAAAAATTTTAAATAAAAAATTATTATATATATTCATATTAAATATAAAGTAAATTTAAAAATGTTAATGTACCTCAGTTTTTTTATTTTTACTACCTAGTTAATAATAAATTACGGTTTTAAGGAAAATAAAGTCAAATTAAAATAGAGAAAAACAACAATAACTTGACGTCAGAATAATAAAATTGAATTAAAAATAATTAGAGAGATTAAAGAGAGTTTTAAGAAAACGAGAAGTTGGAAATACGTCAATAGGGTTTAAATTCCGGATGAAACATGAAATTCGATCTTCCCAAGTCTCACGCACAGACAAAGCCACAGCCTCGCTTTTTGAATTTGTCGATGATGGCAATGTAATCATCTGCCTTTATATGCGTCTTCCCTGTACGACCTTCCGTCTTCACTTCTCTAATCCAATTCTCAGTTCCAGTTCCAGTTCCAGGTTTCTTTCTACTCGGACGTAATCTCTTTAGTGTCTGCTTGAGTGCTAATTCTTTACCATGGCAAACTCGAGATCCTATACGATTTTTTGTTTTGGTTATTTCTTCAATTTTCCATAATTTCTCAGGAATCCTGATTGGGAATAAGTGAATTTCTTCCAATTAATCTGATTGCTGGATGTTTCCGTTATTTTGGCCTATTCGTTGATGATTTTTAATTTCGTTGCTTGTTTAGAATTTCTAGACCTTATAGTGAAAGGAAAATGGGGAGTGCTTCATCAGTGCTTACTCAATATGATATTGAAGAGGTTCAACGACACTGCGATAATCTATGTAGGTTTTCTCGCCTTTATCTTTTCCCTTGATGTGCTTTTGGTGTATTTTTGTGTTCTTGTGTATCTCTCAATTTCATGTGCCTTGGCTCTTAAAAATATAATAATTTAAAAAAATTGATGTGGCCCGGCAATGAAATTCAGTTTCCCAGCAAGAAATTGTGTCATTATATCAAAGATTTTGCCAACTAGATCGAAATGCCAAGGGATTTATATCTGCTGATGAGTTCTTATCTGTGCCGGAGTTTGCTATGAATCCGCTCTCTCAGGTATTTTTGTTTGACATTTAATACATGAAGTTCATACTCCATTCCATGTATAGCTTGTTGGGCTTTTACCCGGTCAAGCACCGGCAGGTTGACAAATGACAACTAAAACTGCTCTAATATTTCAGAGGCTGCTTAAAATGGTTGATGGTTTGAACTTTAAAGACTTTTTATCTTTCTTGTCTGCATTTAGTTCTAAAGCAAGCATGCAGCAGAAAATTGGACGTGAGTAACTACATTTGCTCTATCCTCTTTTTATGGTTGTTGGTGTTACTAGATTCATTCTGTGGTTTTCCATGGAAGTGAAATCTGGTAGTAAAGAAGAAAATGCCCTAACCTAATGTTTCTTTTGATTTGCCTCAGTTATTTTTAAAGTGTATGACACTGACTGTAATGGGAAGGTTTCCTTTGACGACATAATGGAAGTGCTGCGTGATTTGTCAGGTTCTTTCATGTCTGATAAGCAAAGAGAGGTATTCTCTAGAGTCAATACCTTTTTCCAGTTTGCATTTAATCCTACCACTTAAAAAAAATTAACATTCTACACCACTTAATCATTGATGAAATTATTTATGTAGTTGAATCACCTATGTACTTTGTCTGAATGGGCTTTTTAAAGAAGGATATGTTTCGAAAGTCCGCTTAAATCTTTAGTTAATGCTCCAAAAATTGTGAAATTCCATTACTGCTAGAAAGCTTGTGAAGTTTGGATACAAAATATGGAGAAGTGTCTAAGCTTCTAGAATTGTATTTTTCTAGGCTATTTAGTTGTGACCTTCTTTGGTTACTAAAGGAGTCAAGCCCCTTTCGATCTGAGCTTGTGATTTTGAAAAACATGGGAGAACTTGCTTACTTCTGGAAAGTTAGTGATTAGTTGAACTAATTGTTGCTTTTTGCACTAGAGATTCGAATATATTTGTTTAGGTATGGACATTGTGTTTAGTCCAAATTTCAATTATATGGAATAGAAATAGGAAGAAAATACAAATGAAATAGAAATTTGGATGAAAATAACATGGTATTCCATGTCCTATTCAAGTTACAAGTGGGAATAAAAATTATCACTGTGGAATTGAAGATATGTTGGAGTTGATTTTATTATATACCAAATATGTAAATTTTGACGAACTTCTAGATATCAAACAGCTTATATGTAAAATAAATAGGAATAAAACAGGGTTGAACTAAAAGCAACATAACATTGTTGACATGTGCGTTGTCTTGTCAAAAATGTCCAAGATGGTAACTTAAATTGTTTCAAATAAACTTTCCTGCTTTGCATTCTGAACAGATCTCAGTAAAAAGGGATCAACAGTAATAATCAAAATGAAGGAATGGCAGTGAGGATGCTCTATTTAGAATATGTACCCTTGAATTATCAATTTTTTGCGATATTTGGTGTATGCACTGAATATTTGAAAGACATTTTTAACTACTAAGTGGAATATTCTTAACTATTTATTCTTCAATATTTGGCATACAAAAAATTAAGTTGGTGTACAGGGAACCTCAATTTATGTGCAAAAGCATTTGACTTTCAAATGTCTGTATTCAATCGGTGACTAGTATCTTCTGGGTAGTTTTTAGTTCCTTCGTGCTTTGAAAAATCTCTTAGTATGTTATTCCTGATTTTTATTCTCATTCTAAAACTATGTCAAATTGTGACTGATAAAAATCAGAAAGTCTCTTATTACATTTCAATATTGCCATTTTAGATGTCTGCTCAGAACCAATAAACAACTGTCTGATAAGATTATTTTTAGGTTCAATTTGATTAAATGTTCTGCATTCCCTTCAGTTAAGGTAGAATTATAATGTTTATTCTTTCTTCCCCTTCCTTTTGTTTATTTTTAATCTCATATCATTCACTATAAATTTTGACTGCTGAATAGCATCAGTTCTTGGTGGCACTTGCACTTTGAAGAAAAATAAATTTTCCATATGACCTTACAACTTATGTTCTTCAAATTGCAGGAAGTCTTGAGCCAAGTTCTGAGAGAAGCAGGTTACACGAGAGATTCTTACTTAATGCTGGATAACTTCATTAAGGTGCTTTTTACTTTATAGTTTTTTTTTAATAGGTGTTTGGTTTGTTGATATTGTATAGAAATAATTAGTTTTGCAAATGAAAAAGGGCAAATATTGGCATTTAAAGAGAGGACTAGGAATGCTTCCTGAAGTGCTACCCAGCCTGTGAAAACCAGAGTGTAAAAGGTGGCAAACTCTTCCTTAATTAGGTTATGATGATCCAAGGTTGAGATAAAATAAGAAGATTTCTCCTAGTCTGCGCATTAGTTATTTTCCCTGTTGTTAAGTTCAAGGAATTCAAAATGGCTTTGCCTAGCTTGATAGATGTTTTTTCTTTTCATTTGGGTTAACACAGTTTCCTATTTGAATATGAACCAGGTTTTTGGCAATTCTGACCTAAAAATGGACGTTGAAGTTCCAGTTGACTAATCTGTTGTCTTAATTTGATGTGAGTTTGTGGTGATGGCGTGAAGATTCGGGGAAGTGCACCTATTATGGAATTGTTCATCTCCTGTTAGAAATACACACTTGTATAATTCCTCTATCCTATTGGCTGTGAATGATGAAGGACGAGCAATCTGTACATGCGAATAAGCATAAGTGCCTGTAAATGATTTCACTTGCTCTGTTGAATGTGGCTTTGCTGTTAATAACTTAATTCCTTTGTACTCAGATTCACAGATGTTGCATCTGTTTGATTTATGCAATTTTTGTCACGAGCAATTTCAGACAGAAGAATTCTGCATTTGCTGGGAGTTATCGGGGTATGATGTTGAGAGTACAGAGCATCAATCTTCTTTGTTGTCAAAGATCTATTTTGTTAAATGTTTTCTATTAGATGACTCTTTTTTTTAGAAAAAATTTTTGCGGGCTCGAATGAGTTATAAGTTCTGTGTGTATTTTATTAGATATAAGAATTTTTATCAAAAAGTTATATTAAAAAAAATCCCAATGTGCTTATTCAAAATTTGAACTTGGTTAAGGCTTCAGTTTGATTTCACAGACAAAAAAAGAAATGGAATAACTAGTGATGAAAAGGAATGAAAATTAATGTTAGAAGTATGTTCTGTATCTATCATAACAATTAAAGTAATTAGTTTGCACCTGTCCAAAGAGAAGAAAAGAAAAAGAGGTGGAAAAAGAAAAGAATTTCTTTTGAAAAAGGATTATATCATTATACAGTATATTGCAAGTGAACAGAGAAGGGTGAAGGGTAAGCACTTTTGCATTTATATCAGTTGCAGTAAGTTTGAGGCTGCTACTGTCGTGCTTCCGAGGTATGATAAATTCTGTATTTTCAACTGTTAGGTTACTTTTAGTCGGGTAGCATGACGGATTACAAATCTGATAGAACTTTTTTTATATATATAAAAAAAAAAGTACTATTGTTCGGATGTAGGATAGAATTTTTTGCAAGTTGAGACTTCTGAATGGAATATCTGAATTCTCTGCCTGAGTAATGCCGAAATCTGCCTCCTTAAGCATGTCAGCTTACTGATTTCAGTTTTCTTAAGCTTCCTCTTTAAGCAATCTCAGTAAGACAAGTTAAGAGTCGAAGAGGGTTTACCTGCAACTGCCTGGAAATTTCTCATTTCCAATAAAATCTCTGCCTTCAATAATTTCTCTTTTATCTTCACAGTCTGATGTATACACTCGATACTTTTTCTTCTTTGAAGACAAGCAAAGAAGAGAAATTTCTAAAAATGTTTTCTGTCCCAGAAACTGTGTCAAGAAAGCAACCATTATTTTTAGACTATGATTAGCCATCATTCTATCTTTTGTTTCCTTCTTTTCCTGCAATACTTAAAAAGCTTCTCAGTGTCATGACTTCTCTTTGCAAAATCTCTGTGAACAGATCAAATGGGAGGCCAATTTCCAAACATACTTGCTGTTGAATCTTTTTACTCGAAAAAGATTGAAGAAATTCTACACACTAAGGAGATGGAAATTGCCTCACTTGAATTACAACTTTCAAAGTTGAAGAATTTCCAGCTTGCAGGTAGCCATAATAAGCATATAAGCCACGATGGGTCCAGATTACTGACTGAAATATCATATGATTTTACTCATGGGCACACGGAGAAGGAAGGAACGAGAAGAAGAGAAAGGAAAATGCATCAATCCGTGTTGAAAGGAAAGAAGCTGCTAACATATTCAAGTTCAGATGAGCTTGTGAAGAAACTGGCTGTGAATTGCTCAAGCAGTAAGGTGTTCAGTGATTCTCCTAAGGGTAAGAAAGCTTTGCAGCCTTGCGTAGCCAGACAATTAGATGAGCGATTGAAGATTCTTGAAGAAGAAAATGAAGTCATAAAGAAAGCGTTTTTTGAAACTGAAGAGGAAAGAAAAAAGCTGGTGAATGACATATATCAGCAGTTTCAGACAATATTCAAAGACGAGGGACGGAGGCTTGATGGTGCGTAATTTCTTTCATCATCAATAATTGTTTTTTACTGGCGTTTTCCTAATATGGAAGACTCTGTAAAAACAATTCATGTTCATTCTGAACCTGGTTTTGATTTCGTCTTATAAGCCAATTAGATTTGATCACATTAGCAAAATGCGCTGCTTGTGCTCAGAAAATTATCTTACATTCATCTACTTCTCTCTATTTCTCATTTAATTCTGCTAAAAGTACTTGCTAGTCATTTTGGGACATTTGATTTGGATTTTTATTTAGTTTATCAATCATAAAGTTTTGGGTTTGGTTAAAAAGTTGATAAGATCTAATATAAACACACAGCAAAATTTTATAATCTGTAACAAAATTGTTTCGATAAGAAATGAAAGGTAACATACTCTTTCATGGTTAGTCAGCCAAACAAAAGAACAATGTTGGGTTTAATTTACTTTTGCAAATGAACTTACAAACATATTTCATAAATCAAAATACAAAAAAAAAATATTTATATTTAGCTAGTTTGATGTGGAAGTAAGCTACATAGGGTATTCAGGAGGTATTTTGATTGATTTATATATTTTTAAAGAAAATCAGCTTAGTTAATAAGCTAAAAGACACCAAGGATACTATATGTATTTTCTCTGTTTTTCCTTGATATGGCAGGGGAGAGATTACCAGACAGTATAAATGATTTGATTCCTAATATCAAGCAAATAGGAAAGATTGAAAAGTTTTATACACTGATCATTTTGGTATCCATGGATATATTCCTATTCAACAAAATTGATAACAGAATCTTTAGAGAACTTTCTGCTCAAACATTAAGAGTTAAGAACAAGTTTTGTTGATCTTTCAATTTTACAAACCAGACAGAACTGCGTACCAAACAGCTTATCCAAACCAGTTACATGAGAAGTTACATCAAATTTCACCTCTATAGGCTCCAGATCCGATTATAAGTTACATTAAATTTCACCTCTATAGCCTCCAGATCCAAAATAATCTCGTCTAGAACTTGCAATTGCCATACTCTTTTGATGTTCCAGTTTAGGACAATCACGGATACGATGTCCAAGCCCACCGCAATAAGCACAACCTTTCACTCCACTTGCATTGGTGATTGCATCCACATCTTCCATTGGATCATTAAGCTCTGCCAATACAGGGGGAATCCTTTGTTTTGCCTCTTGCAACAAGTGTTTTAAGTCGAGTAGCGTTGTCTCACTTTGGTTCTTGTTTATAAATGTGGTGGCTATTCCTGTCTTACCACATCTACCAGTTCTTCCAATTCTGTGGACATAATTCTCAATTTCTGCGGGCATATCATAATTGATAACATGTTGAATATCTGGAAAATCCAATCCCTTTGAGGCAACATCAGTTGCAACCAAGACATCTTTCTTCCCAGCTTTAAAGGATGAAATTGCGTACTCTCTCTCTTCTTGATCCTTGCCTCCATGAATGGCCACAGCCTCAACTCCTTTCAAGAGTAGATATTCATGGATATCATCCACATCAGCCTTGTTCTCACAAAATATCAAAACAGGAGGTGGAGTTTTCTGAAGGCACTCAAGAAGGTATACTATCTTTGCCTCTTGCTTGACATACTCAACTTCTTGAATTACATCAAGATTTGCAGCCCCGGCTCTTCCCACATTAACTACTACTGGCTTCACCAAGGCACTTCTTGCAAAGTTCTGAATTTTTGTGGGCATAGTAGCAGAAAACAGAAGAGTTTGCCTCTGAGCTTTGAAGTGGTCAAATACTTCCCTTATGTCATCTTCAAAGCCCAGATCAACTAACCTATCCGCCTCATCCAATGTCAAGTACCTTGAAAAGAAACGGGTGATTGTGAAAATTATATGAATATGTAAAAGAGGCAAAACAAATATATAATGCTATGAAGTACACCAGTTCTGTAAAGGAAGGCGATTACATCTTTTTTCTTGTATCAAATTCCATTAATAATTATGTGTACAAGCCAGAAAATGTCCAACAAAAGAAGACAAAAAAGTAAAGAGACATGTCTAGCTGATGTAGTAGAAAAACAAAGGAGACAAAAGAAGAAGCTAATCAGTCATCATTACATGATTCTAAATACTTTAGAACCCCGTAATACCTTTAGGAGATATTTAATATTTCCTAAAGAACTAAATACACTTAATAACACAAACAATCATAACATAATTACATGAACATTTCTTAATATTGTTATCCATCAATTGAAGGTCTTCCTATTAATGCCTTATACACAGTTCCTGAGAATATAACATCGAAATCCAAACATAATCTTTTGAAGGAAAAAAATGTTAGTATACCAAGGGGTAGATCAAAAAGCAAGTATGTACGCAGCACCGAAGTTTGTCATCAAAGCTCTTGATCAATGATAGATATGAATTTCGTCATAGAACAAAAAGTAACAGTTTGTTGTCAGTTCTAAATGTCAAGAGAACAAATCTAGCAGAGTATGCTAAGTGGCTTAGCATAATAAAATAGTCAAACTTAGTTGTGCTCACCTGCAATTGTCCAAATTCATCTTCTTTTTTGCTAGCATATCCTTCAACCTTCCAGGAGTTGCCACAACAATATGCACACCTCTCTTTACAACTTCCAATTGTGATCGCATATCCACTCCCCCAATACAAAGCAAAGGCCTCAACTCAAGATATCCTTCCTTTCTCATTGAAGCCAAAAACTGCTCCACCACTTCATAGGTCTGCCTAGCAAGCTCCCTAGACGGGCAAACAATTAAACCAAAAGGACCTTCGCCTGGGACAATAGGCATCATCATCTCCTCCTGCAATGCTATCATGATTAATGGAAGAACAAACACCAATGTCTTGCCTGAACCTGTAAATGCAATCCCAATCATATCTCTGCCAGATAAAATAACAGGGAGGCCTTGCACTTGAATTGGAGTTGGCTGCACAATCCCTTTTTCCTTGAGCTTATCCAAAATAGATTTGGGAAACTTCATATCCTTAAAATTTTTTATTGGTGGAGGAATCTCATCACCCTCAACAATAATATGCCATTGCTTACGAATCAAATCACGCTCTTTCTTGGACATTCTTCGTATGTGCAATGGAGGCTTCCAACCTGTCAACAAAGGCTCTTTATATGTTATTCCTTTTGCTAATTCACGAACAGACATGAGAGTTTTCCTGTCAGATAAGTGCTCGATCATCTCTTTCTCTTGCTGTACGATCTGCTCGGTCGGGCTGATTTCAGGAATTTCACGCTTCAGCTGAGATGCCTTAACAAGCAAGCTGGGTTTGGCCTCTGCGAGTTTGGCTTTCTCAGATTCATCCTCTAACACACTAGACTTCCCTTTACGCTGGAGTATCTTCTGTGCTTCTATTGCTCGGCGCTTTGCAACAGGGACATACTCAACGTAGTCATCATCTTCTTCCATGGTTTAATTTACTGCACTTTAATCACTGTGACAACCCAATAAACTAGTAAATAACCAAAACAATTATTGATATACATGTAAAAGGTTTAAACCATCCTCAATAAAAGAGACAAAGTAATAAATCCAAGAAAGCTCAGCATAAAAGAATAAAAGCTTCTTTTGAACCCAAGACTTCAACAGGCTTCGACATATATACAAGTCACCACACACTAATTCAATACCAATGAGTAATAAATTTGAACAGTTTTAAGTGACCTTGGTGAGTCATAGTGCTCTCCAAAAAATGATGATATCAATTTTCGGAAATTGGAGGGCCAATGCTTATGCTTTTGGCAGCAGGACTAAATACCAAAAATTAGCACTAGTCATAAAATACAAAGATTTGGTAAAACAAATGGTACAGAGATGAGAAGATATAATTCACTTGTCCTGTTTCAAATTAATTACTAATTGAGATCTATTTTACATGCATTTATTAGTGTTTGGAAATGTGTGAATCTGACATTCACCGCTAATGGAAATAAAATTTAATGATTACAAATACATTGGGATAGGAAAATAAATACACAAAAAGTAATTATCTGAAAAGACAAATGATCTCACATTTTTTGCTCTTTGGTGCTAACTCTCACTTGCTCAAATCGTTACTCCCTTGAGATTCCATTCAATTAATGGCTCCAAATCAAAAGACATGTCATGCAACATAGTTCGCATAGAGTCATAAAAATGGTCAAGCAGTATGAGCTATATCAAAAAATTTCGGGGGCCATCCACATTACTGATGAATACTCAAACTAACAAATATTATCAATGAAATAATCCTATCTCAATGACGCCCAATCATAATCATGTTTATTTTAGTATTCTACTTATTTAGTTGCGCAAGTATCAAGGGGTCATTCTGCATATTGGTTCAAGTTAAGATTTCCCCCAAAAAAATCCAATCAATCATGAATTAAAATGTTCAAGATACATAAAAAAAAACAGGGAAACATAGGCTTTCAACACAAAAAGTCAAGCACAAATTACCAGCTTTACGATGGAACAGTTAATCATTAACCTGACTACATTTTGATCCACTTGCAGTCATGTTATACAAAAACATAAGACATCCAAATTCTTTTAAATCAAGTAAACAATACACCTGTTTCACCATCTAAATCCTACAGGAAAAGGAAAAGAAACTGCAGCTTAATTCTTAGATGAGTCATTGCCCAATTACGTACGAACTTCGAGCTCAAGCATGACTCCTTTCTATCCTATCTTTATCCTTGCAGCCAGACTTGATTCAATCCTGCATTTCTACCGGCCCTAGAACTAGAACAGACCAAATCCTTCCCACAGTCGGCAGAAAGCATTGTCATGCAATAGTAAGAGAATAGTTATACCAAACCTAGCTTGGAAGAAATAGACAGGCCAAACTGATGCTCACTTCAAGTTAATCTGCCTGTTATTTTTTTTATCTCCCAAGACAAATTTGCACTTCTAATACGTGGGTAGGGAAAAGATATTGGAAATTTAATCAAGGGAAAGAAAAAGACATATTCCATCATCTAAATCTTGTCGAGAAAAGAAAGCTATCACTTGAACGGCTGATGTCACAACAAAAGGCGAAGCGAGAGGACTGCGCAAAAATATTTAAAATTTTAAACTTTATGGAGTCACCATTGAGTGATCCTACTGAAGGCGAGATCAAAAGCCAAATAGTACCTTAGTTCAATTCACAGATTAAGGTCCAAAATACTATAAGGTAGGAAAGGGTGAAACATCTATCCTGCAATGTAGACTAATTTCTCCAATGTGTTTTGCATGTATTTTATTTATTTCTAAACTAAAAGGTAGGCATGCGGCAATGACATTTATCTAGGAAAACTTTCACTAATTATAATAGAAAGCGAAAGAAAATAAATAAATAAGAAAGTAAACAAAGCAGAATATAAGTGAAAATTCCACATCATTCTCTGCTTAGTCAAGTCTTCCACCTTCATGTTTGGAGAATTTTCATGATTTATAATCGAAGGCCAACGGGCTAAGGAAATTATCCATTTACTGGCGATTCATAAGCAGTGGCTTGGTTAAGGAGACCCACCGGAGCCGTAGCAAAAGCGAGTCTTCATACGGCAATTGTCACTGCTTATGGACCCGAACTTGGGTGATCTATCCATGACCAGGATGAAACTTGGGTGAAACTAAGTGGAGATCCAAATTGACTAAGGTTGAAGAATCAACGGATGAGTTGTGGCTGGAGGTGAAATGCCACTTGAACCCAGAGCTAGCTAGTTCTCCCTAAAATGCGTTGAGGTGCAACAGTTGATTGGATATTTAGGGGTAAAATACTGTTTCGGTGCAGGCCGCAAGAGCAATACCAAATCGAGGCAAACTCTGAATACTAGATATGACCTCAAAATAACAGGGGTCAAGGTCGGCCAGTGAGACGATGAGGGATAAGCTTCATCGTTGAGAGAAAAACAACCCGGATCACCAAATAAGGCTCCTAAATGACTGCTCGGTGATAAAAGAAATAGGGGTGCAAAGACAACCAGTAGGTTTGCCTAGAAGCAGCCACCCTTGAAAGAGCGTGTAACAGTTCACTGATCTAGCGCTCTTGCGCCGAAGATGAACGGAACTAAGCGATCTACTGAAGCTGTGGGATGTAAAAATGCATCGTTAGGGGAGCGTTCCGCCTTAGGGGGAAGCAACCGCGTGAGCATTTTCTTTTTCTAATTTTTTGTGAATTTCATTTTTACGTTATCATATTTTCTCATTTTTTGTATATTATTATGCAAAAACATACAAGAAGCCAGGCATAAAGATTAAACATATAGGAAAAAAAATGCCATTTCAAACAATAAATAACAAAAAAGACTTCAAAATAATCACATTTTCACCAACTCTGCAAACAAAAATATGATGTATAGGCATTAAGGAATAAACAAGCAGATAGTAGTCTATGGAACTACGCTGCAAATGCTACAAAGCAAGCCTATATAGAAAGGAAAACCAGAGGCATTTATGAGAGAAATAACGTAGTTTTTCTTTGACCTCAACAGCAAGTGTTAAACAGCATGGATAAATCTAATATTTTGCCATTTTATTTGCTTTATTATATAGCAAACACGAACAACATGAGCAATATGGACACAGTACTAAAATGCAAATGAGAAAAAGCCTACATTGGGGTAGCTTAGAACTTAAACTTCAGACATTAGACAGAAATCAAACGTGATAAACATTCAAATCTGAATCATATATTTGCCAGCATAGCATATTCATTTTATACTCAGATTCGAAGTGTTGAATTGCATACATAGTCAGCTAATTTCCAGATACTCAGTATGCGGCTACTCTGGAAAGAAAGGAAGAGCTCGACTAAAATCCGCTGAAATTACCCAAAAAAGAAAAAAAGAAAAGAGAAGGGACTCGGGTTGTACCTGAGCCTCGTCTAACTTCTCCTCCAACCTCTATTTCTACCCGAAACACCACTTCCAAGTCGTCTTCTTGCTCCTGAAATCCCTAAGCCCCAAGTCTCTCCTTATTCTCCCTGATCGTTCCTACCGTTTTCTGCTCTCTTTTGGATTTTTTGTTTCCTTAACCTCGGAAGCTCTCTCAACTCCCCAAAAAATCCCCTAACCTCTGTCTTGGGCCTCGCCTTTTATGGCCGAAAAAGCTCCCACCACGTGCCCCGAATCAACTCTTCTCTCCTCTCAAGCCAAGAGTAGGTCTCATCTCCATCAGCTCTTCGAAGTTCCGATTACCTCTTTCTTTCAAGTTTAGCTTTTTCCTCCTTGGTGTCGTGCTTCTATCTCTTTGGCTTCCCTTTCTCTGCCTCCGCGTCTCTCTGCCCGAAGATCTACTCCTCCGCAGCTTTTCCTATCTCGTTACTTCTGTGCTTCTGTTCCTTTTTTTTTTTTTTTTTGTTCTCTAAAAAAAGGAGAGAAGATAATGGCGAAACCTAAACGATGTCGTTCCGGGCGTTCAGGGATAATCTACCGGACTCCTCTCTGCTCGGACTGTGCTTGATAGCTTGGGAGTGGGTTTTGTTTACTTTTGTTTTGGGCTAAAACTGAGCTGGGATTTTAGGCTGGCAAATCGGGCTTAGCTGATTGAGGGCCCACAAAGGGGAAGAATAATGATGATGATGATGATGATGATGATGATGTAATTCTAATATTTCAAGATCAAGGAATAAGAACTTAATCAAACAAAATTATAATATTACACATAAGACCACTATATGTGTGATTATAAAGTAGTACTATCTTGATATTTATTCCGATAAAAATATATACGTGTATTTACTTAATTCTATATTTATATATAAAATTTAAAACAACACGTTTGTTATTTTAAATTATTCATATGAATAAAAAATAAAAATAGAATAAGTAAAAATACGGAGATAACAATAATTATCAAATATATTTTGTTTCCCGATCTTAAATTTTTTTTTTTTTTTTGAAAAAAAGATGCCAATAAGATCGTATAATACAATAAATAAATTAATGCAAAGAAAATGAAAATACTAAATTAAACGAGACAATGATTTCAACAAAACAATAAAGTATAAATGAGTTAAAAAAAAGACAATAGTTTTTAAAAACTACTTACAGGAGAGACATATTGCAATTTTATTTTTACTACAAAAGAGAGATTTACACAGGTTTATATATGTATACATGTATATTTGTATAGATATATATATTAATTAAAGTCATATAAAAAAAAATTAAAGTCTCGTGCTTTTCATGCTCTTCCCCACCATTGACTTGACTCCTTTTTTTTTTTTTTAATTTTTTAATTAGATCACTAATTATTAAGAGATTAGTACCTCATACTTTTGTACAATAACTTATAGCATTATAAAATTATCTTGAAAAGTAATTTATTTCACAAAATAGGTTTGGGAAAGTATATATTTATTTATTAATTATTGATTTTTATTCGCATGAAATAAATAGGAGTAAACAAATAATTTGCTACTATATCTATGTTTCGTGGAAGTATGCATAAAATTTTTATCTATAATTGTTACCAAACTATTTTTTTCTTTATTATGAAATATAATTTTTTTTTAAAAAAATGAGGTCATTGAATATAATTCTTTACCAAATAAGGTACAAAATGTTAAGTTGATTATAAATTTAAAAAATAAAAATATATATACACAAATATATATATATATATATATAATTAAAGTCCAATTAAGGAACATCAAAGTCTATTGCTTTCCATCGACTTGACTCCTCATTAGCAACTTTGAATTGTAGTAGGTTATAACTTTTTTTTAAATATTTTAAATATTTAGTCTATTAGTTTAGTTGTAGAAAAATTTGTCCAAATTAATATGTTTAAATCTATTCTAATTTTTTTTTTCTATATTTATTTAAAGTAAAAAATACGTCAAAAATCTGAATTAATTATATGTAATTTTAATTGTAATTTTTACTAGTTTTTTTTTTTTTTATTAATACTAAATTAGTAATTGAATCAGCCTGAATGGATGATTGTGATTCTTTGTTGTTGATCTAACGGTCATAATTAGAGGAGCATGCATTGCATATACGTTAATACTGGAGGTAGATCAGCACTGCGTCTTCCATTTTGATTTGTTACAGAAGGAAAAAACGAAATGAGGTCGTGGTTGACGGTAGCAAACTGGGTGGTGATGCTACTGCTGATTCAACTCCATGGAGGCCTGTGTTGTTGGGAAGAAGAGAGATTAGGCCTTTTAGATATCAAGGCCTTCGTCAAATCAAATGGTGTAGATGCCATTGATCTTCTTCCTTCATGGCTTGATGACGATCACAGTGACTGCTGCAACTGGGAGCGAGTCACCTGCAACTCAACCACAGACCGAGTCACTCAACTATGGCTTGACAATCTCAACGAGGAATACGTATACAGCGACATTTGGTTTCTAAATTTTTCCATCTTCTTGCCCTTTAAACACCTCATGAGTCTGAATTTGTCCCATAACAATTTGTTCGGTTCGATCGAGGGTGAAGGTATGCATGTATTCACTTCCTTGAAGTAAGTATGCATTTTATCTGATATCTCCTGTTAAATTATAATACAAACTATATGTATATATATATATATATATTATAACAATTTAAGAATTACTATCAACAAAAAAAGTGATCTAATGGTTAAAATTTGTATATTTTAAAATTGATTGTGATCGATATATAATGTTTGATTTAATGAAACCTATAATCCCAACTTAATTTGAGTTAAGATTGGTATTACCCAATCTATTATGTTTTTGTACGAAAAAATATTTCAAAAGTTCTTTTAATTGAAAGAATCAAAACGCGCTAAGCATATGTTTGTTTTTTTTTTTGTTTTCTATTTGATAAGATATATTATAACTGTAATTATAATTAAATATATTTGTTCTATTTTATTTTTGAATTTATGAAATAAATTATATGTAGAAAATTTCACCACAACTTAAATTATATATTTATTAGAATTTATTTCATAATTTAAGCTACGTTTGAAAGGTTTCTTAATGGATAATGACATGTCCTGACATCTTTGATGATATTTTAATGGTAAGAATTTTGAGAAGGACGTTCTGATTTTCTGAGCAGAGTTGTCGGCATTGGAGAATTTGGAGGAGTTGGATCTAAGTCGGAATCATTTCAATGGTTCTCTTCTGCCACAAGGTAATACACAGACAGTGAGAGTTGTCAACAGTCACTCTGACATCTGCACATACTCAATCTGTATACATATATATATATATATATCTTCTACGACATCTCAACATGGTTTCGAAATATTCACAGATCCCTTGAGCTTTTCCAGATTTAGGAAACTAAAGCAGCTGGATCTGAGTCATAACCATTTTGGAAAAGAAATCTTCAGATACCTGAATCATCTGCTCTTACATCTCTATCCTTGAAGTTTAATTTCATGGGAGGACAACTTTCTAGCCATGGTAGGTATATCAATACATTTCTGTTGTTTACCTTTATTTCTTGTCTAGTTGTTGAGGGAGTAGTTTAAAAAAGTGATGATTAATTTCTGTTGAGTTTACTAGCAGACAATATGTTGCCAACTCCATTAAAACACAAGAAAGCAAGATTGCCGGATGGTTAATGGCTCTAAGAAAAGGTGTTTGGCAGTTTATTTCAATGAGGGTGATACCAAAGTTAATTATAGGTTAGAGTACTCTATGAGACAATCAAAAAAAATTTTATATATCCTTATTCTACATGGTTGTATATTTATATTTTTTTAACTTCAAACATTTTCCGAGCTTCATTTAAACTACGAAGCAATCATTTTATTACCGTTGGCTGTTTTCGAATTTATAATAAACTAAGAAGCAACCATTTTCTTTCTGCATTCTACATTGTCCGTAAATATATATATGTCTTTTCCTCTCGATTCCTGATGATATATCTTTTATATCCTACGAAAAACATTGTTCTCTGATGCAGAATTCAAAAACCTCAGCAATTTGGAGATGCTTTATTTGAATGGAAATGGCTTTAATGGACCCCTGCCAATTCTAGGCGAGTGAGATATTTTTTCTTCCTAAACTTTCTTGAAAAATTTTGTGTATTTATTGACAACATGTTTTCCTTTTGGTAGATATGATAACCTACAAAAACTTGAAGGTGTTAGATTTCGACGACAATCATTTCAGTGGGAACATTCCTCCAGAAATTGGAGAACTATCTTCTCTTAAGGTTTTTTCTGTGTATAGTAACGAACTTAACGACTCTCTACCTATCCCGGGTAAGTATCAATTAGCATTATTTCGGTGGGAACAATTATGTTACTAACGCAGTAACATGTAGTTAGAGAAAGTTGCTAATAAGGTTTTTAGAAGATGTGATTAAATTGAGTTCTCTCTGCAGGTTTATGTTCACTGAAGCATCTTGAAGAATTAGATCTTAGCTGGAATATATTTCAGGGGAGCCTTCCAACATGCCTGAATAATTTAACATCCCTTAAGCTTTTAGATCTAACTCAAAACCAATTTACAGGAAGCATTCCTTCTTCTTTAATAGCGGGTCTCGCATCCCTTGAGTACATAGATCTAAGTCATAACCATTTTGAGGGCTTGTTTTCATTCAGCTCATTCGCTAATCACTCAAACCTTGAGGTGGTTCAATTGGTAAGTGATAATAGCAAATTCGAGGTTGGAACCGAAGATCCAGATTGGGTTCCTTCATTTCAGTTAAGGGTCCTTGTGCTGTCTAATTGCAACCTGAATAAGCTCACTGGTCAGGTACCTACATTCCTCTTCAACCAGTTCAACTTGCTCATGGTTGACCTATCTCACAATAATTTGACAGGAAGCTTCCCTAGTTGGTTTCTCCAGAATAATATTGGACTACAACGTTTATATCTAAGAAATAATTCTTTCACCGATCAACTTCAGCTATGGCATGTTCATTCTATAATTTACTTGGATATCTCAAGCAATGACTTGAATGGACGACTTCAAGAAAATATTGGGAAGCTTGTTCCACACTTATTATATCTTAATCTGTCAAATAATGCTTTTGAAGGCAGTCTTCCATCTTCAGTTGGTGACTTGAATGAATTGGAAGGATTAGATTTGTCCAATAATAATTTTACAGGAGAAGTCCCCAAGGAATTGATCATAAATTGCACAAGGATCTGTGTTCTAAACTTAAGTAACAATAAGTTCTATGGTGAAATATTTTCTTCTCACTTTAACTTGACTTCGATTACGTCTTTACATTTGAACAACAATTTCTTCAATGGAACTTTGTCAAATGCAGTATTACAATGTCCAAGTTTGAAGGTATTCGATGTTGGCAAGAATTGCATGTCAGGTAAAATTTCGAGATGGTTGGATAATATAACAAACTTGGATATCCTTTTACTAAATGATAATTTTTTTGAAGGTGAAATTCCATGCAAACTGGGTAGAAATAAATTCAGAGGTACACTTGGGTTGGTAGACCTATCTCACAACTCTCTTTCAGGGTCTTTACCTTCATGTTTAAGATTAGAAATGGTACAACGTATAAATTTACAAGGAAACAATCTCAGTGGACAATTACCCAAAGGTCTTCTTAACTCTTCCACACTGTTGATGCTGAACATTAGAGATAATGGCTTTGTCGGCAGCATTCCTGACATAATTACAGTTCCGAACTTGCGGGTTATGCTGTTAGGAGGAAATTACTTGAGTGGTACAATTCCTAAAGCTTTATGTCAATTAAGAAAGATAAGCTTCATAGATCTATCCCGCAACTTTTTAAGTGGGTCAATTCTTCATTGCTTCAACAATATCGCATTCGGAAATCTAGTGACTGATGATCGTATCTTTAAACTTCAAGGTATTATAGGCGATTTTTGGCATTTTTCATATTACAAATTCAAAAGCCTATCGTATGATGTGCTTCGCCATCAAGTTGTTAGCCCGTATACTTCATATTATTTACAAGATGAAGTTGAGTTTATTACGAAAAATAGGTCCAATTCCTACGAGGGAGACATCCTCAATTACATGTCAGCATTGGATTTGTCTTACAACAACTTAACAGGTGACATCCCTGAGGAACTAGGATTGCTGTCTCAGATTCATGCACTGAATTTGTCTCACAATCAACTCACTGGTTCTATTCCTACAACATTCTCAAACCTTAATAAGATAGAGAGCTTGGATCTTTCCCACAATAACTTGATTGGAGAAATCCCTTCAGAGTTGAACAAACTTCACTTTTTGGGAGCATTTACTGTCGCGTATAACAATTTGTCGGGAAAAATTCCTAATGGTCCAGGACAATTAGGGACATTTGAAAAAAGAAGCTTCGAAGGAAATAAATTTTTATGTGGATTTCCATTGGAGAAGAAGTGTGGAAGTAAAAATCATTGGAATCACGTAACCATATCTTCGTCGGATCAAAGCGGAGAAAAATGGCTAGAGAATGATTGGTTGGTCTTCTTTGCAAGCTTCTCAGTAGCTTTTATTATATTTTTCTCTGGAGTTATTTCTGTTCTTTATATTAATCCTTATTGGCAACATAGATTTTACGAGTGTATTTATTCATATTATTATTTTGTTTGTGATACTTTTTACAAGTTCTTTTGTGTACTTGTATGATAGCAGATTGCGAACACTAGCTACCGATGTTGATGGTTTAGTTTTTCCCATAACTCTTGATATCTTTGTTTCTGTTTTTTGAATTACTGTATTCGGAGAACAAAAATAAAATTATATTTTACAGTTCAAAACTTTCTTCAAATTCTCAATATCATTTCTAAATTTTATTGAACTTGTTTGTGTGCCAAAATTCTTCCATGCAATTTTTTATGGATGTTATATGTATTTACTGTTGCAAATATTAGGTGAATAAAATGTTTATTATATATATATATATATATATATATATATATATATACGGTGCAAATTGCCTCCTGCCTGCAGCAAGAAGTATAATTCACAAAAAGAAAAAGAAAAAACAAGAAAAAAGAAAAGGAATGATTGTCACTTTCCTTCCATGTTTTCTCCTTCTCTGCGATTTTCCCTCTATTACTTTCTCCTTCACTTTCCTGCTTGCCAAACAAGTATCAAGATTCCACATTGTATCAGATGATGATCAATATGTAACAGTAAATGGTATTCCTTGCTGGTTGTTACAAAAAAGAGACTGACTCGTGTGATTCCGATTTACAGCGGATGCGAAAACTGTGTTATCTTTTCTGAAATCTTTCTGAGGCCAAAATTAAAGAAGTTTACGACAAAATTAATATCCATCCACCGTCAATTCTCAGAAAAATTATATGTTAATTTTCTTCCGTAAAAAATTTATTCTTAAGAATTTTGAATTTTTCTTTTTTTTAAAAAGTATGGAAACGTAATTTGTAAAGTTATTTTTCAACCGCGTCCGAATAGAATTTGCTATAAAGCAACACAGTTTTCACACATAAAAAGATTGTTGATATAATTTATATAATGTGATATATAATAATATAGTTTTATATAAAATATTTCCTAATAATTTAAAATATGTATAGAAAAAGTGTGTGATGTTATTATTGTAATACCTCATGAATAAACACCACAGTCCAAAATTTTTTAGGCAGTGATTGTCTTTCCCATGGATGTCGCATTTCGTGACAAATGAGATTATGAAAACTTGTATTTGGGTTTGGATTTTTTTTTGAGTGACAAATGCTCTTATTTGTAGGGAGAAAATTACATGTATAAGTATTAAGGTATGTACCAAAAGACTATAGAAGATGTTTTTGCATTCTCTTCGTAAAAATAAATATATGTACGTAAGTCTCAATCGTAGAATCTTCTTTCTTACTGAATTCGTGAATTCCGTCTTAATTCATACTCTCTTTCAAATTAAAATTGAGAAAGTACATAATAAAGACATAAATTTAAAAAGAAGATTTACTCCTAACTAATGATAAATAGAGATGGGTATAGAATTCGTAGGAGTTATATTTATCTCTTTTTTATATTTATTTCAATTAAAAATTATATATTTCTCGCATTTTATATTAGAAATAAGAAAGTATACATACATACATACACATATATGTATATATATATTGAAGTGGAAATAAGGAACATCAAAAGTCTATATTGCCTTCCATGTACTTGACTCCTCCATTGACTTAATCTATTCTAATTTTTCTATATAAACCAAACCATAATAGTTCGATTCACATTGAATTTTTTTGTTTGTTCTGCTAAGATGAGTCAGTTTCATGTTTAAAGTAAAATATACGTCTAAATTTGAATTGATTATGCATAATGTATTCTTTAATTTTAATTAAAACTATATAATATATTTTTTTAAAATTTAATGTATTCTTTAATCCAACCATTTGTTATTTGTAGCTGTTCCTACAAAATATGATTATTTGAAAATAACTGGCTTAAATTTAAGTCCTTTTTCCTTAAGTTTTAAAAAAATAGTTATTCTACTATGTCTAAGTAATTACTACTTTATTATTTTACTTTATCATTACGTAATTATATAATTATGTAAATTATGATTAAAAGTACTTAGACATACACACACACACACACACATATATATATATATATATGTATGTATATAATCATTGTCCCACTAAAAAGAAAATGTAAGTCTATTGATTGGTTACCGTGTAGACTCCTCCATGGACTTAACCCCTCCATTGACTTGAATCCTAATTAGTGACCATGGAAATATATACATTTGAAAAGAACCAAACTTTGAAAAATGGTGAATCTACTCAAAAGTAAAAAAATAGGTGGGACATAAATGAGTTTTCTCAACTAAATTTAAAACAAATAGAATAATTAAGATATATATATATAGCAATATTTAAAACATATAGGATAGATTATTAAGAGACATTCACACTGGTAGTCAAGATGAAAACTCTGTGAATCTTGTTATCAGTAGTTGTCTACTTTGTCTAGTGATTACAATAGTTTTAATATAAAAAATGTCTTATTGCATAAATACTTAGAAGAAAAAATTTACGTGAATATCTCGCCAGGCTTTAATAGAGAAATAGGAAGAAATAAGATAAACTAATAAAGTAGACTCAAACAGTTACTAAAAACATGGTTTGACAGATTCATAAAGGTGATGATAGTTATGAGATTTAAGTACGCTCAAGGAAATTAAATTTTGTTCATCAAACACTAAAAAATAAGGGGAATTACAAATATCCCAGTATATGTTAGTGATAATTTCACAATAAAAAATGATGATAATGAATAGTTAATACTAAAATAATATCTAACAAAAGATTTGGAGATCAAGAAACTAGGTAAGTTTAAATATTTTCTGAAAACTGAAGTTGATCGCTCTAAATATGAGATTTTTATTTTTTAATAAAAATACAATCGTGATCTGTTAAAAGATGTTGACAAGTTAGCATGGAAACCATATGGTACACCTATTGATCATAATCACAAATTAGGATTGACAAAGAAAGATATACTAATAAACAAAAAAATACATAAGAGATTAGTTGGGAGGTTGATCTACATATCCTACACGAGACTGGACATCGCTTATGCAATAAAAGTTATAAGTAAATTCATATATGATTCAATAGAAGTACACCTACAAACAATCTCCATAGTACTACAATACTTAAAAGGAAAAAATTATGGTAAAAAAGAATAACAAATTGCTTTTAGAAGTCTATATTGATGGAGATTATGTAAGATATGTTATAAATAGAAGATGTAGTATATACTGTTGTACCTTTCTTGGCATTATCGTAGAGCGGATTACTTAGTTTTATTTTTATTAACCCATTTAGAAAAAAGAATAATTACTCTAAGATGTGAAATGGTTATCTTAATATTTCAATTTATGTTAGATAAATGATTGTATTATTTTACTTTGTTATTGCATGATTATAAATTATTTATAATACCCGGCCTCAAAAATCGCACTAGAATAATCTTTTTTATTTATAAAAATTCTGTAAATAATTAATCTAATTTTATTTTATTTTAATTTTATTTAAATTATTGAGAAAAAATAAAATAAGGATGAAATTGAAAATAATTTTGAGAAAAATATGTGAAATTTTGAATAAATGAGGTGTTTTTTAAAGAAAACTCGAAAACAGAAGGTAAAATCGCAAAAAGAAAAAATTCGGCTACATAGGACGGCCTAGTCAGTAACCAATGCAAAACAGAGCACGTCGTGTAACAAAACACGCTGACATCGGTGCCACGCGGGAGATCATGCAGGCGATACGCATGCCTTACGATTTGACGATCCCGATCACGTCCTGCGCACACGGATGATTCAGATGTATTTTTTCTTTAGACGCGATTGAACAGACGAGATCAATTGCAATGAACGGCCCAGATTCGTCCATGCAATATGCCTAAATGGACAACGATCAGATGACTCTCCTCGCTCTACATCGACCTGAACGGACGGCTCAAATCGACATGGGATGGGTATTTAAATATTGCATCATAGGAGAACCTAATCCTAGCCGTCCAGCCCTCGCCGGAGAATAAGAACCAGATGCCGGAGAAGGAGATCCCCAGCCGCCGCTGCACTAGAGCCACCACTGACCATCAAAAAAGGTAAAATTTTCTCATTTGTGCTCGGAATTCAATTTCGAGCCTTCATATGGCCATATCAGAGTAAAAAGAACGACTGGTGAACCGAAAACTGCAAGTAAAGCCCGATGGAGTCGCCGTGACCAAAATCTTAAATCCTCTCTGATGATCCCCTTCCTGTTTTCTGCTTCACATAATTTTTCGACCATTGTATTCACCATCCTTTTCTGTGCATGTTAGCCGAAGAAGAAACCTCACCCGTGAAGAAGAAGCAGTGGAGTTGCCGCACCTGGAGACCTCTCCTGCAGGAATGTTCGATTTTTTTTTTATTTTTTTGGGGGTATTTTTAGGTATGTAACGATTATTTTAATTTTTGCAAAGAAAATTCAAGAAATCTGGGACCTGTTAGTAGACGTAATAGATAGTACGACGTTTCGAAATACCAATCGGGGTATGAATCCCTCACCTTTTTCTCTGTTACGGTAAATTGATGTTTAATAATCAATAATTCTGTATTTTGTGAAAATTAGAAAAACTCTAACAATAATTATAAGTCACTAATGGAGTCGGAACTGATCAATGTACGATTGTCCTAGTTTACTGTTTATTTCTTCCTGTGTTGTTTAAGATGTTTACTGTTTATTATGTGCATTAAATTGCTAGTTTAAAATTGTGTTCTCGGTTACTTTGTTTATTTAGTTTTTCTTGTACTGTTTATTTGGTTATCTGGTTACTTAGTTATTCGATTATGTTAAATTGTATCGTTTGCTTAGAAATCGTTTAAATTAATATGTGAATATGTAATGAGACGCTGATATGCAATTGGTAGTTATTTGGACGATGATAATCTATATATATGGAAGCTTACTAGGTACCCTAGGAAATGGTGGATAGACCTGGTACATAGAGAACCTTACTATGGACATTATCTCAGTCGTACGGGGCTAAGAAGTCCCATACCGGAAGGGTTTTAAATATATGGTTCACCTTATACTGGACGGGATATCGAGTTGATGGTATTTGGCGCCCATTACCGGACAGAGTATGAGGATGGCCGGATAAATTGACAAATCTAAATATTGAGTTCATGAGTAAAAAAATTCCTATGGACCCCCAGGAGTCCTAATAAACAGGTAAAAAGGGAGAATGACTGATTTTACTCACTTATACATGAAATTATAAATGTTATATGAGTGTGATTTAGTTACTTGTTTTCATAGATTAACTTTTGAAAAATTTGTAACACTAAGTATGAAATAAATGTTTTAATGTTAAAGGTATTTACTTAAATTAAGGGCTCAATTAGTTGTTCTGTGATTTTTACAAACTTTTATTTTCCGTATTAGTGATTAACATAACATTCTTACTAGATTAGTGTAATTCACTCTTCTATTAACCAGTTTAAATCAAGATGACCAAAATCCATATCTCGATCAGTAAGAAGGTTGTGAGTAGTTTACCTCCTAGATCCCTTCAAGAGTTAGTGGAAGTCAACCCATAGAATATTTATATATTTATTTTAAGTCATTTATTTGTTTCTTTTTTAAAAGCCGCTGTAGTAGAGATATTCTCGTAATTCTATTGGATATTCTAATTTACTGTATAAAGAATATAAACCCTAATTATTATCTGATTCTGTATTTGAAATACAAATTCATATCCTTTGATATTCCGGACTTTTACATTATCAGTAAAAAAATACTAGTAAATATATATTAACTATAAATATATGTAAATAATCAAAATTTGAAAAACTAAATTGTTCAAAATATGTTATGAATGGTGAATCAAAGATATTATTGAAAAAGTAAATTTATTATATAAAGACATATATCAAATATTACAAGGCAATAATGAAAATGATAATATTAACCTAAATACCTAGATTATGTTATACAATTACCTCGTTAAATCAGTTAATTATAATCTTTTCTGAAAATTATACTAAAATTAACAAATATATTCAGTATATATATATATATATATATATATTGTCCCACTAGAAAGAAAATATAAGTCTATTGATTGCATTCCGTGTAGTCTCCTGCATGGACTTGAATCCTAATTAGTGACCGACTTTAAATTATGATTTTTAATGCTTCTTTAGGATTTTAAAACTGTTAATATATTAAACAATGCATGGAAATTTGTACTCAAATCGGTTTGCTCATAACCAAACTAAGATATCTCATTTTTTGTTTGCTATGTCGAGGCATGTTGTTCAAAAGTTAAAAACTTGATCGTAGTATATAATACATTTTAAAATTGATATATATATATAATATATATTTCTAATTTAGTAAAAATATGTAATATGTTTTAATTTCTGTTAACAAAATATATTCGATGTATGTTTTAATTTTAATTATATATAACATGTAAATAATTGTCTATTTTATTTATTTTTCATCAAAAAATTTATGTGTAACACCCTAATTTATTATTATTATTTTTTATTTTAATTTTTTGTAATTTTTTTATATGAATATAATGATTTATTATGTAATAATATATGATTTTAAATTAGTTTAATTTAATTAAATAGAAATAAAAATAAAAATAATAAAAATAGATAAAATTATTTTTGGAATTTAATTGAAAATAATTTTTGAAAAAAGGGGTGAAAATTCGAGTTCTAGGAGTATTTTTGAAAAGAAATTTGAAAATAGGGGGGTCAAAATGCAATTTAAAAAAATTACGCCACGTCAGCAACCCGGTCAACAGTCCCGACCAACCAGGACATGCCGCGTGGCAGAAACGCTGACGTGAGAGGCCACGCGGAAGGGAGCCGCGTGGACGATCCGCGTACACGCGATCGAACGACTAAAATCCGTTCCCGCGCGCACAGACGACCCAGATCAAAGGCGCGTGCGAATGGCCCATATTGCAGGCGTACGGACGGTCCAGATTGAATCGCACATGAACGACCCAGATTAATTTCCTATTTAATCGCGATCGGACGGTCCAGATTAAATCATGATGGACGGCTCAGATTAAAAATAGAATGTTATAAATAATCTCATCCACACCCAAACCCTAACTCTAGCCGCCAGAGCTCTCGCCGGAGAAGACAGCCTAGCCACCGGGGAACCGACTGCCGCCACCCGCCGCCGCACCGGAGCACTTTTCGGCCGCCAAACGAGGTAAAAATTCTCCACTTGACTTGGATTTCGATTCTAAACCCACCTGTAGCCAAATCGGAGCCAAAACACTGGCCAATTGGGGGAAAACACTGCCGAAGCCCAGCGGCGCCGCCGCGAGTTTTTTCAATTTTTGCCTCCGATGAGGCCCTTCCCGATTCCCGTTCAATGTAATTTTTCCACCATTATGACCTACCGTTCCTTCCTCTATAGGTTGACCGAAGCAAAACACCAAACCGCGACTCGAGCTGGAGGAGCCGCCGCACTAGAAAGCCCCGCCGCCGGTAAGTCTCGATTTTCTGTATTTTTTCGGCCCACCGAGGGCCTTATGTGCGTTTTCTCGCAAGGATTGGTGCTAGTTTGGCTGAATTCGGCCAGAAACGGCCGAAAACAGCCAACCCGATGTGGATTGCCGCCGCCGTTGCCGGAGCATGGCTGAGCCACAGTGACGGAATTCTGAAATTGGTCGAGTAGGCCCTGGGTCTGATTTTGAGTTATTTGGGGACATGTGCAGGTACCGTAAGTGCATTTCAGTTCCCAGAAAAAAATTCAGGAAATCTAGGGACTGCCCGAAAGTGCAGTGAAAAATCGGTTTTAAACTTCGAATCAAGTAAGGATCCCTCACCCTATTTCCTATCGTGGAATTAAAGTTCGATTAAATGGAAATATCGTATTTTTGCAATTGATAGATATGTATAATTAATTAAGGTTACTAATGGAGCCCGAATCTGATATATTTTTCGGTCAGTTCCTGTTTTATTTATTTTATAGTTTTAAATGCGTGATGGTATGTGGCTTATTTATTCTATAGTTTCATATGCATGAATCACTGTTTACTTCACTGCTGCTTGATTTCGTGGATTTAATGTATGCTTGCCTTGTTGAATGCACGTTACTTGTTTAAATATTCATGTTTGATTGGGTAATGGAGACTATGAATAATTAGGAATGGGATTGAATTGATAATTGGATATGATGAAAGCCTCACTAGATATCCTGGGAGATGGTGGACGGACCGGGTCCATAGGGAGCCCTACCAGGAATGTTTTCTCATACCGAACGGGGTATAGAGACTTTAAATGTTTTGGTGCTCATACCAGACGGGGTATGGGGATGGCCCGCTTCACCCTCATATCGGACGGGGTATTGAAGTTCATCATTTTGGCGCCCATACCGGACGAGGTATGGGGACGGCCCTGGAATTAAGTTGTTAAAGTGAATGGTTCACGTGTAGAGTAGACCCCTATGGATCCCTATGGATACTGGTAGGCTGATAAAAGAGAAAAATTATCATTTGATGATTGAAATATAAAAGTATGACATGTGCTATGTTACAGAGTGTGTATGATTTCATGATATCTATGATCTTATTATTTTTTAAGGGTCGTTTTCATGAATCTCACCGAGGTAAGTGAACAGTAAAGGGTTTTATTATTGATAAATGAATTTGTTAAAAATTGTGCTCCATTGGTTGTTTTTTTTTTTTCTACCAACCTTTACTTCTGTGACAGTGATATAGTATGACATCTTTACTGGGCTAGTGTAATTCATTCCTTACTTAATCATTTCAGATCATGAGAACTTGGTTCTCGAGCCCATTCCGCAGGAAGACGGCTAGTAGATGCCTAAATATTTTATAATTTTCCTTATAGTATTCATTTTTAGTATTTTCTTTAGTTAACTTATTCTTTCATATGTTTAGTACGTTTTGGTCATTGTGTAAGGAATGTTAACCATAATCTTTTATTTCGCTTATGCACTTAGAATTTTTATATACATTTTCTTTTTAATTTTCGGGGCCGTTACATTATGTATATAGGTTCGTAACATTTAATAGAACACATGTCAATATAAAAAAAATCACTTAAATATAATATTATAATTTTAAATGAAGAAATCTATACTCTTTAATAAATTTTATTCAACTTTTATTATCGAAATTTAAAAAAATCTAAAAAATAGATCAACTTTCATAGGTGGCTTACCACCCTCTTGTCGCTCGCACCACAAGACCGGTCACCTCCACCACTAGTCGGCCTTCACAGTTTGCACTAAAAGCAGCCGCAGCTCATTGTAGTCGCCACCTAACTTAGGTGCACCTCTTAGTTCAACCAAAACTAACCGCTACTTCCTGCAACCACTAGTCACCAATTATAAGCCATGGCTCTTGTGGCATTCCTCTCTATCCAGTTGTGCATTCAACAACTGTACACAACTCTCTTTGTTGTGTTTATCATGTTCATATGTAAACAACTTCACACAACTACGTGTTCTAGGTAAAATCCTTCAAGTAATTTTTTCATTTTCGATAATTAATTACCATTCAATTCTTAAAAGATGTTGCAGATAATATCTCAAAATATTAGAGTATATTCCCATATAGGAATTTCACCTACGAGTTTCAATCAATTCAGGTTATACAATGTTTTAAAATAAAAAATTATTTGAGGTGATCTCAATTAATTCATCCTAAAAGGGAAAAAGAAGTTCAACCATTATCTAAGTACCAGATCTTAGAGACCTTATATTCGATGCCCGAGATGAAGAGGATTTCATGATCATGACATGACTCTGATTCTCAACTGCAGACATATTAATTGAATGTGTAGACAATCTAATATTGCAAACTCTTACTTGCAAGCTGGAAATTGACAACATCTATTTTTCAGCTTGAGATGAAGTGGTAAAGAGGAAATAAATTAAGGTATTAAAGATAAAGTAAATTAGGACATTAAAGAAGAAATGAATCAGGATTTTAAAGAGAAAGTAAATCAGAATATAAGAGAAAAAGTAAATTAGGGTGTTAGAGATGAAGTAAATCAAGTTTAATGATATAAAGATAAAATTACATCTTTTTGTAATTAATTATAATTAAATTTTTTTTTACGTAATAAAAAATCTGTATATATAACACTATAATATTCAATAGTAATGACATGAATTAAAAAAAAAATTATTCTTAACACATAATTTGTGTTAGGTCAGGTTTAATCGAAAATTTAATCGGACTAGTTCTAACACGAATAATATTTTCGATTAAATTTTCTATTGTGGTTAAAATCATACAAATTATTATTATTATTATTGTAGAGTGGATTACTTAGTGTTACCTTTATTAACCCATTTAAAAGAAAAGAATAATTACTCTAAGATGTTAAAAGGTTGTCTTATTATTTTAATATATGTTAGATGAATGACTGTATTGTTTTACTCTATTATTACATAATTATTATAAATTATCAGTAAAAAAATACTAGTCAATATATATTACCTATAAATATATGTAAATACATCAAATTTTAAAAAACAAAATTGTGCAAAATTTGTTATGAATGGTGAATCAAAGAAATTTATGGAAAGGTAAATTTTATTATATAAAGACATATATCTAATATTAAAAGGCAATAATGAAAATTATATATACAATGAACTTGTTAAATCAGTTAATTAAATAATCTTTTCTGAAAACTCTACTAAAATTAAATTAAATACAAAAAATTAAATTCGGTATATTTATTTTAGAAAATAATTATATTTGCGTAAATAGCACATTAGTTAAAAATTATGTATAAAGTATAAATAATTACTGCATAATATTATAAGTTATTTTGAAAAATTGAAAGAATGGATGACTGTGATTGTTCGTTGCTGATCCAACGGTCATAATTAGAGCAGCATGCATTATATATACGTTAATAATGGAGGTAGATCAGCACTGCATCTTCCATTTTGATTTCTCACAGAATGAAAATCAAAATGAGGTCGTGGTTGACGGTAGTAAACTGGGTGGTGATGGTACTGTTGATTCAACTCCATGGAGGCCTGTGTTGTTGGGAAGAAGAGAGATTAGGTCTTTTAGATTTCAAGGCCTTCTTCAAATCAAACAGTGAAGATGCCATCGATCTTCTTCCTTCATGGCTTGATGACGATTACAGTGACTGCTGCAACTGGGAGCGAGTCACCTGCAACTCAACCACAGACCGAGTCACTCAACTATGGCTTGACAATCTCAATAACAACAGTCTCAGTGACTACTATTACATTCACTATCAACCTGAAAATATTTTGTTTCTAAATTTTTCCATCTTCTTGCCCTTTAAACATCTGATAAGTCTGAATTTGTCCATGAACAATTTATTTGGTTCGATTGGAAATGCAGGTATGTATATGTTTACTTCATTAAAAGTAAATTTTCATTATTCAATCATATGTATATGTACACATGCATAAAACACGCTAAGGGTTTAAGGGTTTTTTTTTGTTATTTATTAAGATAATATATTTGTTCTATTTTATGTTTAAATTGATGAAATAGATTATGTATAAAAAAAAATTTACCATAATTTAAATTATATATTTATTAAATTTATTTTCATAATTTAAGTTATGTTTGAAATAAATAGAGAGATTTATTTCAAGATGTCCCCAGAATTCTTGATGATATTTCAACATGGTTTCCAAATATACACAGAGTTTCCCAAGCTTGTTCCAGTTTAGGAAGCTAAAGCATCTGGATTTTAAGTGCTAACAATTTTGATTAGAATTTTCAGCACCGGAGAATTTGGAGTTGTTGGATCTAAGTTGGAATCGATTCAATTCTTCTCTTTTGCCACAAGGTAAATAAATTGTCAACAAGCACTCTGCCATTTGCACATACACAATCTGTGCATATACATACATACATTCACATGTGCACACATATCCCGAGCTAAAATGAAAACATGGTTTCCAATCTGTGTATACATATACGTACGTGCACCCATACATATACACACTCACACACACACAATCTGGATACATATATATCTTTTATGACATTTCAACATGGTTTCCAAATATTCACAGATCCCTCGAGCTTTTCCAGATTTAGGAAACTAAAGCACCTGGATTTAAGTTATAACTCTTTTGACAATGGAATCTTGAGATACTTGAATCATCTCCCTGCTATTACATCTCTATCCTTGGCGTCTAATAACATGGGAGGACCACTTTCTAGCCATGGTAGGTGTATCTAACTTATTTCTGTTGTTTATCTTTGTTTCTTGTATACTTCTCGAGGGAGTAGTTTAAAAAAGTGATGATTAATTTCTATTGAGTTTACTAGAAGACAGCCTTTGTCTAGTTCTTGAGTGTGATAGTAGAGTTAAATATACTTTATGAGACAATTAAAAATCTTACATGTTCTTATTCTACATCGTCATATATTTAACCTTTTCTTTTTTAGTTTCAATCAACTTCTTGGCTTCATCGAAGCTAAGAGGCAATCATTTAATTACCATACCATTTACGTTTCTTGAGGGGAATATCTTTTCCTCTTGATTCCTAATAATATATCTTTTGTTTTCCTTTGAAAATATTATCACTCTATTACAGATTTCAAAAACCTCAGCAATTTGGAGAAGCTTTATTTGACCGGAAATAACTTTAACGGATCCCTTCCAATTCTAGGCAAGTGAGATAATTTTTTCTTTCTGAACTTTCCTGACAATTTTGTGAGTTGTTGACAATATATTTTCCTTTTGGTAGATATGGTAACCTACAAAAACTTAAAGGAGTTAGATTTGAGCAGCAATCTATTTAGTGGGAACATTCCTCCAGAAATTGGAGCACTATCTTCTCTTAAGGTTTTTTCTGTGCATGATAACGAACTTAACGACTCTCTACCTATCCCGGGTAAGTATCAATTATCAATTATGGGCATTCTTGAGACTTTTTTCCGCTTTAGTTTCATAATGGCCATGGGTGAAAATTTTACTAATGAAAAGTTACTAGTTATGTTTGTTGGTTATGATATATTTATTCTCTCTTTTGAACAACAAAGAAACTAATGCAATAGCTAGTAGTTAGAGAAAATTGCTAATAGGATTTTTAGAAGATGTGATTAAATTGAATTATTTCTGCAGGTTTATGTGCACTGAAGCATCTTGAAGAATTAGATCTTAGTTGGAATAGATTTCAGGGGAGCCTTCCAACATGCCTAAAAAATTTGACATCCCTTAAGATTTTAGATCTATCTCAAAACCAATTTACAGGGAGCATTTCTTCTTCTTTAGTACCGGGCCTTGCATATCTTGAGTACATAGATCTAAGTCATAATTGTTTTGAGGGCTTGTTCTCATTCAGCTCATTCGCTAATCACTCCAAGCTTGAGGTGGTTCAATTTCTAAGTGATAATAGCAAATTCGAGGTTGAAACTGAAGATCCAGATTGGTTTCCTTCTTTTCAGTTAAAGGTTCTTGTGCTATCTAATTGCAACCTGAATAAGCTCACTGGTCATGTGCCTACATTCCTCTTGAACCAATCCAACTTGCTCATGGTTGACTTGTCTCACAATAATTTGGGAGGAAGCTTCCCTAGTTGGTTTCTTCAGAATAATATTGGGCTGAAAGCTTTGTATCTAACAAATAATTCTTTCACCGGTCAACTTCAGCTATGGCATGTTCATCATATAATTTACTTGGATATCTCAGGCAATGACTTGAATGGACGACTTCAAGAAAACATTGGGAACCTTCTTCCACACATATTGCATCTTAATATGTCCAACAATGCTTTTGAAGGCAGTCTTCCATCTTCAATTGGTTACTTGAATGAATTGGAAGGATTGGATTTGTCCAATAATAATTTTGTAGGAGAAGTCCCCAAGGAATTGATGGTAAATTGCACCAGGATCTATGTTCTAAACTTAAGTAACAATAAGTTCTACGGTGAGATATTTTCTTCTCACTTGAACTTAACTTCGATAACATCATTACATTTGAACAACAATTTGTTCAGTGGAACTTTTTCAAATGCAATATTACAATGTCCAGATATAAAGTTATTAGATGTTGGCAACAATTACATGTCAGGAGAAATTTCGAGATGGATGGATAATATAACAAGCTTGGATATCTTTTTACTAAATAATAATTTTTTTGAAGGTGAAATTCCATGCAATATGGGTAGAAATAAATTCAAAGGTACACTTCGACTAGTAGACCTATCTCACAACTCTTTGTCAGGGTCTTTACCTTCATGCTTAAGACTAGAAATGGTAGAGCGTATAAATTTACAAGGAAACAATCTCAGTGGACGATTACCTAAAAGTCTTCTCAACTCATCGACATTGTTGATGCTGAACATTAGAGATAATGGCTTTATTGGCAGCATTCCTGACATAATTACAGTTCCGAACTTGCGGATTATGTTGTTTGGAAAAAATTACTTGAGTGGTACAATTCCTAAAGCTCTATGCCAATTAGAAAAGATAAGCTTCATGGACCTATCCCACAACTTTTTAAGTGGGTCAATTCCTCATTGCTTCGACAATATCTCATTCGGAAGTTTAGTAACTAATGATCATATCTTCAAATTTCAAAGAGTTATAACCAATTTTTGGCATTTTTCATTTTACAAATACAAAAGCCAATTGTATAAGGTACTTCACCATCAAGTTCTTACCCCATATAGATCATATAATTTGCAAGATGAAGTTGAGTTTATTGCGAAAAATAGGAACAATTCCTACGAGGGAGACATTCTCAATTACATGTCAGCATTGGATTTGTCCTACAACAACTTAACAGGTAACATCCCAGGAGAACTAGGAATGATGTCTGGGATTCATGCACTGAATTTGTCTCACAATCAACTCACAGGCTCAATTCCCATAACATTCTTAAACCTTAAGAAGATAGAGAGTTTGGACCTTTCCCACAATAACTTGATTGGAAAAATTCCTTCAGAGTTGAACAAACTTCACTTTTTGGGAGTATTTAGCGCTGCGTATAACAATTTGTCGGGAAAAATTCCTGATGATCGAGGACAATTGGGGACATTTGCAAAAAGCAGCTTCGAAGGTAATAAATTTTTATGTGGATATCCATTGGAGAAGTGCCAAGGGGAAGATGATTGGAATAAGAAAACCATACCTTCATCAGATCAAAGTGAAGAAAAATGGCTGGAGATTGATTGGCTGATCTTTTTTGCTAGTTTTTCAATGGCTTTTGTTATATTTTTCTTTGGAGTTGTTTCTGTTCTTCATATTAATCTCTATTGGCAGTATAGATTTCATGAATGTATTTATTCATGCTATTATTTTGTTTATGATACTTTTTATAAGCTTTTTAGGTCTGTATGGTAATAGATTGTTGATGGTTTACTCTGTTTGTGACTCTTTTTGAATATCTGCATCTGTAGAAACAAAAATAAGATGCCAGAAATAAGAATTTTAACAATCCAGTCCAAGTCGGCAAGAAGAAATATAAATTTTTAAATGGTAATTTTATGTAATTTACTCTTCTAAAAATTCAGTCTTCAAAACTTGTTTTTACAGGATTAAAAAAAAAAAAATTTACTGATTCACAGATAAAAAAATGGGAATGACTCGTCAACAAAAGAAAAAGACTGATTGTCACTTTCCCTTCTGTCGATTTATCTTTTCTTTCACTCTCCTGCTTGCCAAACAGATGCCAAGATCCCACATTGTATCAGGTCTCCTTCACTGGTTGTTATTGACTTTGTGTGATTCCGATTTATAATGGATGCGAAAACTGTCTTATCCTTTCTGAAATCTTTTTGAGGCCAAAATTAAAGAAATTCACTGTAAATTAATATCCATCCACCGTCAATCCCAAAAAAAAAAAAAAAACCAATGCCTAAATGGAAGTAGAAGTGAAGCTCCGTCTCCCCGACTCCGATTCCCACCAGAGACTCTCAGATCTTCTCTCTCCCTTCCACAGAAAAACTCTAATCCAAGATAACTTTTTCTTTGACGACGCCGACTCCAATCTCTCCTCGAACCTCGCCGTCCTCCGTCTCCGCTTCTACGACCTCGATGCCCGCTGCGTCCTCTCCCTCAAAGCCAAGCCCGTGATCTCTCGCGGGATCAGCCGCGTCGAAGAGCTCGAGGAACCCGTTTGTCCCCAGAATGCGCGCGCCTGTCTAGCGGACCCGCGTCTTCTATGGGTCTCATTCGGCGAAACCAAGATCATGAAGCGGGTGAGTGAGGAGTTCGGGGTGCGTGCCGGGACAGGATTCCAATATTTAGGAAGGTTCGGAAATGTGCGGGGAGTGTACCGGTGGAGAGAGCTGACTCTGGAGCTTGACGAGACTATATATGAATTCGGGACGAGTTATGAGATTGAGTGTGAAACTAGGGATCCGGAAAGAGATGGAGCACTGATTGAAGATTTTTTGAGGGAGAATGGTATTGATTTTCAATATTCTGACATGAACAAATTTGCAGTGCTTCGAGCTGGGAAGCTGCCTAAATGAGATTGCGACTGCTGCTCATTGCAAAAATGGGTAATGTTCTCTTTGTTCAGTAACATCTATTTGTAGTTGGGAATTGTTAGAATCTGATTCATTTGGTGCTGCTACATATGAAGTTTCCATTAACATGGAAAAACACCAGTGTTTTTTTTCCTCCAACCTCTGCTGTTCTAATCTGGAAGATGGAGTTGTTCGGATTTTTGAAAGCTGTAGATAAACAGCATGAATTATTTTGTGATTATGATTATGTAAATGGGAAAGGTCTTGTATCCAGATAAGGAGTCATGATGATGCTTTTCTGGAAGCTTTTGGTTTCTCTAAAAACTTCAAACTAATTCTAGTGTTATAACAGCTCTTATCAAAATGGGCATTGAATGACAAATCTTACTGCCAGCTGATTGTAATAGCAATGATACTGCTGGGTTATCCATAAGGTACCCCCAAATGCCTGGAAATTGAAGTACTTCTGTTCCATAATTGAATCTGGGTGGATGATTTCCTAGCATAATGAATTGCTTAGTATGGTTCATGACCAGGTAGACACTAGACAACACCCAGGTCTAATGTTCTTGAAATGTTGTAAACTGTTCATCTAGTAGGAAACAAGATTATACATCCAAATACTGTGTTTGTAAAGCCTTTTCTTTTAAGTCAGTTTAGGAAACCAAAAAAAAAAGAAAAAAGGAAAGGATGTTGATATCTTAGTTTTTACCTCTGGTTTCCAGTCTCTGTTCTTCATTATGTACTGTCATATTAAGCACCATCTTCAGTCTCGGCATCAGTATCAGAATCATCATCATCCTCAGAATCGTTTCCTTCTCCAGACTCACTGTTTATCATATGCGTCATCATTTAAATCGCTACAATCTTGATATTCTCCATTTTTAGCATCCCCACTACAATCTTGATATTCTCCATTTTTAGCATCCCCAGGTTCAGAATCATCACTGCTCTCAGCAACATACTCCTTTTCTCCAGTTAAGTCAGCTAACAGAAACCTGCAATGAAGTCATTTACCCGTATTCCATTACAATTTCAATTTTTGAAATATTTACTGGGTAATGAGACTGTGGAAAAAAAATAAATATTTTAACCTATACCTACATTCTGCTGCAGTTGAATTCAAAGAACGTTTTGATACTTCCAGGATTGGAACCAATAAACAGAAAAGAGAAAGCATCAATGAGAAACTGCAGAATCACTAAAATCATTAGTCATCTAACCAAGTTTCCTTTTTTTTCTCTACTCAAAATTTATATATTCATTAATTATGTAATACAACCAAATGAAAAACGTATCTCATTCACATTCCAGTTGATGACAAAAACCTCTACTTATAACATGGCATGTGTTTACAACCAATTTGGGTCGCTTGAACAGTTTAAGTAAAACACTGATTTCTCTTTAGACTCGAAAATTTCAAGGTATTAAACGTGAACTACAACATGATTCACCATAAAAGCTGCATACTGCCAATTACAATGAACCAATTTTCAGGTTATAGATATAGAATGGAGTCAGTGTAAATCTTTCTGATATTTATCACAGTAAGCAGGCTTTAAAACCCTTATCTAATTCCTCTTGATCCAGGTTCTTTCCAATGAAAACAATCTTGTTTACTCTCGGCTCGCCTGGACCCCATAACCGATCAGGTGATCCTTGGAATATGTCATGAACTCCCTGCCCCATGGAAACAAAAAAATCAGTTTAAAACGAATACTGGGAACAGAACCAAATGTTCCAAGTGAAATAAACTGCCTTCAATTACCAACACAAAAAGTTACGAGGATGTTACACTCCCCTCATTTTCTAAGAATGTTATACACCTATGAACTCATTAATTGGGTATAAAGCCAATATAAATATTTTTTTAAAGAATATTCTCAAAGTGTTTGAATAATACAAGATTATAAGCTCTATTAGATTATTTACACATTGGAAAAGATACAGTCTATGAATTGTCAGTTTTATCAAAATGATTACAAAAAAAATTCAATAATTTTAACTATAATAATATAGTTTGTCATAAATTTAATTATCTATACTTTTTTTATACAGACTAATATAAACTTATAGCAAAACATAATTTTCAAATCAATTTTTTTTTTTAATTTTACATTAATACTCATTATTTACTTTGCATTAATTATCATGTTAATGATATTTCTATAACGATATATTATTTAAAAACACTAAAAAATCATTAATTATTAATTAACTAATAGGTCATTCGGTTTACACCGGAGTAAAAGAACGAAAATGGGAAAAAACGAGGCACTATGATTTGAAAAAGAATTTGTCAACTACAATATTTTTTCAGAGAGCTTATAGCCTCTACACAAAAGTGGGGGTCAATAGCTTTCTCAAAAAACATTATAAAAGCTTATAAACTGTCCGACTTATAAAGTTCAGTTCTTTACCAAACATGTAAAAAAAATTTAGAACCCTATTAAAGTGCTTATATACTTTTTTTGACCAAAAAATAAGTCAAGTCAAACATCCTCTACCAGTGACCTTTATGCATCTTTGTAAATATTCTGGAGTAACATAGTGGATAATGCATTGAAGAAATTTGACAGAGCAAAAACACACATGAAAGACAACTTCTAATTTTTGCTTTTTCCATTTAAGGATTTGTACATTAGGCATACTTCTAAAACAATTTCATTAATCCTTGAGAAGAATTGGCGAATATTAAGACCTTCTTCAGTTAAATTAAACTACTTTCTAACTTTTATTTGTTTATACATAAAAATATAGTAGCTGTTGGAAACGGAAACAAATTTAAATAGTAGTAAACATATGGCATGAGTTTGAAATAAATAAAATGTTATTTTCAAAACCCATATCATATTCCAGACCTTGTTTCTGTTTTCAACAAATACACAACTTTTGTTAACAACAATGTGTGAATCTAGAAAATGAAAATTGAAAAATATTCCATATACCAGATATCTTATGACTACTAAATTGACTGACACAATTATCCAGCACAGGTCCTTTGTTATGATTATGGAATCATTTTATTCCAATTTAGCTATCCCATTATGATTATTGAAGGTCAATTGTAAGGAAGAAGATTTCAGCAAATAAAACATTTTAGTCGGTCCACGTCAAATAATATACTTTGCTTAATTAATGATTCATAACTCAAAAGCCTAGTTTACCTGGAAGACAAATCTCTCATCCATGCCCTGAACTGAGAGAAGACCCTTCATTCTATATATATCCTCGCTACGTTCCAACAATAAAGTACCAAGCCATATGTTTGCCTGAATTCAGACAGGAAATTGGACAAATTTCAGACTTTGGTAGTTAGTAGGCAAATAAACCACCAAAAAACAAAATTCATGCTTCAAGTAGCTCTAAAGAAGAATCGCGTTACATAAATTTTTTTAAGAAAATTACAAAAGGCATTCATTTCCTTAGCTTTATTATAAATTCATTTTTTTAGACTATATCAGACAAATTGATATGTCTGCAGTATTCACCGAAATCCATGGCAATCATGAAAAGCACAAACAGAAAAATTTAAAGCAAACCTTCTCAAGATCTAAGCTCCCTTCACAAACTATGCTGACAGAAGAAACACCAGGATCATGAGTGTGATCATGAGAATGATGATGATCATCATGATGTTCTGCATATACCAGAAGCAGTAATTATTATATATACAAAATCTTAAAAATTTTATATATCATAAATATATCAAAAACTCAAATATATTAGAAACACAAACACAGAACTGAGAAAATCACAAACCACAACATCTAGAATGGGAGAGAATCAAATGAGAAATAATTAGAGTGATGAGCAGTTTTGGTGGTAACTTCAGTCATTTAGACAACAAGAACGCCAAAACTGTTGAGTACTTGTTTAATTCAGAAAACATTTTCAATTTCCTGTCTTCTATCTCCCTCTCTCTGTTTCCATTTCAACATAAATTGTAAATAATGTCTAAATGGTGGAACTATAAAACAAATTTTCAGAACTAAAAGTAGCTCATCGAAACTGTGTTGTTGCGTTTGTTTTCCACTGATAAACAAGACTCTGATATGGAAAATAACCATGCATTTGGTATAAGCAAAATAATTTCCAATTTCATTTCATAGACGTATCCATACACACACACACACACATATATATATTTGAATACATGCACATATGTATACCAGTATATAACATGTATGTACTTGTGTGTGTGTCTCTCTCTCTCTCTCTTTAGTTACACAAGCATATAACATGTACTTGTGTGTGTGTCTCTCTCTCTCTCTCTTTAGTTACACAAGCATATATATATTTGAATACATGCACATATGTATACCAGTATATAACATGTATGTACTTGTGTGTGTCTCTCTCTCTCTCTCTCTTTAGTTACACAAGCATATAACAGTAGCCTTCGGTGGCACCACAAAAGTGAGTCCTGCATTTGCTGATTAAGAAAAAGAAGAAAAAACTTAATTTTTTTTTTGGCTGGACGAAACAGAAAAGTTGAAACAGCATAAAAAGTCATAATTTGAGGAACTATTTAGTTCTGCCACCAGCGGACTAAATTGTTACATGTTGGGAACTTATATTTTTTTTTTTTACTTTCTGATATCTCGCACACATTTTACATCAAATTTCCAAGTTAACCTGATTCTCAAGCAAAATAAATCTCCTAGAATATGATTTAAAATAAATCTCACATTTTTGGATTAGGTAAATATAATCATTATGTTACAGTAATATTATTTATTATATTATTGTTTTCGTGTGAATAATTTATTCATATTCATAACTTAATATTTTTGATAAATTTATTAGTAACTAACTGAAAGATTAATTAAAAAACTGTTATCATTTTAACTAAAATAAATTAATAAATCTATATATTGTATACAATATTTTACTAATTTAGTGCATTATATAATAATTTATTGTTTAATAATTACAAAACAAATCAACAACTAAAATTGAACAAACAAATGAGAATATTTTAGTAATTATCAACTGTTTCACTCAGTTCATTGGTTACCAAACAGAAAGTAGAACAGATTTGTCAAGTCCAAAGACATACACCAAGAGGAACAAAATATCTTCTCTGGTTCCGTAAAATCCTACTTAATTCTATCCTATTCGGTTCTTTCTAACCACCAAGTACCAAATATGTATATGTATTTATTTATAGTGTTTGTCTGTATCTATTTATCTACTAATGTGTGTAACTAGAAAATTGTGTAAATATATATGTATCTAATACTTACGTATAAACAGAAAACAATTTTTTAGTAGCCACTGAAGGCAGTTTTTTACTACTTTCAAAGTCATACAATATATTTATTTATTTTCAATACAACCCATGTTCTTTCTACAATCATTCTAAAAGAATGAAAACATAATAGTTTACATATGAAACCTTATACAGCTTAAGATTTTCAATTTCACAAGAAAAGGAAAAGAAATTTTTTTCAAGTAATTTGCATCCTTGAAACCTCACCTTCAATTAATCAAAAAGACCAAAAAAAATAGCGAATCTTGTTTCTTTTTTTTTTTCAGCACAATATTTCCCAGAATTTCTTCTTTCAGAAGACACCTTTGTTCTTTTACAGCTAAGAGCAAGCCTTGTTGTTATGCAATTACTGCTTTGAAATCTCCCAAACAGGAAAAAGAATAATTTAAAGAAATAAAAAGCCTAGAGAGGAATGCAAAGAAAATTTTGGCTAAAAACTGTCAGATTAAATTTTTTGCCTCTTTCCACCACCTTTTATGCAACCCATAAAGTATTATCAAAATCACTCTTGGAAGATAAGCAATTGCTCTCCAAAACAAAATGAGCTTAAAATGCCCAACCAAAAGAAAAGAAAAGTTTCAGATATCCAACAATGATTAATTCATCAAATCTCAGATCTTCACAGTTGATAAACTTTAGAACTCAGCTAAGAAGTCTAACATAAAAATCGACAACGAAATCCTAATAGTCTCTATGGAGCTTCTGTATCTGTAGAGTCCTCTGAGTGATTTAACGTTTAGAGTGTTTGTTGCACTGGCCAACCATGCCGGTGGGACAGCGGAATTTTTTTATTGTTGAGCAGAAATCTTTTGATGGAGCGGAAGAGGGTAGGGGCATTAGAGTTTTCGAAAACGGTAGGAGCTCTCGGAGGTCTATTTTTCTCCAGAAAGAAGACGTTGAATGGTTCTTAAATAGTCTCAGAGAGTTCAGATGAGAGAAAGGAGAGTTGGTCTGGAGTAGGCTCCAAAGAAATTGTTGGAGAACGCTGCGCTTGGTTCTAAATTGCAATAAGTGTGGTAGATTCCTGGCGTTATCGAAAGGTAAAGATGACTCAAGAGGGAGGTCCAATATGTTAGTTTTCCCTGAGGGGGATTGGGCTGAAGGGTGGTGGAAATTAATAGATGCTCTCCATGAAATTGCTGGGGTGAAAATGATTCCCCCAGCGTGGCTGAGGAAAAAAAGAAATATGACTGATTGGGAATCCTTTCCCCAGACGGTGCGAAGCGCTGTGGTATTTAAGTGCCCTAGATGCAGTCTTGAGCTGGTGGAAAAAGAGAAGGTATCATTCGCTGAAATCCTCAGTCGACCAGGTGGGGAGGTGAGTCGGGTAAGGTAGGAAGGGAAGGCGGATCATAGTGGGTTGGGTAGAAGAGATTTGAAATTTGAAATTCAGGAGAGTGGGGGTCATGTGACGAGGATAGGGTGGGTGAATGAAAAGGGAAGGATGTACAATGGGCCGAATGAGCGGGGGAAAAAAGATAAGCTCTCGTGGGCTGAAAAAAGGAAAGTGGGTGAATGATCCTGGGCCGAGTAAGGTTGCGAGTAAAAAAAGGATGAGGAAGATTTGGCAGCCTAAACGGGCCAAGTTCGGATCGCCTAGAATTCCGAGTCTAGCAGGTCAGTATAAAGGGGTTAAATCGGGTGAAGTTATGGATAAATCTTTAGAGACCCCGACTCTGTTGGTGAGGGTTAGGGTTGGAGGGGAAGTGGATGGGTCAAGTTCCGTTGACACGACGAAGGTGGGCGGCGCTGGGGTCGAAGATGGTTTGGGTTCGCTCCAATCAGGTGTTTTTGTTTCTAGGTACTCTGTGGTTTATTCGGAGGGAGGAATCGATGGGGCCGATGGGATTGAGACTGATAAAGAGGAAGGGGAGAGTACGGTTAGGAGAAGTAGTGAGTTGGTTGTGGTTGAGTCAAGGTTGGTGGATGATTGTGGGGAGGTGGCTCTTGATGCGTCTCCCTTACAAAGCGACATACTCAACTGCAAGCTAGTGCATATGGCTGACCAAGGAGCGAGAAGAAATGTACTCGGGCTGGGTGCAGAGAAATTTTGTCAAGGTGAGTAAAATGTTTGGACTATCTTTTGAGGGCCTTGAGCATAGAGTGTTGAGTCTGTTGGCTAAACTGGAGTTAAGGTTCCTGGAAGCGGAAAGAGAGAGGGAAAAAAATAAAGAGATGAGTAGTAGAAATGGGGAAGGGAGAGTAGAGAATTGAAAATATTGGAGTGGTCTTTAAATTATGAAGCTAAAAAATCGGCAGGAGGGGAGAAGGGAGGTAAGCTAAGCAAAAAATAATGATGGTAGGGAAAATCATTTCATGGAATGTGAGGGGAATAAATGATCGTAAAAAGCAAAGGATTATTAAAGGCTGCATGGGAAGATGGAAGCTTAACTTGATCTGCCTACAAGAGACCAAGTTGGGGGAGATAAGTATGTAGGTAATTAGCAATCTGTAGCATGGCAGTAAGGTGGACTGGGTCTATACACCTGCTGATGGGCTTGCGGGGGGTATCCTTGTAATGTGGGATAAAGAAAAACTAGTTTGCAGAGGGGTGGAGACCTATCGATTTTGTTTGAGAATCGGGGGGATGGGAAGAAATGAGCTTTCTCTGGAGTACACTGTAGAGGTAACAGAGGCTACAAGAGGAACTGAGTAGTTGTAAAATAAGATGGGGTGAGAACTGGTGATGGGGGGGACTTCAACATGGTTTTCAATATGCATGAGAGGTCGAGAGGGGGTACCAGTAGTAGGGAAGTAGAGGAGTTAAGGGACATGGTGGATTACCTGGAAGTGGTGGATCTTCCGCTAGGGGGAGGCGGGTGGACGTGGTCAAACTCGAGGATTACCCCATCATGGTCAAGAATTGACCCTTTTTTATCTCTAACGGGTTGTTAATGCAGCTTGCAGGTTTGAGGCAAAAAGTGTTGTCCCAGCCAGTTTCAGACCACTTCCCTATTTGCCTTGTGCCTGAAGGCATCATTTGGGGCCCCATCCCTTTTAGCTTGAGAACAAATTGTTGAAGGTGACGAGTTTAAGACCTTTGGTGGAAAAATGTTGGAAAGAGGCGGCTGTTGAGGGGACTGCTAGTTTCAAATTTGCCTACAAGCTGATATATTTGAAGAACACTATCAAATGTTGGGCCAGGCAGGAGGAGGGCAGATTGGAGAGGGTTATCAAGGAATATTTTGTGGAGTTGGATGACTTAGATAATAAGGAGATGTGGGGGTCGTTAGGTGAGCATGGTAAGTCTAGAAGGGAGGAAATTAAAAAGGAGATGGCCTCTACTATGAACTTGGAGGCGATCTCATGGAAACAAAAAGCTAGAGAGAAATGGCTGAAAGACGATGATAGAAACACTAAATACTTCCAATGTCTAGCTAATTTCAGAAGGAAAAATAATTATGTTGAGATGTTGTGCTAACAAGTACTAGTCCCATTTATATCAAAGACATTATGCAGTGCATTCAATAATTATTTGAGCATTTTCTAAGTAGTTTAATTATAGATAAATAGCTTGTTGAATGCGATCAGAAGCTTGTACCTTACCTTTTTACACATTATGCTCGTAGTTCTCAGGAGTTAACATTCTCATGCAAAGCACCAGAAAAATCAGGCAGCTGTAAGATTACTATAAAAATTTTCTTTCTTTTTTTTCTGCTAAATAGAAAAGGAACAACAGGAACTAGTGAAGTAGCTACTTCTCCCAGACATTAGTATTAGAGTTCTCTCTCTAAGAGAAATCCATTATGAAATGTTCCAGTTGAGCTACAGATATTCCTCTTTGAACGAGGCTAGCCCTTCAGTTCTATCAAAGCCCTAGAATGGTCAATTAGATAAAGGGCTGCTCCAAATATAAGGATTTTAGTAGCAGAATGTTATATGTGCTTTCCACACTTAGAAACTGAAAAAAAAAAAAAAAAAAGAAAAGTCGCAGAAAGTGCTTGGGAATATTAAGTTCAACCATGACCACAGAAAAAGTGTGATGAAGAAGAAAGCCAACATTGACAGATTCTGTTGTCTCAAGAATAAGATAAAAGATTAAAAAAACAATTATAATAGGAGCATTAAAATGGAAACTTAGCATGCAAAATAGTAAGGAATAAACAGAGAATCTTTTATTCAAATGCAAGACATGTGATCAACAAGTACCAAAAATTGAAGATTCTCATGTTGCATTTCAACTATATGTTCTTTCAATTTATGCAACAGTATAGTGGCAAATAAAGTTACCATGCTTGTGATCATGCTCATCATGATGATGATGGTGGTGATCATGACCGTGGCTCTTGTGAGCTTCTTTAGCACCTTCGGCGTTGACAGCACTCTCAATTCTGGGAAGATTTCATCAAATGTCAGCCAAAAGTAAATTCATACACATTCAAGAAGATGGATGACCAAGAAGCACACAGCTAAATGGAAGCATTCCAGCATATCTAAAATATCAGGCATCACCATTATTTCAGGAAACAGATAGCATAGTGAAGAGAATATAAACCAAAAGGACAGAAACCAAAAATTTCTTAAGCATAATAAATCACTTGCATAATCTAATCTGAAAACAACAATAAGAATCTAAATTACACCACATAGACCCAGTGGTAAATATGGCCAGATTCTTTTCATTCTCCTTTCTTTCCATCTCTATGGTCAACAGACTCAATGACCAGCCAAAGACAGCAAGAAGTTATTTTACCCAATAAGTGAAAGTAAATCCGACTTATATTGATAGGACCATTAGACCCTGAATCTGGTTAGAGAGAAATCAAGGGCTTACGTTTAAGGTAGTGAAGAAGAAGAGAAAATTAGAAGAAGAGAAGAATAATAGGAGAGAAGAGAGTAGAGAAAAGATAGAGAATGGTTGCTGATTCTGTTCTGAAATTTTAAGTAAAACATTTCTTGTTTTCTCATTTTTCCTTCCAATGCCTTTTCTACCATCCCTTACTCATAACCAAAAGCTATAAAAGAAAAGTAAAGCAAATCTGCAGCAAAGTAGAGAAAAGAAAACAAATCTGCCAGAGGCAGGACAACCCTAGGACCATATTTGTACCTAATCTAGGATTAACTAAATAATCATTAATTAATCTAATTGTGGCTGGTTACTGCTGGGTTGCTGGTCCTGACAATCCCTTCCCCTTCAAAATCTTCCTTGTCCTCAAGGATCATATTAGCCTTAAGCTAAAGAGCAATTGAAGATATGTTGAGCCATCATATGAGAGATGCTGAGCAAACCACCCCCATTCTGACCTACACACTTCATTATACTCCAGTTAACAAGTTTGAGCAACAATAATTTATCTATGTTACTAAACATATAGCCAAACATCCTTCAAAAGAGCTCCATTGTTGTTGAAACCAGAACTTAATTGACTTTTAGAAAGATAATCACCATCCACAAATAGAGTCCGGATTCTAATTGAATTTTCAAAGGAGCTCAATGTTGACGGCTTCACTGAAGTGCTGTAGTGATGCCATCCCTTGATCTTTTGGTGCTAATACATAACTTTAGAAGACATTGGAAAATATTTTCGTTGAGGAATTTTAACAAGCAGTTGATACTTATTCTTCAAATGCCCTTCATTCCCAGCAAGCTTTACATGCTTGGACCCTTCATTAATTTTCATTTCATCAAGTTTCTCAACCATCACAGGTTCCACAATATTTCCGCTCTTATCTCATTATCAATTGTAGGAGGAAACATTGAACCCTCAATGTTTCCAACAAGAGGAAAATTTTCAGTAGGACTAACTAGTGCAAAAGCTGAAGAAGATGGATGACTCTTCCACGTGGTAGGAGAGAAAGTATTGCTGCACAATCTTTTTCATGCTTCGTTGAATCCCTGTTCACATCAACAAAAGCACACCTGTAGTTTTGCCACCAAAGTTCGTCACTCTCTCTAGTCTTGTTTAGATCTGTCCTGAACTTTTGGAGTATCCGTTCTAATTTGAGCATGTGGGTGGTAATCGATCATGATGAACTTTAAAGTAGATTGCAGAGACAAAGAAAAAAGAAGAAAGAGGCTTTACTGTTTGAAACGTAGAGGGAGCTACAAACAGGGAAAAACGAGAGGAGAAGAAGAGAGTCGCAATAGAGAGGACAAAAGCAGAGAAGATTAGAGGAAGGAGCATGGAAGAAGAAGCAATAGCCACCAAGGATAATTGGCTCTGATACCATTTCTTAGGATGTTCAGAGCCTGAATCTGGTTACAGAGAAATTTAGGACTTACATCTCGAGTAGAGAAAGAAGAAGAGAGAAAGAGAAGAAGAGAAGGATAATAGCAGAGAAGAGAATAGAGAAAAGATAGAGAATGGTTACTGATTCTGTTATGAAATTTAGGTAAAATGTTCATTCTTTTTTTTTTTTTGAAATAAAAAATTTAGGTAAAAAATGTTTCTTCTTCTCATTTTGCTTTCCACTGCCTTTTCTACCATCACTTACTCATATAACCATATCATGGAACCACTTCTCCCAAAATCTGTCTGATATGGAGACTCTGGACATGTCAGTTTTATTGGACCTTTTAGGACTCTATCATACCATTCTCACAACCTGATGTTTGACTATGGAACTTGGAATCTTCCAGCTTTTTTATCTATAAATCCCTCTTTGGCTACCTCCGAAGCCCTCATCAATCCCTCATCGACCCCTCTCTGCCCCTTCTAATAACATATTTTTTTTGCCCGCCAGATACATATTGCCAAGGATTTCTAGAAGGTTCCTGTTCCCCCCCCAAGGCGAAGCTCTTTGTTTGGACTGCTACTCACCAAAAGTTGAACACAAATGACTTGCTCCAGATTCGCCATCCTCATCAGGCTCTTTCTCCTGATATTTGTTTTATATGCTTTAAAGGTGGTGAAACTCATGATCATTTGTTTCTTTACTGTGATGTAGCTTGGAAACTGTGGACAGATGTTTTCAAGATATTTATTATGGTCTGGGTGTTGGCCCCTACAGTAGAAAGCTTTCTCTCTACTCAATTGAGTGGGCATGGGCTGACGAGGGATGCTAAGCCCTTGCGGAAGGGAGTATTGTTTGCTGGTCTATGGTGTATTTGGCTCGCTCGTAACTCAAGAGTCTTTAATAACATACGCACTCCATACTCCAAGTTATGAGATAGGGTGATTTTTTTGACTTCCTTATGGACTAAAAGACATGACTGCTACCAGGATTTTAGCATCTCGGGTCTTCAATGCAATTGGAATATCTTGACTTCCTTATTCATGATCGTTAGCTTTTTATGTTGTCTGTTTCTGGTGCTTTTGATTAGATTTACTTTTTTTATATTTCATTCTTTAGGGAGGATTCTCGTTCTCCTACCTTGTATTTTCTTCTCTTCATCTTAATAATTTTTTTTATTAAAATAAACCATGGGTGGTCATCAGATTGCATAACAAGTTCATGTAATCTGATTCTTCCCTCATCCCCAAAAAAAAAAAAAAATCAAACGTGAACAAAATGGAAAACAAAGACCAAGACAGAATGGTTCACTTCTCATGTTGATTACAGCAGTCAACTTATTTTCAAACAAGCATGGATTTCAGAAAACTATATGACAGAGAAGATACTGCCCAAGCTATCCAATAAGTATCATTATCCAGAAGATCTTACCAAAGATAATTAATTACTTCCCAATATCCATTTGAGTATAAGTGAAAAATATAGTAGTAAATGGAACATAAGAGCATTCAAGCACCCAATTAGCCTTTATCAGCAAGAAAATGGAATAAAATAATGATTGTAGGTGGGAGAATTTTCCTATATTAACCTAGCCTATATAGTCACTAGAGTAATATACGTGGAGTTTTTATCAGGCCAGAATACACAGAATATGAAATTATGCAAGCAGTAAAGAGAAGCTTAACTAGTAGCCCATTCAAAACAGTGACGTAGTACAGACAGACATATAAGTAAACATTTTCATAAACCAAAAACAGAAGCATCCCAAATCAACATTAATATAAAACAATTGCTTCTTCAGTAAGAAATGAAGCTAATTAAGACTGAAAAAAAAAAGGAGTAGAAACTAACCTCTCTAAATCAAAGCCTCCAATTCCAAGAACATAATCCAAGTCAACTTTCCCAAACTCTGTCCGCTTCATATAAGCCATACGATTAATGTTCTGAAAACAAATCTCAACTTCAATACGATATAACCAAAATAAATTAAATCAAATAAGAACATTAGAGATGTTTTGATGACGAAAAGGGTAGCCACATAAGTAGTTTCTGACCCTTATCCGCTGCACCAAAGAAGCAATTTCAGGCTCACCAACAAGATCAATCTGCAATGATATAAAAAAGTATTTCAATTCAGTTTGGTACTACCACAACAAGACAACACATCCCCCCTTACAAATCTAGGAAGATTTTCCAATGATTGTAATATTATCGGTAACAACAGCATAAGTAACATAAAATAAAATCTTCTAGTTGAGATGATCATAAACAAACTGTTTCACTTCTATGATATCCATCTATTTCTCATCCAAATAATCAGTGAATTCAGTAGCACAAGTCGCAATAATAAAAGTGAGTCAGATGATGCAAGGAGCAAGGAAAATGCAGGTAACAAAATGTGGAAATATGTAGATAACAAAACATATCCCCAAAAATAAGTCCAATGCAAAAATTAGAAATATAAACATGCAGATACCTTATTCAATATAATGCGGTCTGCATAAGCAATTTGTTCCACTGCCTCATTGACTACTCCTTTCGGTTTAACTTCATCGAGGTGAAAACCAGCATGTTTTGCGTCAACTAAAGTTACAACACCGTCCAACTTGACATCACTGAAAATTTCTTCTTCTGCATAAAATGTCTGAATGATTGGGGCGGGATTTGCCAATCCTTTCACCAGACAAGTAGTGAAGAATTAGCATCTCTCATCCAGAACTCTGAATAACTGAATGAATAGGATAATCAATGAAGAAATACCTGTAGTCTCTATTACAATATGGTCAAATTTCCCCTTCCTCGTTCTGACCAATTCTGAGATCATCCTCACAAGATCACCTCTAACTGTACAGCATAGACAGCCATTGTTAAGCATAATTATGTCCTCAGCTCCAGCAGCTTTGGCAGCAACTAGAGAGCCATCAATGTCTACTTCACCATACTGCAATTTAAATAAAAGCATTAACTACCAATCACTCACACCAAGATGTCAAATATAATCCTCGTGACCCATTTAGAAAACTTCTACCAGAAAATATTGCAAGATTTATCAGATATTAAAGATTATAATTAAGTGAATGCCCTAATGGTCCTTCGCTTCATTTCTCACTTAATTGCTATTCAAGTTTTAGATCAAATATTCATATTAGCCACTATATGCATGATGAAAACATAAAACTCTCGTATTCATATCCCCACCCTTACCATGAATTATTTAGGTGGGAAATTCAACTACTGCTTCTCAAAATAGCAATTGAACTAGTCATCAAGATGAGGGAAGTAACTAAACCACAAAAAATCATCTTGTAATTATGCATATAGCTTTTTTTTGGCATAAATAATTATGCATATAGCATCAAGAATATAAACATTCAAAAGTGGTAATTGCCTAGCAATTAAACGGAAAATGAACCAAGTGGGACCTAACTTCTTTAACTATTTATAGCCATCATAATGCGGAGGATTTGGATAAAATAACAAAGACAATGTTTAACCTCACTTCATACCTCATTCTCAATCACAGCTATCCGCTTCCCATGATTTTCTGTCAGAATATGGTTGAGCAACGTCGTCTGTTTAGCACAAGACAGCGGCATATAACTACACCAACCACTACTTTCAGATTGTATACGCACTCAGATGGAACGATTTTTACAGAAGATGCAAAGAAGGATAAAAAAAAATGCTGGCAGCAGAACTAAGTCGTTCTTAATGAAATTTGAAATTTTTCGGAAATCGCATTCCCAGATATCAAAAGAATTCGTGTCAAACAATGATTAAGAAAAACATATGATTCGAATTTATTTATCCCAAAAAGCTTCTTCCAAAATAACCCCAACGTCCCTGTTCGTATCTCAATCAACCAAAATCACAATTATCGCATTACCCATACTCACACATATTAAGCTTCAGCTTTAGCTACACATACACCTGTCTAACACTTACCTTGCCAGAACCTAGAAACCCAGTAATTATGGTGGCGGGAATCCGGTTATCAGATGGAATCTTAGTGGAAACATTGGACTCCTCACTCTGCGGCGTCGTGGCAGCGGTGGCGGAGACTGAAAAGAAGCGGCTGCGTTGGCTGCGCTTAGTTGACTTAATGGAGAATGCTCCGGAGTGAAAGAACGGCGGCGTTTGGGAGAAAAAAGACAGGGTCCTGTGACGGGCTTTAGGTGTGGATAAGAGAGGGAAAATCGTGGTGCAGCGAGAAGAGAAGGTGAAGAAACTTGTAGCTACATCCAGTCTCGACAGCGTCGCCATTTCTATGGAGGTTTTTGAGGGTTTTTCAGGGTTTATGGATTTACTAGACGAGGGAGGAGAACATAGCAGTAGCAGGAGGGTTATAGATACTTGAAATGGAGATGAGATTTTTGTTTTCGCCCTTCTGGTTCGGAAGGCTTCTGCGTTTCAATAATTTAAAAAAAAAAATTAAATTAAATTAAATAATTTATATGAAATTAAATAGTATGAAAAATTAAAATATTATGTAAATACAAATTTTATTAATTAAAACAGTTAAATGATTTTTTAATAATAATAAGTTTTATTATTAAAAATTAATATCATAGTTTATATTTATTTTAACAGAAGCTAAATTTTTTATAAGACTTAATTCATCATAGTTTGTGAATTAATTTTATACTATAAGATTTTTTTTTGGACCCAAAAATCAAAGGCAGTCTTTTTGTCTATAGTAAGTGTATAATAATCATATGATAAGTACACTTATTTTATTAATAAGATCTAAACTTTATATTAAATGATGTTAATATTATTAAGGTGTTAATTGTGAAGTTTGTCAATTCCACATGTTAAATTTCGAAACATAACCCAAATGATTAATATAAAATAGTTTTAAGTAATTTCTACCATTAAAACTTATGATTAGTTAGTGTCACTACATAAGACTTACATGAGAATACATAAGAATACATATAGTAATTTGAGGTTACACCCACGGAGAATATATGTATATATATATATATATATTATCAGAAGAGGGAAATGTATTATAAAGTGATTAGAGATAGAAGGATGATGAAGGTGGTGAAACAATGGAGATTTTGAAGAGAGATTGAGGCTTGTTGATGAGCTGAAACTTGCAGATATCTCCTTGCTGAAGAGAATTGTATTTGGCAAATGCAGTCCAACCAGCAGATAATATATATGCACTTGGATAGTGTAATAGCTTCACAACCCACCATTTGCTCTCACCCTCACCCATCCTTACTCTCACACTCCTTTCATCTCCCTTCATGTGTTTCCTCACAAATTCTTTTGGTATCACCTGCACCATCCACATCCACATCCACTACATATATAAACATATATTTTTACATACATACCTAGCTAAACTACTATCATATACTAGTATATTAGCATGTACAGTGAAATTAAGTGTGTTGATTTGTTGTTACCAGCTTAAATGGAAGGTTGGTACATTCTTTTTTCTATAAAAATTGTAAGTTTGAGTTGAGTTGTATTTTTATTGTATTGTGATTTATATATATATATATATATTATCTATATTTTTTATTAAAATGGGTTTGGCATGGACATACAACTGAGCCTTTGTACTGTATGACCACTTCGAAAAACGGAGTTTCAGTACTGCTAAAGTCCCTTCCGGCACTGATCATCTTCTTCTTCTCTTGATCAAACCCTACATGGAAAACAACGTAGAAGTTTATTGATGATGATGATGATGATAATTAATTCACGTGCATGCCGAAAGCTCTGAAATTCATTCCCAAGCAAGAAAATTTTATTGATCACCTGAGAAAATGGTAACATTTAGACAATGTTTGGAGCTTCTGATCAGCTCAAAATCACAAATATCACCAGCTCTTAAATTGTTGTCTTCCACAAATTCTCTCCAACTACGATGAAAAATGGCTTTTGGTTTACCGTTACAGTTTTCCAGTCGATAATGAACCAACCAACTTCTTTTATTCATCATAAGAACAACTTCTCCACGTTCCTGCTTGAAATGATTCTTGCAGAACTTGTATGGTACGTTCTGCAGTACATACATATATATATATATATATAAACAAACTAAGTTAAGCTAATTACTTATTGATGGAATTTAATTAGTTGGTTTTATTTAATTAATCAAGATATTACAAGTATAAACAGAGGAGCAACATATGTTGGTCGCATGTAAACACTGAAAGAAGGATTCTTCTGATCATCATCATCATCATCATCATCCGAGTTCAGGCCTCTCTTATGATCTCCACCTGCTGTCTCAACATCATGATCAATATATATATATATATATAATAGTTTATGATATATATACATACATATATACAGACATATATATAAACATATATATAACCCTTTGGGAGCTATATTAAAGCACTACGTAGCATGTGTATTATGTTTAATTAATTAAAGACCTGATATCCCAAGGTGAGTTTTGGACGTGGAAATGGCGGTTCTCATCATCTTGGAGGGCCTAGGAGATGACATTAATGGAGATACTGTGCGTTTAATGGGTTTCATGAACTGATGATCAACAGAAGATTGATGTTGATGTTGATGTTGATGTTGATGATGATTTTGTTCAAGTATTGTTGGAGGAGAAGAAGGATACTGAATCTCAGTTGCAGTAACATCAAAAATAAGAACATGGAAAGCTTCATTTCCGTGGTATCTAAAAACCAGAAAGTGACCATAGCTTAAAGAATAATGGCGTGCAAATTCTTCCCATCCATTTTCCAGCCAAAAATCATTTTCACCATATTTTTTCAACTCGACTCGCCATTCTCGACCGTCTGCCACATTAAGCACTGCAACTTTTGGCATCTCTTCTCCAATCCCCATTGCAAACTTAGTTGGTATTTTCTGCTAATCACTCAGGATTAATGAATAATGGAAATCAGACATAATATATGATGAAATATATGTATACACATATATATATATATAAGGAGTGTTATGAGGGGTGAAGAACGGTTAATTACTTACAACGTTGGTATTTTGGTGAAGAATGACCTTGAAGAAATGTTTACCCTTGTTCATGGCTGTCCTGCATTCATTCATGACCAAGTGCTTTGAATATATGCATGTACGTATGTGTATATATATATGTATATGTATGTGTAGTGGACGGTTATAAGTAAAAATGAGAAAGTTTGTTATTTGCAACTGAGTATAGAATCAAAGTGTAAGTGCGTGTCTGGTGATCGACCTACAAGATCAGAATTACATGTATATATGTATATACTTTGTTGACCGGTCAATATATATATATAAAGTTTGCTGGAACATATATATGTTGTGAGTGTACCATCACTTCCTGCAACCAATCAAACCGATCCCTTTAAATATCTTATTCTTCTTTTTTTTATTATAATATTTTTATAATTATAATTTTAAAATAAATTTTTTTATAATTATAATATGCCATTTTATTTTAAGAAAAACTATGGAGAAGTAAAAGACTAATCATAAGCTATATACTCACTTTTTAAAAATAAATTTGAAAAAATTATATAATCATAAATGGAATAATTTGAATATAGTTTGTAACAATAAAAGTGAATTAAGAATATCTTACAAGCATAAATTATAATATATTGTATCATAGTTTTTTCTTACCATATCTTAATTTTTAGTGGAAATTGCATAACGAATGAAGTGTGCTTAAAAATATGTATTATTAAGAGTTTATATAATCAATTATATTTTTATACTTAAAAAATTTAAGTTAATAACTATTATATATGTATATATGTTATCATATCAATTTTATTTCATATTTAAAATTTAATTAATGCATAATTTGTTGTTAGACTAGATTTAAATTATGTTTTTATATTTAAAAGAAATTAAATTATATTTTTATGTCAAAAATTTAAATAAATAATTATTATATATTATTATATTAATTTTATTTTAATATTTACAAATTATTTAATACGTTTAGTACCTAATTTACAATTAGTTAAAATTAATTTATATTTTAAATAATTTATTATATAAAAATTTAAAAAGCATAGATGATTTATAAAAAAATTAACATATTGACAATTTCTTGCTTTTGTACTTTATAATAGGGATTATTAAAGAAAGTTTATGTTTATGTTTATGTTTATGTCGTGGGGTGGAGGTCTAAAATAGTAACGTATTTATGTTTTTATTCAAGAAAATAAGAATTTAGATTAAACTCAATCCGAAGACATTAGATACAGTTGAAAGGAAGGAAGAGCGAAGTATCTCCCAGTTTGCACGGTGGAGAAGAATGTATTTTTAAAGCTTTTGATAAAATAGCATGAGAAAACACCTCTTTCTCGCCATATACATGGAGCTTTAACACTCGGAAAACTTCTGGAACTGCTAGTAATCTGGCACTCAAATCCAATTTTTAGCTTGTCTTCTTCTTCTTCCTCTTCTCTCTCTCTCTCTCTCTCTGTATATATATATATATATATATTTCTCTCTGTTCACTTCTCCAAAACAAATATGGTTGAATTTACCTTGGTTCAACAAACTCGAGATGCACTCCAAAGTTAGGCGGCCCGTTGAAATTGTTCATTTATTAATACATGCGTATGAACTATGCACACCTTACTTGACGACATTATTTCTCAGCTTTGATCTTCCAAATTTATAACCATCTTCTGTTTTTTTTTTTTCATTCACAATCTTTCTAAAACCATTCATTTACAAACATGTATCTCATTAGAAGAGAAACCCAAAAAGGATTTGCTTCTTCACATGAAGTCGAAAGAACAAGACGACAGAAAGCTTTTAAGTTGGTAAAACATCAAGGGTTGAAATTGAAATCAATTAAAGATTTAATATTAGACTACCACACTGCAAGTAGATATGTAAAACAGAATTCCTATTCAACAATTGAAAGAAACCATTAAGGTGAAGAAGGAAAAAAAAAAAAAAAAAAAAAAAAAAAAAAAAAGGAAAAGAAAACATAAAAATTTTCCTTTATAATTTCTTTCTAAAGGGAGAAACAAGAAAGAAATATTTTACTGTCGATGTCCCTACGGCATTTACCTTACATAGTATCAGATCCAACATGTCAAATCTACATCTTTGCAGCTTGTTCTTCAAGTAAATTACATATCAACCTCAACTGCAAAATACATCACAAACACAATTAAGAAGAAAAATATTTAAGAACAGCAAACATAATGAAATAAAATATCAATAACAATAATACTTTAAAGAAGATACCGTTAATTAACTTTAAAACTCACACTAAAATTGTGTTCAATTTTAACAAATAAATTTATTAAATAATCAAACTCACAAATTAGAAAGACTAAGATAAATATAGATAAACTTAATTCAAGCATTTTCATCAATTTCTGATCCTGCATAGAATAAAATATTTTATTTTCCAAAATATTATGTATTGCAACTGGTTGTATCGTTTATAGTAACCAGTTTTAATGGGTCTTGGCCGCTTTACACATTCTTAACCAATTTACAGGTTTTGACTGGTACTCTACTTGATAAGAAACTTTATCTGTACCATACAAGCCATGACAAACAGTATATGCTAACTGACTCTGAACATTACAGAAATAGAAGTGCACTTAAGAAGGAAATTTCTGCTCTACTGGTGCGACTTTTTTGGATGACCCACCTTCATTGGTGAATGTTAAATAATGTGATTATTTTAAATTATTATTGTAATTTAAAAAAATTAGTACCTTTTACCGTAAACTTTACACTTGGAAATAACATTCATTATAGATTGAAAGATCAAGAGCTTAATCCTAATTGAAAATTCAAAGACCTAAATTGCTACTGCAAAACTTAATAGAGATCCAGCATTTTCATTTTCTGGATGAATATTAGTAGCTTGGTTTAACAGATCATCAGATGTAGATGACCATCAAACTAACTGTGCAGGTGCAGGTGCAGGTATAAAAACCATCCTTAACGAAATCGGGCAGAGAGACCAATATGAGAGCAAGACATACCTAAATTAGGAATGGGCCAGCAAGCATGTAAAAGAACTTGTATTCTGGCAACCACTTCATTATCTCTGGGCTTGATCTGAGCCTGAAGCTCCAACTGGAGGTGTAGCAGGCACGCTGCTTGTTGATCCATTCTCAGCAGGTGGAGGAACACCCCATTTGCCTTCAGATTCAAGGGGCTCAAAGACATGAACTCCACCGTCTGAGAGCCCCAACGCAAACTGATTCGGTTCTTGTGGATGTGCAGCAATCACAAGAGGGTGAACGGTAGAATTACTGCATAAAAGGAAAATAATTTTTTCAGCTGTGCCTACAACAAACATAGGATATACAAGGAGCCACAAAGAACCATGACCACGTAGAGACAGTGATTGCAAGATGAATATCATGAATCGAATTCGATTCCTATTCTTTTTCCAAGAAAATTTAACTTTGGCAAAACATTACTAGCTTAAAGCTGAAGCAGCCAAGTTGTGCTGTCACAAGTCAACAGGATTAAAATCACAGCCAAGATGGGGTGCCTGCCCTGGTCTGTTGGTCCTCCACTCACCCCTTGGGGTGGGTGCAGAGAAAAATTTTGCTTCTGCCTCCTCTGCCAGCTTATGTACAATAAATTACATCATTAAAAGAAAACATGACCAATGCTTGAAGCATTTGTGATACAGAGAACATTTTCACTCTATTTGGAGAAAATGTAGAAAGAAGTATCAATATCTTCATCGAGAGAAATAGAAGGATTTCATATTGACAATTACAGTTAACTTCAATACGAGAATTACGATGGAGGACAGATTAATCATCTTCATTAGCGAATAACACTATTTTTTCCAACACTAATTTATTATGAAATTATTTTCTACCATGCAACTGCTGTTGAGCTCTTCAAATCTGGGAATTCTTAGTCTTGTACAATTTGAACTGATTGGTGACCGTAAAAGGTCATTATCAATTTTTTTTATAAAAAAAAAAGCTCGAAGCCATGTCAGGAACTTGGTGAACAAACTTTTAAGTTAAAACATATGAAATTGTCAGGTTTCCAGCAAACCAAAATGAAACCAAGCTTTTAAAACCTAAATACTACATCAAGGATATCTAGAAATAACATAGAAATCACGCATGTAACAGTAAACTGTATTTAACCCACAAAAACTCCCACTAGTAAAGACAGATATGGAAATTAATTTCAATATATAGCTAGGTTAAGCAGCTCAGGGAACTAACTACCTGACACTAGCAGGCAGATAAGCAGAAGGGTTGATAGTACAACGCAGTCGGAGGTTTAGAGCACTGAAAACAGAGACAGTTGCATCCATAAAGCTGGCATAAACCAGCTGGCTATCACATGAGAATGTTGCATGAGTAATTGGAGCAGATGATTCACGTGGACCCCACTAAAACAGCAAAAGAGAATATTAAAAATAATAAAAAAAATTAAACTGTCAACTCCACACCAAAATGGACTTGGAGAACAACATACCTGCTTTAGGCATTCTAGCTTTGTAGTTTCGTATATGGCAAGTTGAGTCTCGTGTACGACGAGGAAGTGAATCTGGTCTTGATGAAATTGCACACGTGTATCTGACTGTGTAGTTGTTGTCCTCCCAGATGGAAGCTGCAAGGATCTAGTTTTTTGTTTCTCCCATCCATCCGTATTCCATACACAGAGCTGTTTAAAGAAAAAGAACAGATAAGCACCATAATAAGTGAAGCATAAGCAGAAATTTGATTATAGCCTAATGCCAAAAGAGCATTTATTGCATTGAACGTTTTCCTTAGGTACTTGGAAATTTCTGGACTATTTTAATGAAATCTGAACAAAGAAACAACAGATTTGGGGTTGGGGAAAGAAAAGGGAATTGCTTTGTCACCTTGGGTCATCAAAATAATCATCAATTTTACAATATAATAGCTACGAAAGGATGAGAAGTGAAGAAGTTTATGAAAAAGCAAAAATAAATGTAACTTGTTAAAAGAAACAAATTGGTAATATAGTATGTATGTACATACATTCTTTCTAAGAATATATTTACTAGCTAGATAATTCTGTTACAACAATCAATGCCACCACCTATTTGAATGTTTTACCTGAGCATCGGCCCCTGATGAAACTAGCACATTCTGTGCATGAGAGAAAGCAAGGCCAGTTATTCTTTTAGAATGTCCTTTGAGCTTGCTTTTAACCTGCATCAGCAAAAAATATCAGCATGTAAGATCTGTTACGTCTCAAACTGATAATGGTGCATGTACAGAAGGGAACGGTAATAGGGATTGGATTGCGAATGTGACGAGAAATCTCAATGATTGAGAGGTTAAAGAGTATCAGGCCATGCTACAAGCTCTTGTCTAATATACAGTTGAATGATTCCAGTGATCAGATCGTGTGGAAGCTGAAGAAGCATGAAGAATTAACTGTCAAGTCCTTTTACCATCACTTGATTAGACGAGAAGAAAAGGTTTTGAGTCAGTTCCTGGTCAGCCAGATTTGGAAGGTGAAGGCTTCTCCAAAAATAGTTTTTTTGCTCGGGAAGCGGGAAGAGAATGCATCTTGGCAATAGATAAGTTGATGAGAAAAGGAAGAACTACAGTGAATGGGTGCTATTGTGCAAGAAAGCTGCTGAATCTTGTAGTCATATTCTTCTATTGTACCTGATGGTTTATAACATTTAGACTATGATCTATGGCCTTCTGGGACTTCATTGGGTCATTCCGGGTCAGTGAGAGATGAGCTTTGAGCTTGGGAGAGGATATGTAAAAAGAAAAATTATATGAAATTTATTCCTTTCACTATTTTCGAGTGGTGTGAAAAGAGAGTAATGCTAGAGCATTTGAGGGGATAAGTGGGAGAAGTCTAAAGTTAGGGATAGATAGTTACACATTTTTGAATCTTCAATTTTGGATCATGAAATTTATAAGTTGGAGGATTTTAGAAATATCATTGATACACTAACTGATTTGTAAATTTCTTGTACAGGGGCGGCCCCTTGGTGCTTTTTACTTGATATGTTTATCCTTTTTATCTCAAAAAGAAAAATCCCCATAAACTACATTATACCTCATCTACACGGACATTATATATCTGTATTGTGGAGTCATCCATGCCAATAGCAATAATATTGTTATCTTGAGGATGAAATGCAAGAAATGTTGCTGCTGGTGGTGGTGGCATAAAGGTGGCCATTGTCTGCAATTGCACAAGAGATTGAACTTAGCCAGGTGGAAAAAGAACGAAAAGCAAACATTAAAAAACCAGGATTTCAAAGGTTACCTTAAAAGTCATCATATTAAATAAAGAAATCTTTCCACCAGATGCTGACATAACATATGAATCATTTTTGGACAAAGCAAAGCAGGGCACAGCCTCTTCAGGATTTGTGTCCGTAACATCATTAGTCATCAGAATACCACTAGATGGTTGCCAAAGTTGAGGTGACACGTTGGCTGTCGCCTATACCCAATGAAGTACCAACTTTGAGAATAAAATAAATTATTTTCCATATTTTCAACAGAAAGCAGCTGTTCCTTTAGAAACTAAACTGTTCTTATACCTTGCCAGTTGCATTTCGTTCACTCCGTTGCCATTTCCATAATAGATGAATAGCATTTGATGCCAGAGCCAATATGGCATTACCGGAATTTGTGAAAATTAACCTTGATATCTGTAATGATCAATGCATTGATGAGAACATACTCACTCTAAGCAGGTGGAAGCCAAATAGAAAAATAAAATAAAGACAGACATCTAAAGTTCAAATTTTCATAAAATATGGTAGTACCACCTCAATATTTCAAAAACAAAATGGTACTACCACCCAAAGCTCAACTAGATCATAATTCAATATAGACAAAATTCAAGAATTTGCACAGCTACAATCAAATAAACTTTATAAATGCAAATGAAGTTTATATTTATGAAGTAAACAGCCAAAATCAGTCAAGAATCAGCAAATGCCTCAATCCAGAAGAAGTCATGCCATCTCAAGGGAGAGCTCTTTGGAGAACTATATCTACTAAATGATAAGACTAAATACATTACATGCACTTTTAAGAATGAGTTCCTTTTTTTCCCTTTCTTATAGTTAAAAATTTATTCTCTTTACATAAATGCAGCCACATTAAAAGGGTGTCAGGCTCCTTATATATGTACTCAGTCAAGGTGTCTGGTAGAGAGTCGTTTTTAGGGTTTAGATATTTTCCGTCTCTGCTCTCTCTCTCTCTCCCCTTCTTCTTTCTTCTGCTAAAAACCCTAAGGACGACTCTCCACCAGACTCCTTGACTGATAACATGTCTAAGGACCTGACCTGACAAAGGGGTTGCAGTTTAATGCAAATTACTCCAGTTAGGCCAATATCTTACTAACTTCAGAGAAGTAGTAGTCAACATCAAAACAAACTAATTCAGCCCTTGAACCAGTCCATCATGTTGGCTTCTTTAATTAATTAGTTCTAACTCTAGATCACGCTTCCTGCTTCCCTTTACAAGATTTATAGAAGATCCATAGAATATCTAACTATCTCAACATTTTCACCCAACATAAACCAGAGTTAATTGCAAAATACACAATGATTTCCTGGTAGGTCCATCTCCCAAAATTTTGGTTGATTAATTACTATCTTAAAAGCTAGGGAGTATATTTACAGAAAGCTACATGTTCACCTCATCTTCCAAGAGCCATATTCTGAAACGTAATTTCAGATTGGATACAGTCCTTAAAGTTAGGCAAGAATATTATTCAATGTATCAGGATGACAACACTCAGTTTCCCATGCCATTCTTTCTTTCCATGTATGAATAGACAACTATGGAGGTCACTAAGTTTTGAATTAGATAAAATTAACGTCTGAATGGAAATTATGACAAGAAAATCATCTGGGAAAAGGCGTAAGTTGTGTTTATCACTTCACCATTATGTCAATGCCAAACTTACTACTAAAGTTTTCTTAGAGCCCAATATTAAGTCTTAGACACTAGGACGTTGATCTTCCTATGAGAACTACATATGGCACACAGCCCATATTCCCTTTGTTATAAGAAATCAAGCTTTCCAAGTGATTTAGATTTTCACATCTTAAAATAAGGAGCCACTTGGTTTTTGCATCACCTAATGTGAAAAGGATTGAACACTTAAAAAATCTCGCATAAAAAATCTCATCTAAGGTTGGACGGAAGCTGCCACAAGTCATTTGCATAAAATAAAGGATCATGAAGCACACAAAAAATCAGTAAATGATAAAATATATTGTCATAAAACAGTCAAATAGTTGAAGTTCTGTAACAGAAATATTCAATCAATTATTATGACCGAATTCATCAAGAACCATCTGACACAATAATTGTTAATACCTTGGTCACTCTCAAATTTTCAGGAAGCCTTAAGGACCGACATTGAGATGGTTCATTGATTTCTGTGAGCTTCCAAATTTTCGATTTATCATTGGACTCCTCAGTGATTCTAGGTTTCACATCTCCCAAACTTCGAGCATCTCCATTCTGTAAATGTTTTGTCCTTGTCAGTCGAATACAAAGGAACAACTTACAGCCGTCCAGCACCATGTTCCACTCACATAGAGATATAATAAATAATGCGAAAATAAAACAAAATGAAACAAAAATGAAACTTTGGAAATAAACTACAGACCATTCCAGGGATAGATACCACAGAAGCAGCTCTATCTGCTAGTCCAGCACTAGTAGCAACAGCTGCAGCTGCAGCTGCAGCAGCAGCTGCTGAAATTGGATTTATCACAGGCTGCATGAGATGACACATATCAGGCTACCATTAATAAAGCTGAACAGGTAATTGTATTAAAACAATCGCAATACCTTTGACGATTCACATGCTCTTGATGCATCATAAGAAAGATTCTCAAATGTGCGTAACAATCGCATACCATCTGAGTTTGCCAAAATCTTGATCACATTGTCATTGGCAGAAACAGCCAAGAGAGATCCATCCTTGTTAAAGCGGATACGGGGGCTTGCCTGAAATTTAGAAAACAAAAGAATGAACAATTATCAACTCCTAAAAGTCTTCCCAACAATAAACTTGGAGAAGAAAAAACATACTGGGAGGCCTCCATCAGCATCAATCGTTGTCAGAAGTTGAACATTGTCCATATCCCAAAACTTAATTGCAAAATCATCACCAGCAGCCAAAAACCTGTTCTTAGTTGTATCAAACTGTACAACACCCAGTGAACGTTTGCGGAATCCTTGATAAGTTCTTTTCACAGCTCCTTCACTTTCATTCCATTCAACAATATGTGACTCGCCCTCTTTACTTGTACCACATGAAAATAGCCTGCACCATCCACCCAGAAGGCCAAATGTCAATATCCGCCAAATAACAAACAAATGGAATCACTAAAAGGGGACATGATATCTACCTAGTACCGTCAGCACTGTAAGCCATTGTTGTGCACCAGCGACCAGGAGCATCGTAATCAACTCTAGATCCCAAATTGTCATACAACCATGCTTTTATTTTTCCATCAAGTGCTGTTGAAAAGATAAACTGAAGACAGAAAAGCGAAAAGAAACAATATCAGAAAAAAGAACAGACAAAGAAAAGCATTAGAGCATGCCAATCATAAGCATGACAAGCTCAAAGTCTGCAACCCAATGAGCTGCAATGATTACAAACATGGATTTGCAACCTGAATGTTTTCCTTGTAGTGAGGGCAGACAGAATAGACTGGAGCTTCATGACCTTCAAATGTATACTGTCTCGCACCAGTAGCAGCATCCCACACCTAAAATCATGAAATAAAATGTACCAAAGAAATGAACCTTTTCCCCCCAAAGAGGTTTGAGAATCAGAAAAACAAACAAATAATATGAGAAAGCAACCTTGATGGTCTTGTCATCACCACAAGTTATCACGCAAAGTTGCTTGTTTGGAGTTGAGAATGCTAGATCATTTACTCCTCCCACATGAGCATCAATCTAGACCAGAAATTTAAGGTCCCTATTAATACAATGTCAAAAGCTAAGTCTAATCAGGTATTCTTATATTAATTATCTTACAATACCTCTAGGTGCTGCCGCACATCATCACCCCTATGATAAGAATAAATTTGAACTATGTGTCTTGAGTATGCAACTCCTGCAATTGGAAGAGAAGAGACACATTGATTACAACTGATTCCTTATCAATGGTAACAATAAAGGAACTCCATGTGTTTAAGCTTACCAAACAAGGAACCATCAGGGCTCCAAATTACGCGGTTGACAAATACACCAGGATCTTTTACCAGAGAAGCCTGAATTCCACACACAAAGGTTTGATTCTCAGAACCCTAATACTGAAAGCTCTAAGTATTAAGCACTAAGCATCCAGAATAACAGTAACTGGTACCACCAATAAGGTAAGGAGGGATGCACCTGCAGAGGCATTGAACATGCACTAAGATCCCAAACTTTGAAGTTCTTTAGAACCAGGCGTTCCCTAGAACCAACTTCCCACAAGGCTATATCCCCAACATTGGTGCCAACTGCGTTATTGTGACAAAAACAATCAGCAGTCTATTTGAATTTTTGAACTGCCAGAACCTAAGAGTTTTAACAGATCAAAAATATATCACACAGCAATTTTTTCTAAGAAAAGACCTAGGAGTAAAGTCTGTTGAAGAGGATGAAAATCCATGCTCATAGGAGATGAACCCTGGTTCAAAATGCGAACTACAGTTTTTGGCAAGTCATCAGGTGCATTAAATGCCTGACTGTGGCTATGGCCTGGAAATGTCACTGGCAACACATTAACAGGCAGATTTACCTGCATAATAGACAACTTTTAATTTCTTCTGTAACAGTGTATAGAAAGATAATTACAGATGCAGCTTATGAAAACTATGTCATAATCAGTGTAACAGAAGAACACAGACTGATGCCAGCAGTATATTTGGATAGGCTAGTGCAGAGAGAGCAAAGCCAGACAACCTCATCTGAAATCCCCATGGGCCTGGTTCTTTTTGCAACATGATCTGAGTCGCCAGATGGATAATCTACAGAAGGATTTGTAGGTGGAGTCCTTGGATGTTTCAAAGCAGCTAATGCAACATATGAAAATTAGAAATAGAATTACCCATGAGATATAATCACAGCAAAGGTAAACCAAATGGTCTCTGTCAACATAAAGGAAGATCGTACCTGGAATTGATGGTGCACCAAGAGCAATAGCTCCCCCTCCAGAAACTGCTGGGTGAGTAACAGTGGAAGGATTAGACATCCAACCCGCAAGGGGTGTTGGAACTGGTGCAGGAGTAGGTTGGAATGGCTGATGAAGTAAAAACACAAGTAAGCAAATTATAAGAAACTAGGAAACAAACTTAATAACAAAATCAAAAAGGTTTGAAACCCACCCCATGGGCACCTAAAGGAGGGAAACCCCCAGCTTTTGGCAATGATCCAAGCAGTGGATTGTTTGCAGGTGATGGTGCTCTTGCACCATTTGGTTGCCCACATGAATGATCCACAAATAGAGTTTTGATATCTGGATTTGGGCGTGGGTTCTTACACAATTGATGCTGCCAATTCAAGCTGTAACTGATATTAGAAAACAAAAATCCTTCCACACAAAACTACCGCAACTTATAAAAGCAACCGCCATTATGTTATAAATGAAATGCGAAGTGCATGTTCTGTCAATGAAGACCAAAAAGAAATGGTCAGCGTTTTAGTAAGATTTGATGAAACCATTCTGTTCCTACAACCTTTACGTTGAAACCCAGATTGCATGCTGAAGAACTCATTACAAAAGGTTCTCAAAAAATGATATCGCCATTGCCAGAGAATACACAGCCTTACAATGCATTGAGACTAGCAACCAACCAACAAATTTGAATAAAATGATATGGCAAGATAGAAGTGTTACCTCTGGTTGATAAGAGTCCTTAGCCTTGAATTTTTAAGATTAGGAAATTGCAATTTATCACGGAATAACGGATTCGCTTCAATAAGTTTCTTGAGCTCAACCAACATTATTGCTCTTGCGGATTTAGTATCTCCATATTTTGACAACTGTTCATTCTCCCTAAAGTAGAACAACTTACATTCAATATTCATGATAATTTTAGTTATATCTTGATTGACCAAATTTCTTACCTAAAATTCTCCAACGTCAAAAGCTGAGTGATTTCCTTGAAAAGCTCCTCGTTAAATGTGGCAAATACCTTTAAATCCTTTACTAGTATTTCTACAGCTTTCGATCGATCATGCCTGTTAATGATACAACACTCGCATTCTTATCAGTTCTTCTTTGCCAGGGAGTAAACAGTAAACTACCATGACAGTTACAACTGAAAAATCCATAAAAATTAGAAATGATCACTTACTTATCCAATGCCTCAAGATACTTTTGCTTCCTAATCTCAAAAAAGATTTTCATTGAATAACGATTGTCGTCCACTTTTGTGAAACCGGAGAGGTACCTTTCAACCTCGTCCCAATTGCCATTATGCACTTCATCCTCAAAATATTTCATATTGAAGAAAAACCCTGATTCCTGTTCGAGCCTATTTTTGAAAAAAGAAAAAAGGGAATTAGCGGGCAAATCACTGAGTAATTTTTTTTTAAATAACACTATGTTAAAATTAGCCCCAAAGAAAACTCGTCGCAGGAAGAGGTGGGCCTACTTGTGAACAGTTTCTTTGAACTTTTCTTCATCAAGAAACTGTAAGATCAAGAACACCAGCTCTCTACTGAGAGACGACATCGTTCTACCCCGTCTTCGATCCCAAATGCAGAAAACCACCAAATATATAACTAGATCTACAAAATTATTAAAAAAATACACAAAATTTAAGAAAAAAATCAGTTAAAAGTACAATTAAACTTGAAATGAGAAAAAATAACAGAAATTCTTCGAACTCTACCTGTAACCAGATCAGTAAACAATCTTAGACAATATCCCAAAAAACACCATTTCTGTACACGATTATTATATGTATTGAGAATACGCAGAACAGATAAACTTAAATCGGGCTGAAAAGGTTGAAATTTAGGGTTTTGGTTTTTAGGGATCAAAGAGAAAAGCAAAAGCAGCTTTATACCATGTAGGATTCGCAGATGCAAAAGCAAAGGAGCTACACGAAAATTTTTTAAATAAAAAAAAAAAGCAGGTCAAGCATAAAAGAGCGGAAAAAATAATAAGAGAAAAATAAAAATTTTAAAGTAATGATTCTATAATAACATAAAGAGAGAGATTTCTAAGAAGCTTACCTTGTAACTGAAACAAAGAACCGATCAATTTCAGATGACGAGATAGAGAGCTAACCGAAGCTTTCTCTCTACGTAGAACAAGTTTTCTCTTTCTAGAAACGAAAGAGAAGAAGAATTGTTTCCCTCTCTCTCTCCCTCCCGAGCTGCCTCTCTCTCTCTCTCTTTCTCTCTGTGTAAAACAAACTTTCTCTCTCTATATAATATATATATATACGAACATTAAAACTTGCAGAAATGGCGATTTATATAAGAAGAGGAGACAGATAAAAGGGATGATAACTTCTTCCGCTTATCACTGAGAGGTTGAGGAAGTCTATGATAAGCTATTTTGATAAGCTACTCTACTTATTATAAGTTCTTGACGATGTGGGTCCTACTTAGCCGGCTCCATTTTTTGTCGAGTTTATCGGCGCGGAATCTCTAGCTGCCAGCTGTCTTACTCGAAGAACTATTCATGTACAACGGCACCATTGGCAAATGCGTTTCCTGACCGTTGATTGAATCGTGAAGTCCAGATAAGTAACAAGGGAAGGCGATCCAACGGCTATTAAGAATCGTACGAGAAAACTTCGAGTAGCGTGTAAAAGCTATTAACTCGATGCTCTCTCCTCTCAGATCCCCCGAGAAACGACAAGCTTTTATCGGATGGGTCCAGTGAATTTTACCCTCAGATTTTACAAGATATTACATAAAATGCCATTGGACCAGTTTGTGGAGATGCGGTGTATATTATTATTATATCACGTGATACAGTGGTTATTTACTTATCGTCACGACTCTGACTCACGAGATGGTTTTATGGCTTGTAATTGAAAGAAAAAAATGAAATTCTCGCGGTAATGGGATTATTTTCTCGCGAGGAAATGAGGAGAACAAAACGCATTAAGCTATTATGAAATTATTGAAGCAATAATTAATTAAAGATAAAGATTTGATTAAAGAACAATTAATATTGGTAAGTGGGAATTTCTCGAATATATATATATATATATATATTGGTAAAGTGGGAATCCAATATAATTGCTGAAGTGCTCATTAAAATTTGAAATTTAGACTGGAAATATTGAGGATTATTCTGCTTTTATTACTTACCCACTTTTAATTTATATCATTACGCCCATAGAATATATATATATATATGTAATAATAAATGTATAGGTATGGAGTCTGGATATGTACGTACGTACAAATCTATGCCCATTGACGTATACATATAAATTGTCTTTGTTTGTGTTCATTATGCAAATATTTATATGGGTATGTACGCATGCGTTTAGTATATGTTTGTTTTTATCTATTAATTACGTATACAACTTCAATAATCATATGATTAAGTTAAATCAAATAATATAATATATGGTTTTAGTAATAATTATTACTAATTTATATAATAAATTAAATCATTGAGTTTTTGCTAATATTTTCTTTGGTGTTATTACAATATCTAAAATATTAATTTTATGCTATGTTTTGATTAATTTCTTTACAAACGAATTTTAACAGAATATTGAGATATTATAACATTAATTACTTTTATATCTCACTAATAGAAATGATTTTGCATAAAGTGAACAGAATAATCTAATCATTTAATGAAAATGTTTGTAATATAAAAATCAATAAATGATTAACCATAAAATTATACGGTGGTCATAATTAATTATAAAATAAAAATGACAAATATATATATATATATATATATATACTCTAATTAAATATTTGCTAGATGTGCTCAATGGGTACATTGTGTTGCAAACCCTTTTTCAATAGGTGATTTACATAATAATTTTATGAATAAATAAATACTCAATTCAATTCTTAAAATATAGTCAATCCTATATTTTTACAAATTACTTGTCAAATTTTTTAAATTTATTATAAAGCCTAAAGGAGAAGAAAATTCATACATGTCTTCCCGAATTAAACTCATTTATAAGTAATGTTCGTTTAATATAATTAGTTATAATCCTGTCACTGTTAAAAGTATTATTAAAATAATTATTCAATAAAAAAATTATAATACATTTGATCTAATAATCTTAAAAACTGTCTGTCACTTTGAAAATTAAAAATTACTTATTTGATAAAAATAAATGATCAAAAAATGTATAAATTTTGAAATCTTTTTAAGAAGAAAAATTAGAAACTGATTTTTGCGAACAAATAATAAAATCTATTGATTTTTTGAGAATGAAAGTTTCTTCGAGGTTACAACATTAACAAGGAGCAGATGTTTGGTGTTATGTAATACTGCAGGTTCTAGCGAGGAGGCTCTTTGAAAATAATGTGGAGAGTTGGGATTTTTTATTAACCAAAAGCAAAGGCATCAACAAGGAGTTATCGAAGAAAAGTGTTGTGATCTTGTAATTTTTTTGAGTTGGAGGAGTGCAATGCTTTGACTTCATAAGCTCTTTGGTTAGGTGAAAAAGATGATAAGGAAGTTCTTTGGTGAGGTTTTTTTAAAAAAAAAAATTATATATTTATTTATTAGTTAATATAATTGAATATAATTTAAAAAATATATATATATTATAACTATAAATAACTTTTGTAATACTTTCCATCTCTATACTTATTTAAAAAAAAAAATATTGGAACTAGTTATTATGATATGATAAATAAAATTTTTTAAAAGAATTTATAATCATTCGAGACTCATTACTCTTATTTTTAAATTGAGTAAATAATATTGAATAATAAATAGTTACGAATAACTAATCTAAAAAATTGTACGACAAGAGATCTAACAAATCATAATTAGAGAATTTTATTTCATATATGTTTATTATACACCTCCTCACTTCATATTTTAATATTAAGTCTCTTCTCATAAATGTTATAAAATAAAAAGTATTTTTATATTTCAAGTCGTAGGAGAAAGTTAACAAAAAATTTTATGTTAAACAAATTGACGAATTCTTATAAAATTTAATTTACGAGATAAATTAATAAATTTAAATTATGACGATAGTGTATTTTAAATTTTAAAAATATAAAAAAAATAAGATAATATTACCATAAAAAATAAGAAATTTTTTTTTAAAAAATTAATACGTTATAAAACTTCTTACGACCTCGATTTATAGAAGTACATAAAATCACGAGTTATATTAAAAGCAATTTACAAATTAACTAATAGGTAATGTAATAAGAAGAGGCATGAACATTCATAACTTAAGAAATTTAAAGAATTCATAATAACAATGAAATATTTTAAGGTATTATAAAAAAAAAATTGATGACTTAACCCAAGTTATATACTCTATTCATATATATATATATATATATATATACAGAAGAAGAGCATTCAGAGAAGACCAGAAAAAAGGACGCATGGCAGGTGTGTGAAGAAGATAAAAGATGAGGGAAAAAGCAATCTAAAAGACGACGTCGTAAAGACGTAACACACGGCCTTTCTTATTTTTTTTCATTTTTATTATTTTTTTAATTTTCCAGTGCGCGTGACAAGCACGCGCAACTTACATCTAAATAAAGTGGTCGTGCGACTCCTGCCAACGTGGGTCCCACTAACTTCGTACAACAAAGCCTCTGGTGCATGCAGCGGGACCCACATCTGATATCATCTACCTAAGCAGCAAATGTGTCTCGCTGTCTCCCTTCCCCATGTTCGAATCTCCTCTTCCAGCGCGTGCACTCACTCTCTTGACTTTTTAACTACTCTCACCAAAATTTTCCATTTATTATTTAAAAAAAAACAAAAAACAACGACACCTCTTGGTGGACCCCGCAGCGATAACAACAGTTCGAATTATTTTTTATCCTTAATTAAAAAAGATTAATTATTTTTAATTAAAGATTAATCCTTTAATTAGTATATAAATAGATTTTATCTACTGTAAAAATGCCTTTTAATTAACATATTAATATTCCTCCCACACTCGCTGTCATTGGTAGTTGGTACGGCGTTACAATTTTCAAATAATTTCTTAAATCAAATATTTTTTTTTCTCTGCTGCATTAAGTTTAATTTCCCTTTTATTTTTAATTAAAAATATAAACTTTTATTGTTTAATAAAATCGAAAAAGGGGTTTAAAACCTAAATTAATTTCGTAAATAACTTGAACATTATTTAAATCAACATAATTAAATTTTATAAATTATAAATTAAGAGCTGGCCAAATATGTGATGGCAACGACTAATTTTATTTTTATTTTTTACTTATTTTGAATTAATTAATTAATTAATTAAAGGCATAGAAAGTTCAGGGTGGAATTTTCCCATTCCGTATTTTGGTCCCACAACGTGAAAAGGCGGAATCCCCTAAAAAAAAATATATATATATATATATTGTATAATTATCATTTTATATACTTTTGAAATACTATTTGCTTATTTTATTTTCATATTTCTAATACAGATTTTAAATTATAAAATATGCTAATTAATTTAGGATCAGGCAATACTTTATAACTATTCATGTATATATATATATGTGCGTGTATATATACATATATAGAGAGAGAGAGGGGGGGGGGGGGGGGGGTAAGATTGGAAACAGTCAAAAAAAGCACTTGTATTCTAATTGATATCTAAATATGTTGGAAATTTCTTACTAGTTTATGTTTTCTTAAATATTATATCAATATTAAATTATTCCATACGGTTAAATGAGGCCACGTGAAAAAAAAAAAATTAACTTGATTCTTGTCTTATTCTTTCATACGTTATGTTTCATTTATAACACTTTACATTATTGTCCTATTTTTAATAGTCCTTACAATCTTCAATCTCTTTTTATTCTTATATCTGTTATCTCGAGACATCTGAAAATGATAAGGTAGTTCAACAGAAGAATATAATGTTAAATCAACATACTCTCTACATTATTCTCTAACATATATCACTAAAAAGAGTCATGATTATACTTTTTTTTACAAATGGGATTCTTTATAGAAAGTACAGAGCATACCACGCCATAAATTTCAATGGTAGTATATTATGCATCAAGGAATACTGGAGATATTTCACTCTAAAGGGGATTTTTCCTATTTCTTGATGCATGTTTCGTGGTACTTCACTAGTGGACACAACGAGTTATCTTTTGTTCAAATGCCCATTAACCAAAATACTCGTGAAATAGAGACAATCTGAAGCAAATATCTCATCTTTCCATCCAAGAATGGATTTTTTACCTCTTATCTTTATAATAACAAAAATACAACAAATATGCTCGAAAGTTTCAACATATATTCCAATATGTGTTAGTTATATCTATGGCACAACCAAAGTATACATGGACAAAAAATCCCATAATCTATGCAATATACAAGGCTATTATTAGTGTCATTCCATCTATAATAACCTACCATTTTATATCAATCACAACACATCAACATGCAAATAACTCATCTAAAAGACGAATATAGAGCCTATATTACCAGTGCTTCAAGTATTCAAGACAGTAAAAATAAGCCATTGTATCGTCCTTCAGGAGTAAGACTCCGTGGTCTAAATTTTTCTCCATACCTTTTGATCGTGTAAAAGTCCAGAACTTAAAGGAAGTGGATTTATAATTTAAATGTAGAAGCGAATAATAATGTTAAGCTTTACATTTCTTAATTTAAATGTAGAAACGAATAATAATGTTAAGTTTTACATTTCTTACACAGTAAATTATAATGCCTAATAAGGTTACGAAAATGTCTATACTAAAGTAGCTCGTAAAAATAAGCAAATAAATGATTTAAAACAAATAGATAAATGTCATAGGGATTAACCTCCACTAGCTCTTGAAGGGATCCGGCAGGATATAAATCCTAGTTCTCTTGATCTGAAATGATTAATAAAAGGGTGAGCTACACTGACCCAGTAAGAATACTACGCTAATAACTTATACAAAAAATAAAGATTGGTAAAAATTACAAAACAACTAATGGAGCCCTTAATTTAAGCAAATTCATTTATCATGAAAAAAACAATTTATTCTATTTTTACCATTACAAGTTTTTCAAAAATCAACATACGAAGACCAATATCTATACAACTTTTCAATTTCACGCACAAGTGAACAAGAAACGATAATTTTTCTTTTTTTACCTGTTTATTCGTACCTCTAGAGGTCCATAAGGATATCCCCCTACGTGTGCACTAAATATCCAAATTTATCAATTAACCGATCGTTCGCATACCTCACCTGGTAATGAGCGCCAAACATTCCATTGCTTCGATATCCTGTCCGATATAAAGGTGAACCATATCTCTCAAATTCTTTTGGTATGGGACTTTCCATCCCCGTCTGACTGAGGTAATGTTCACGGTAAGGTTCCCTATGTACCAGAACCGACTGCCCTTTCCCAGAATACCCAATAAGCTTTTCATATAAAGATTCCCATTAACAAAATAAACACCAAGCGTATACCAACCTTTCATATCATATTCACAGATTAATTAAACGACATTTATGCAAATAATACAACTTTATACCTTAATAACCAAGAAGCGTACTCATGACCTTTATTTTTAACTCAATCAATCATATAAGAATTACAATAAGACGATCAATAACGAAAAAGTAATTAACAATGTTAATTTAAATCATATGACAAAACAATAAGTAATTTAGGCAGTACATAAAAATAAATAGCCACATAGACGAGTTTAGGGTAATCGTATACTGACCAATTTTTCGACTCCGCTAGTGGTATGTAATTATTGTTAGAATTTTCTAGTTTTACAAAATACACAATTATCAATTATTAAGCCTTCATTTGCTGTAACATAAAATATGGTGAGGAATCATTACCCGAATTGGTATTTCAAGACGTTACGTTGTCAATTATACCTCCTAACGGGTCCTGGATTTCTCAAATTTTCTTGCAGAAATCCAAAATACTCATCACACAACTAAAAATACCCTAAAAATCCTAAATCGATGTCGAAAATCCTTTCTGGCCAATTTTAAGGTTCTGACACGGTGCCATGCTCCAGCGCTAGCTCCGCCGCCAATGATGGTAGTTCGCCTCGACCTGGCCTGTTTTAGTCAGTTTTATCTGGTTTTACATGTACCCCTATGGAAAAATACGTTAGGGGATCTTGGTTCGCCGAAAATCACAAAAAAAAACTAAATTTACTGGCGGCGGGGGGAGGGAGGGGAGGGGGAGAGGGGGGAGGTCTCCAGGTGCTGCGGCTCCGTCAATTCTCCTTTGCAACTAGGGTTTCTTCTTCGACTAAGCTACACAGAAAAATACGCTGAGCACAATGATCAGAAAATTGCGTGAAATAGAAAACAGAAAAGAGCTCATCAAAGGGGGTTTAGGGTTTCAATTGCGGCGGTGGTTTTCGTTCACTCACCATCCCTTTTACTCTGATATGACCATAGGGAGACTCAAAATCGAATTTCAGGCGGGTAAGAGAGAATTTACCTTTTTTGGCAGTCGGTGATGACTCTAGTGCGGTGACGGTTGGGGGTTAGTCTCCTTCTTCGACGGCTGATCCTTCTTCTCCGGTGAGGGCAGGGCGGCTAGGGTTGGGATTCCTTTGCAACGTGATGTTTATATACTCACTTCGTGTCGATCTAGACCGTCCATCCGCATCGACATGGAGCGAGGAGAGTTGTCCAATCGTTGCCTATTTAGGGCGATTGCGTGAGCGAATCTGTACCATTCATCACGATTGATTTCGTCCGTCCGATCGTGCCTAAGGAAGAACACATCTGAGCCATTCACGCACGCAGGATTGAATCTGGGCCGTTAGATCTCTGGGCACGTGAATCGTCCGCATGGCCTCCCGAGTGGCGCGACGCTTTACCACGCGATATGTTCTGGTTAGTCTGGGCTGCTGACTGTGCCGTCCTACGTGACCGAATTTTTTATTTTTACATTTGATATTTTATTTCTAATTTTTCTTTTAAAAATACCACACGAACTCAAATTTTTACTTATTTTTTTCAAAATTACTTTCAATTACGTTCATAATCTATTTTTCTCAAATAATTTAACAAAATTAAATTAAAATAATTTAAAAATACTTATTAAAATATTTTAAAAAAAGTAAAAAAAATTATCCCAAACTAATTTTCGGATCCAAAATATTACACAGACTATCTCAATCTTGCACTTTTAGCCAAATTGGCCTAGACCCTTCTAATTAAGAAGCAAACACTGTGGACTACATGCATCTTAGCAAAATATTTGGGTAATACTCCATTATTTAAATAAAACCACCCTTAAGCCTCGAGACTCTCTTACTTAGAAAAGCATTTTTTACTCGGCTACTTTTGTAACTTAAATATCTACCAAAGTTGACGAAAATTAGATTACCCACTCACTATATTGTATTTAGTTTTCTGTCTCTTTTGCAAATGGGTTCCCAATCTTCCACAACTCTTTAAAATCAATATATATATATTATATATATATATATATATATATATTGAACCTTCTTCAAAAACCCAAAAAAAAAAAAAAAAAAAAACTCTTTTTAGTTCTTCAAATTTTAGTTTATCATTTTATTTCTTAAGGTTTTATAAAATATTTTATAACTAAGTACAAATTATTAGTAAAAAAATATTTATGTGACTGTAATTTGTTGAAAAAATAATAATTAAGACAAGTTAATCTTTTAATTAAATGATTAGTAATTTGTCTCTCTCTACAAAGGTGTTAAGTTCCTCTAAATTCAAAATCTTTGTCTATTTAGTCTTATAAATAAAGCATAAAATACAAAAATGACAAAAATATTTATTCTATTGTGTAGCGGTAGGTGGATTCGACAACACACACAACAGTCATATATATATATATATATATATAAATCTTTCTTCCTTTTTTTAGATGCCGACATTTGCAATCCGGTCCCACATTCACTTATGTATACATTTACGCCTTTGTTTCCTTTCATTAATATTTTATTTGTTAATTTAGATGATAGTCACTAATTTTCTTTTAAAAAAATTATGATAAGATATATACACATAATATAATATAATATATATATATATATATATATAACTTGACCCAATCTATGGAAGAAAATGACTACAAATACGTTGTTGACCATGTAGCTGTTACACATGTTGGTGCTATTGTTAGTCAAAAATAGACGTCTCCCACATCTAAAAAGAAAGAAACGAAGAAAGAAAACATTCCATTAATTAAGGCTAATCCGTCCAATCTTCATAATTCAAACATAACGAGTTTAATTAAACTATCACCTTTATTTATTTATTTTTACCAAGTACTTATAAAAAGATATAATCAATAGTGCTGAGACAATTAATAATTAAAGAGATACAATGTATTTGTGACAAGACCATAATTAATTCTACAAACAATAGAATTAATTATTAATTTAATCATTTGTATACCTACAGGTTTTAATCTAGTAATTTATAATTTGTATACTTTGTCAACATGTATAGTTTTTATGCATATTTTGAATAAAGGGCTCTGTTCGATCCGTAGCGTCATTGAACAGTTTTAGAATTTGATAAATTTTTAAATGTGTATTACCTAGTGAGGACTTATGCATATAAAAAAGACCTCCAACATTGATATAATGAGAAGTATGTTGAAAATGCATAGAAAGATGGAGGCAAAAAATTTGGTTAAGAATCTATTTTACATTCTAGTTTGAGAATAAACAAGATTTACACAGTGCATAATAGAATATAAAGTTGCAATATGAAAATCAATACCATCTTTGAAACTTACGTCAACAAAATTAAGTGTTATAAGACGAATATTTGATATTTGAAGCTGTATCTACCTCCAAAATTTATGACAAAGGTGGTGGCATGGAATTGTGCAAAGAAGATGAGTGATCCTTTCACAATCGATGAAAATCTCTTGGAGGCAAGGCTACTTTTTTTTCAGAGAGATCCCCTAAACGTTCGCTACTCAATACCAAGAGAAATAATGATTGACTTAGAGGGTCAATAGACAAGTATGAACTCCTTCGATCTTTTATAATATCCGGACCAGTAAAAACAGTCCAAGATAATTTTTTCTTATTAAATTATTTTATTAAAATAATTATTTAAATTATTTTATTTTTATTTAATTAAAATTGTAAGCAAAAATAAATTAAGAACGAGATTCAAAATAATTTTAGAAAAAATTGATAAAATTTTGAGTTCAATTGATATTTTTGAAAGAAAAATTAGAAATAGTGGGTCAAAGTAAAAAAAGAGAAAATTCGAAAACGTGAGACGACCCAGTCAGCAGCCCCAGCAAACCGGAGCACGCTACGTGTCAAACACGTTGACATCAGTGCCATACAGGCGATCTACGTGCCCAGTGATCTGACGGCCCACATTATATCCCACGTGCGTGAACGGCTCAGATTCGTTCATTCTTTAGGCATGATCGAACGGATGAGATCAATCGCGATGAACGTACCAGATTCGTTTCTTTCTTATGCGCGATCGAACGAACGAGATCAATCGCGATGAATGGTCCAAATTCGTTTCCTTCTTAGGCACGATCAGACGGACGAGATCAATCGTAATGAATGACCCAGATCGACGCGGAATGGATATAAATACCTTGTGATGCAGAAAAATCCAAACCCTAGCCGGTAGCCCCCGCTGAAGAAGAAGAACCAGGCATCGGAGAAGGACACCGACTGCCGACCGCTGCCGTACTAGAGTCATCGCCGACCGCCAAAAAAGGTAAAATTTTTCCCTACCCGCTCGGAACTCGATTTATCTTCCATGTGGCCAAATTAGAGCAATAAGGACGACAGATGAGCCGAAAACTGCAGGTAAATCCCGATGGAGCCGCCACGGCCAAAACCTAAAAATTCCTCCAATGAGCCCATTCATGCTTCCTATTTTACATGATTTTCTGATCATTATGCTTACCGTCCTTTTCTGTGCAGGTTAGACAAATAAGGAATCCCAGCCGCGAAGGAGGACCGGCAGAGTCGCTGCACCTGGAGGCCCCTTCCCCCGTTGATAGATTCAATTTTTGTGATTTTTCGGCCAGCCAAGTCTCTATAACGTTTTTTTCTGTAGAGATACGTATAAAACTGACCAAAACCTGCCAGGTCGAGGCGAACCACCATGCCGAAATCCCAAAATTGGTCGAAAAAAGTTTTGGGCACCGATTTTGAATTTTTGCAGTATTTTTAGATGCGTGATGAGTATTTTGAATTTTGCAGAAAAAATTCAGAAAATCTGGTACCCATTAGAAGACATAGTAGACAACGCAACATCTCGAAACACCGATCTGGGTAAAGATCCATCACTTTATTCTCCGTTATGATAAATTGACGCTAAACATTGTATAATTTTGTGTTTTTGTGAAAAATTAAAAATTCCTAAAAATAATTACATGTCACTAGTTAGTCGAAATCGGTTTAGTTCACAATTGTCCTAATTTTTTGTTTATTTTTCTGTACGGTCCTACTTGCTTGTTATCATATTGTGCATGTTCTTGATTTATGATTTTAATGGTCTTATCGATTTATCTTGTTTAGTTGGTTATCTGATTACTCTATCCCTTATTATGATAAGTTACATCGCCTGTATAAATATCGTCTAATTGATCTATAAATATAATATGAGATATTAGTATGCATTTTTTAGTTATTTTGCTTGATGAGAATCTTTATGTGAAAAACTTACCGGGTACCCAGGAAAAGGACAGACGAACCTGATACATAGAAAACTCTACTGTGAACATCATCTTAGTTGGATAGGGCTGAAAAGTCTTATACCGAAAAGATTTGAAAGATATAGTTCACCCTCGTACCGGACGAGATATCAAGGTGATAGAATATTTGGCGCTCATTATCGGACGGGGTATGGGGATGACCAGTTAATTATTAAAATTAGATATTGCGTTCATGAGTAGGGGAACATCCCTTATGGACCCCTAAGGGTATCAGTAATTAAGCAAGAAAGAAAAATTGTCGTTACTTATTCTCTTATGTGTGAAAATAAAAAGTAGCATGGATAAGAGTATTTATATGTTGTTTTTGAAAAACTCAGAATGGTATGTATCAAACAAACGTCTTTATGTTAAATGTATTTAATTAAAGTAAGAGTTTCATTAGTTATTTTTCTAATTTTTACTAATTTTTAATTTTTCATATTTGTGATTAGTGTGATATTCTTATTTGGGCAGTGTAACTCACCATTTTATTAATCATTTTAGATCAAGAAGATCAGGATCCAAATCTCGATAAGTAAGAATGTTGTGAGTAGTTCACCACCTGAACTCCTTTCAAGTGCTAGTGAAGGTTGTCATATCATGCTTATTTATTCATTTTTTTAATTACTGTTTGACCTTTACAAAGGACATTCCCGTAATCCTATTGGGTATTCTAAATTATTGTGTAAGGAATGTAAACTCTAACTCTATTATTCACTTCCGCATTTAAATTATAAATTCATTTCCTTTAAGGTTCTTGGCTTTTACAACTTTTGTTATGTATGGGCTGCATGGAAAATAATGTGGTTTTATTTAGAGAGGGATGATGATGGAGCTTAGGGCTCAACAAAATCACGATATGCTGACAATGTTTAAGTACCAGTTTATGGAGTCAATTAAGTGTGGGAATGGAAATAGAATATAAACACAAATGTGATGCTCAAATAGGTAAGAAGGCCATACGTGGATGTGGTTGAAAATGGAATATTTATAGCACATCAATATAAGAGTGATGAGGGGAGGAAAACTCGAAGTGCGTCACAAAGTCGACTTTAAAATATAATAAAACATTGCTAGCAAAACAAGCCTAGAGGTTAACATCAAATCCTCCTTCTCTATTTTATAAAATTATGTAGTCAAGATATTTTAAAAGTGAGGATTTTAGACCAACCATTGTGGGATATAAGCTAACTTATGTTTAGCTAAACATCATTACAGGAAGAAAATTTTTAGAAAAAGGCCTCTCTATTGAAGAGTTGGAAACAATCAAAACATTCTTATTTGGCTGGTTGGAAAATGGGTACCAAACTAAATTGATGCTTCAGCTAGCACACCAAGAACTTTAGTGTCACTTGTGGCTCTGGTTACTGGCTTGATTGGTCCATAAGGACCTAAAAGCGAGATTATTTTCCTCCTACTAAGGTATGTATTGTTGAGAGATGAATTCATTAACATTGATATTGCTAAAAGTCTTAATTGATATTAGATGTAGTATGAGTAAGCAATTATTGACTATTGAGAAGACAAGTTAATCCCATGGACTCTTGGCCTGCAAACACGATCAAATAGCTGGGAAAATTAGGAATGCACTGACAATAAGGTCTAGGGAATATATTTAGAGGTTTCGTAAAATTAGGGATTTTAGTTTTTTTTTTAATTTGGACCATTAAGACCAATTTAAATCAAAATAACTATCATATAAGCTTTTATATCAGACTATGTGTGGTCGCAGACATAGAAAAAAGACCCAATAAAGAATCATTACGTGTCAATGATATGATACATTGTAACGACCCTAGAATTTCCAAAGAAATAAATTATAAATTAAGTGCAGAAGCGAAATAAATAGTTAGGGTTTACATTCCTTACACAATAACTAAAATACCAAATAGGGCTATGAGAATGACCATTTTTAATAGAAATAACGAAAAATTAAATAAATAAATGAAAAATAAGTAAAACTAGCATCCTACTCGCAACCCTCTTGTGAATCGGGCTTTGGATCCTGATCCTCTTGATCTGAAATGATTAATAAAAGAATGAGTTACACTAGCCCAGTAAGAGTATCACGCTACTCACCGACACAGAAATGAAGGTTGGTAGAAATCATAAAATTAACTAATTGTGCTCTTAATTAAGCAAACTCATTTATCATAAATAAAATCATTTGTAGTCTACTTACCGTAGCGAAATTTACAAAAATAACCTATAGAGACAATAACATAACAAAATTATGATTTCATATACAATCGGTTGAAATAATAATCTTCTATTTTATCAGTCTGCTGGTATCTATGAGGGTCCATAGGGATGTTCCCACTACGCGTGAACCATTTTCTTTAACATTTTCAATTAACGAGCTGTCCCCATATTCCGTCCGATATGAGTGCCAAATTACCAAACCTCAATACCCCGTCCGGTATGAGGGTGAAATGGGCCGTCTTCATACCTCGTCTAGTATAAGCGTTAAATTACCAAGTCTCAATATCTCCTCCGATATGAGGCAATATTCACGGTAGGATTTTTTATGTACCTGGTCCATTCACCATCTCCCAGGATATCAAGTAAGACTGTTATTTCATCCATTCACTTAATCACATAATTTTTCGTTTATCTTTAATCTCTAGTTTCCGAATTTAACCGTAATCACATAAGACAAACAAAACATGCATCAAGAAATACAATCGCATCTCAGTTTTCCAATTTAACTGTAATCACATAAGGCAAGTAATATATGCATTCAAAACTATAAAATCGATCAATCAGATATTATCATGCATTTAAACTATAAAATAAATCAACACAATCAACAATGAATAACTTCCAGTTCTGTCTCCATTAGTAACCCGTAATTAATTATGGATATTTTTTAAATTACAAAAAATACTGTATTATTATTAATTAGACTTCAATTCCATAACCGAGAATAAGGTGAGGGATTTTTACTCAAATTAATACCCGAAATCCTAAACTTGTTAACTGCATTTACTGGCAATCTCCGGGTTCCCTGAATTTTTCTTCGGAGATTAAAACGTGCTTCGAGTATCTAGAAATATCCTAAAAAATCAAAAATCAATGTTAGGAACCCGTTTTGGCCAATTTCAGAATTTCGACACGGTAGCTCTGCCGTGCTTCGGCGATGGCACTGTCGCCCACGGCAGCGGTTTTCCTTGGGTCGACTATTTTCGGTCGATTTTGTGTCAATCCCTGCGAAAAAATATGTTAAGGAGCCTCAGTTGGCTTAAAAAAATTAAAAAACTAAAACTTACCGGCGACGGGGTTCTTTGGTGTGGCGGCTTTACCAACTCACTTTTGCGGTTGAGTGTTTTGCTTTGATCAACATGTAGAGAAGGAAACGTGATTACAATGGTGGAAGAATTACGCAAAACGATAATCGAGAAGGGCCTCATCGGAGGTGTTTTTTGTATTTTCCCGTGGCGGCGCCACCAGGTTTTGCCTGCAGTTTTCGGCCAATCCTCCAGTCATTTTGCTCTGATTTGGCCATGGGGGTGTTTAAAATCGAATTTCGAGTAAATAAGACAATTTTTACCTCTTTTGACGGTCGCAGTGGCGGGTGGTGGGTGGCTTCCTTCCTGACGCCTGGCTCTTCTTCTCCGGTGGGGGTGTTTGGCGGCTAGGGTTAGAGTTTAGTATGAAGATGGTTATTTATATCCATCTTCTTTTAATTTGGGTCGTCCATTGCATTTGATCTGAATCGTCCGATCGCGATTAAATATGAAGTGAATCTGCACCATCTTATCGCGTTTAAATAGGAAGTGGATATCAACCGTTCATTGCGTTAAATCATGGTCGTCCAATCGCGTCTGGGGGGCGACGGATCCAGACAGTCTGTGTGTGCGAGAACGGATCTGGACCGTTCGATTACAGACACGCAGATCGCTCGCGTGGCACCACGTCAATGTCCCTTGCCATGCGGCACACTCCAGTTCGTCGGGGCTGCTGACTGGGTATCCTACATAGTACAATTTTTTTAAATTGCATTTTGACCCCCAGTTTTCAAATTTTCTTTCAAAAATACTTCAAGAACTAAAATTTTCACCCATTTTTTTCAAAATTGTTTTCAATTTCATCATCCATTTAATTTCCTTCATTTTTACATTAAATAAGAATTAAAAAAATTAAAATTTATATTTATTCATCAATTTTAATTACAATCAAAACTAATTTGGGCATTATATATATAACACAAATATTAATCCTATTAATTACCACAAACTAAAAAGAACTAAATCCAATATTTTTTGAAAATAAAAGAATTAAATCAACATAAAATTGGTTGCAACAGCTCCGTCGGGCTTTGTCCGTAGTTTCTGGATCACCCCCCGTCCATTTTGCTCCAATTTGGCCACAAGGGTGCTCGGAATCGAATTCTGAGCGGGTAGAGAGAATTTTTACCTTTTTTTACAGTGGCTCCGGTGCGGCGGCAATCAACGATCGGCCTCCTTCTCTAGCAGAGACTGGTAACTAGGGTTTGGGTTCCCGTGTGATGCGAGATATTTATATCCATACCGCGTTGATCTGGATCGTCTATCACGATCGATCTCGTCTGTCCGATCGCGCATAAGGAGAAAATGAATCTGGACCGTCCATTGCGATTTAATCTCGGTCGTCCGATCACATTTAAGGAAAAAATAAATTCGGGTCATCCACGCGCGCATGATCGATCCTGTGTCGTCTGATCGCGAGGTTCGCGGATCGCCGGTGTGGCATCCTGTGTGGTACCGACGTCAGCATGCCTTTCCACGCGGCGTGCTCCGGTTCGTCGGGACTGCTGACTGGACGGTCCTACGTGGTACAATTTTTTCTATTTGTACTTTTACTTCATGTTTCTAATTTTTCTTTTAAAAACACCATACGAACACAAATTTTTACTCATTTTTTTTTAAAATTATTTTCGATTAGATCCTTAACCTATATATATATATATATATATATTTTTTTTTTTCAATAAATTCAACAAAAATTAAATGAAATGAAATTAATTTTTAAATGTTAAAATTGATCTCAGGTAAAATTCTGTGTTCGGATATTACAAAACCATGTACATTAACACGATTGTGAACAGCTAAGCAAGATGAACAAAAATCATCAGCGGTATGACATTTAAGTTGAATAATTCTTTTTTTAAAAGGAAAAGTCACAAATTTGGTCCCGTAATGGGAAAGTGGGTGTACATAAATATGTATTCATTCGTATTAGTTACTGTGTATATGTATATGTACGTAGATGATTGGAATCAACATTGAATTTTAAAATTAAAAAAGAAGAAAAAGAAAGGTGTGATAAAATTATCAACCATTTATAGAGAGGAGGAGCTTTCAGAGAAACTCAAAGGGAAAGCGACCATTTCATCCTTTATGGGGCAAGAGAGTTGTTGATTTTTGATAGCTTCACTCTTGGTAATCAATCAAACCATGACAATGAGATCTTTTATTGGTTGGATCCCAAAATAATAACAACTCATCACCTATACACACACACACACACACACATATATATATATACACACACACACACACATATACACACACACACACACACACACACACACACGTATTATCTCATAAATCAGTATTATTGTCTTTTGCTCCCCCCCCCCCCCCCCCCCCATTTATATTCTTGTCATTCTCTTCTACCCTTCAAAATTAAGACCCAATATAATATACATATACATATATATATATAAGTATACGTGCATACAATGACAGACAAAAACAAGCTTCCATACTTCATTGAATTACAACACTACTTATTTTTAAATGAAAAATTTATTTATTTATTTATTTTAAATAATTTAAAATACTTTTCTATTATATATAATAATAATAATAATTTATTTTTTCATGATATTTCTGATTTTTTGCTGGTCTTTCTTCTTGCTATGGATAGGGATTTATCATGACATATTTTTTTTTAATAAAAAAAATTAATAACAATAATAAATAATAAATGGGTATAAGTATATATGTATATATGTGTATATTTAAGTATGTATGTTTGTGTGTGTGTGTGGGAGGTATAGGTAGAAAGGTTTGGAAGATTGTGTATTAATTGAAAAGGCATGAAAGAGTGATGCCACACAAATCATATCCTCTTCTCCTTTCCACGTCATCCTACCCAGTCATATCTTTAATGCCTTATAGCCTAATTAATTATGAGCTCTTAAATAATCAAAAAAATAAATGAATATATATATATATATATCTATAAATTAGAGTTAATGATTATAATTACTAATGTATGGTATGTTGGTCATTTAAAACTTACCAAAAAATCAATGCCCTTTTAAAAATTTTTAGAGTAACAATAAATCTATCTTTCTTATTTGGTAATTAATTATTGCTTATGTAATACTTTTTAATATCTTTGAAAATAAAAGCTAAAGGCTTAATTCTTCTCTAATACAATAGTACACACACATATATATATTATTTTATATGATTCTTTAAAAAATATGATTTTAAATTTTTAAAGTGACAATAAATTTATTGTTGTTATTTGGTAGTTAATTATTTATATGATTCACACTTGACTTTGGGTTATGTAATATTTTTCTATATTGACAAAAAATACATATATATATATATAGAATAAAAAGTATATAGCATAAGTTTGCCTATCTCGGTCTTAGATGGGAAATTATAAGTTTTGATTTTATATGGTCTGACTTTTTATTTATAAATATTAAATTATTTGAGGCTTTAATTTTAATTACTTATTAGTATCTAAATGTTTATATATGAATATAAGGTTAAATTACAAAAAGAGTAGAAAAGATAGAAGGAAAAACGAATATTTCTAATTTTTAAAAATACTTAATGCTGACATAAAATCTTTTAAGTTAAATTCAAAAATAGATTTGATAAATATTTTAAATTAAATATAAAGTAGTGAATTTGACTAATATTTAAATTGTGAGATAATAAATTTTTAAATTAAAATTAATTTTTTTAAAAAAACATTAAATCTCTCATGACCATAAGTATGGACGCGCCAAATTGGCGAGTGAGCGAAACAAGACATAAAGCTGTCTTCTGAAACGTCACTTGCTTTTTATTGCATTAAATGAGAAGATAACATATAAATGATTCGTGGAAATGTTAATTTTTCGTGTGGGATTTTAATTTTTGAAGATCTGAAGAGTCCAAACTCCAAAGCAAGCCAGTTCGGTTAGCAGAGCAGATCCCGAGATGATAAAAAAAAACAATTTATCACGAAATGTTTCATTTATTTTCATGTATCGTCTCGATAAATTGATCGGTTAACTTCTCGTTGTCAGTTGTCAGACAGTGGGTCTCTTTATAGTGGGAAAGTGGAGGTGAGCTATCAACGACTCTTTTTTTTTTTTTAAATTAATAATAAAAAATAGAAATAATGACGATTTAAATAATTTATATTTATTTATTTATTTATTTAGATGGCGACTTGTCTCTAAAATCTAAGACTTACTGGAAAATTACTGAAATGTTTTTTTTAAAAAAAATTATTTATTTTATTTTTATTTTTATTTTCTTTTTTTTTTTTTCCAAAACCAGGCAAGAGGGGGGGTTGGAAATCTCTAAAAATGTCTACTTTAGATATCTTTTTCTTAATAAAGCAAATTAATGTTGTTTGTTAAGGTCAATAAGGTTAATATTTAATTATTATAATTCTCAAACTCTATGAAAAATAAAATAAGTGTTGTTGGTACTTTCTTAAATTGAAATAATATTTTATAATTTAATTAAATTATATAATTTAGTATAATTTATAAATTAAATTTAGCGAACATGCCGTGAAATAAAAGTAATTATATATATTTTTTTAGGATAAAAATGTGAATTTTTCATATCAACTTATATGCAATCGACAAAGAAAAATCTACTTCTTTTAAGAATTTTTCCTCTATAAAAATTATTTTCGAGCTTATTTTTTTAAGAGTATTTATGTGATCGACTTACAAATTTCAAACATTTAGTTATTAAGAATCTAAAGTCGTTATTAGTATACTTTTAAATAATAATAATAATAATAAATTGTACTTATTATAAGTTATATGAGTTAATTCTACTTGAAAACTTAAAAATTAATTTCGACAAACATGATAACTCCATGTCATTTGCAATATATGGCCTTATAAAGTGTATATCTTAATTGTTTAACTTTATATAAATATTATATTTAGATTTAAACTAGGATAACATTTATTTAATCACATTACATTAGTAAAATTTATCCATGATTGTGATGATAAGGTAAAGTATTATATAACCGGCTCTTATACTAGAACTAAGATTTAGGATTAGGGTTCTATCCAAAACCAACCCAATGCTCTCTACCCTTATCATCCCAAATGTTCAATATGGTATCTTCACCTTCTTGCCCTTCATTATATAGCTTCTTTGATTGGTTAATCTAAGTTTTCATGGGCCTAAGGTTTATTCATGATCCATTTCCATTGAGATCTTTTGTAAAATTAAGGCTTGGTCTTATAATCTAAACCTATTAGATTATTTGTATTAGGGTCTTAATCCACAATTAATTACCACTTAATTAATCATGATCCATTAAGCTTGAAACCCAATTAACTTAATAAAACCCTTTATTAATAATTGCTTTTTCATATGCTCCATATTTAATTAAATCAATTTGGTTAGCTTAATTGAATATTTTTGTTGACAATAGCTAATTCTAATTAACTAATTTCAAGAATCAATTCAGAAACAATTTTAAAATTCATCATGAATTTAGTTCAAATCATAATCCAATCAAGATTTGATATAAAATTCAATATTTATCAAGATTAAATAAAAAATCATAAAGATCAAATTAAGAATCACCAGGATCAACTCAAGTGGGTCGTGATTTCATCAAGATTCAAGATTAGATCAAGATTATTAAATTCTTCCATAAACATCCATATCAGTTGTTAGATTTATTCTCAAGCTAGCAATAGTTTTGTAAATCAACACAGTGGTTTTAATAAAATAGCATTAATTCTATTAACAACTTGAGTAACCTCCAACAGTACATTATAACTCCTAAATGATAATCATGTTTATCTGTAAACTTAAATACTTTTCCATAAACGATTATTGTATGGAAATATATTTTTATCTACTTGAGATATAGAATGTGTCTAATCTTACTAGTTAAACTCTATATACATGTGTCATATAGATAGAAACACTCATTTCTTAAAATAGTAGGGTCACTTAAAGATGTACACATATAATATTATTGTCCTCTTAGTAAGAGTGATGATGTTAAATGATATTTACAAAACCTATGTTATGCTAAATGACAAGTTTTTATTCGAATATATAGTAACCTTTATACATGATTAATCTCCAAAGAATACTAACACAACTACTATGATTAGATCCATTAGAAACTCTATATAAGGACATAATATTCGAGAAAATCTAGTGAATTTATTCGTGTAATAAAAACTTATATATTTATCATATTATTAACAGTACTAGCTTATACTGAAATCAATCTCTCTCATATGATTGATATGGTATGTATTACTCTATCCAGGTTCAATAATGTCTATACTATATTTATTATATCACTAAGGATATTTTAGCCATGTTAAAATTTAATAATGTCTTGAGATTGTGATCTTATCACAATGATATTAACATTGTATAATAAATTGACCATTTATGTAATACCGAGGTCCGAGATTAGGCTCGAGATAATGAAATTATATTAATAAATAATTTTAGAAATTTTAAATTTTAATTTTTATTAAAATTTTTGAAGAAATATACATTTTGGGTGTACTTAAAAATAAATTTTAAAAGTCAAGGCTAAACTGAAAATAAAAAAGGATTTATTTAAAAAGAAACTTGAAAAACTAAGGTAAAAGTGAAAAAACAGAAAAGTGGCCACATAGGACCACCACGTCAGCAGCGTGACCAGTCGTCGTGTGCTGCATGGTAGACACGCAGACACGCATCCACGCGGGAAGCTATGTAGGCGATATGCGTACCAACGGATCCAACGACCCAGATTTGCTCTTATGTGCATGGATGGTTCATATTCATTTTTCTTTCAGATGTGATCGAACGATCATGATTGCATCCAATAGTGCGGTCCTTATTCATTTTCCAAATAAGATAGATCAATGGTTGAGGTTAGGCTACGTCTCCTCGAACGAACGGTCCAGATCGAAAGTGGAGAAGTATTTAAGCCTCTCCACCCACAGACCAAAAACCCTAGCCGCCAAGAGGGAATCAGAGAAGAAGAAAAGGGGCGGCAAGAAGCGAACCAATTGCTGACGAAGAAGATCAAGTGTCGTCACTGCTGCACCGAAGCCCGTCACTACGCCGGAAGGCGATTTTTTCTCCCTTTTTTATTCGTATTTTGATTTTAAGCCACCTCAAACCCATAACGGTGCCGAAAAAACAAAGGAAAAGCTAGAAACAGAGGTTAAACCTCGGTCGAGCCACTGCACCTGCGACCCAAAACCCCTCCGGTGAGCCCGAATCCCCTTCCCGTTACCTTTCAATTTTTGACCGTTGGATTCCTAATTTTTTTGTGCATGACGGTCGAAGAAAAATCCTGACCACGAGGGAGGAACAGCGGATTCTCTGCATCGGAAAATCCATCCATTGGTAAGTCTCAGTTTTTCTCTTTTTTTTTTCGCCAACAGAGGCAATCTAATCTCGAGTTTTGTAAATTTTCGCATAGGACCTGTCGAAACCGGCCAAACTGAGAGGAGGCACTGCCATAAGTGGCAAAATTGGTGCCGAAACACTGCGACGGCGTCGTGCTGAAACCTTAAACTGGCATGAAAAATTTTAAAACCCTTTTTTTGTTCATTTTTTGGGTATTTTTGATATATGTAACGCGTATCTTTGGTTTTTATAGAAAAACTCAAGAAATTCGAGAATTACTAGGAAGTGCAGTAAAAAAAGACGGTATTTCGAACACCAACTAGAGGTAAGAATCTCTCATCCTTTCTTCCATTACAGTTAATTAAAGTTTAATAAATAATAAACGGTGAAATTTCTGAATATTGGCAACCCCTAATTAATTAAATACAGGTCGATATGTAATTGCTTATTTTATTTGTACTGTTCATTTATTGTCAGATTGTTATTATTTGCTTACCACCTACACTTTAATTCATCGGTTTAATTGCTTTCTTGTTTATTATTTTACTTAACCGTTTTATCTCTATCAGTTGATTGGTTTGAAATAAATGTTCTGATTACGCTCTAGTTAATTATTAAATATTAAATTATATTGTCTGCTAATTTATCATCCTATTTTCTTGTAATTATGAAATGAGATTATTGTATGTAACTAGTGGCTAGTTGATGATGTGGACATGTATGTGTTAAATTGACATATTAAACTAAAAGGCTTACCGGGTGTCATGAAAAACGGTGTACGAATCTGGTACATAAAGTAAACCCTATTGTGGATGTTACCCTCAGTCGAACAGGGTTGAAAAGTCTCATATAGGAAGAGATTGGGAAGTGTTTATTCACGCTCATACCGGACGAGATATTGAGGTGATGGTACATTTGATGTCCATTACCGGACGAGGTATGAGGACGATAGGTTGATTAATAGATTGGATATTGAGTCCACGTATAGTGGGGACCCCTATGAACTCCCAACAGCATCAATAAATACGTAAAAAAGTAAAAACTTGACTATTGCTTGTTTCTTAAAGTGTTTAATATATTACTATCTTGATTCTTCATTTATAAGTAGCATTTGAGGACTTGAAATGTGAGTACGAAATTATTGTTTTTAAAATCAAATGAATTTACAAAAAAAAAAAGCTTCATTGGTTGTTTTGTGATTTGTTTTACTAATATTTAGTTTTTTGTATTGGTAGTAAAGTGTTGATATTCTTATTAGACTAATGTAGTTCATCTCCCTTTATTAACCATTTCATATCAGGACGATCTTGATCCGAATCCTGAGCGGTAGGAAAGTCAGTAATTGAAGGTTGCCTCCCGTTTTCTACTAGTGGCGCAGCTGAGGTCGACTCCATAGGTTATACTTATACTTTTCTTCAGTTATTTTAATTTCTTTCAAAGGACATTTTCGTTACTCTATTGAACATTCTGATTAAACTGTGTAAAGAATGTAAATTCTAAATTCTTAATTATTTTCGCTAATATCTTATAAATTTCAGTATTATTATTCAATTGAATTTGGACCTTTACAATTTATAATATATATAAATCTTAAATTAAATTTATGCAGCATATAATGAAACATTTTACTCGTACACACAATGTTTGGTTTTAAATATCTTTAGAATGAGATTGTTATAATAGCGAATCTACCACGTTATAATCATATTAACATTGTATAATTTGATATAGATATATATGTAATGTTAAGTTCATTTTTTAATCAAAAATAAATATTCGAGTCACTTAAATAATAACATATGATACAATATTTTACATTTATGCGTAATATTTGATCTTAAATTTCCTTTAGAATGAAATTATTGTCGTAGTGTCTCCACCAAATTTCATGTGGCGGGCAATAATTCAAACAAGAGGATCATTACTTTCATTTTATCTAATGTAAATTTGATTACAAAGTCTAATCAAAATTTAGTCATGCAAAAGTCCAATTTGATTAATTAAAATGTTCAAAATGATTATTTAGATTTAATTAATTACTTATCTAAACACTAGGGTGCAAAAAAAAAAGACATATATACATTGCGTATCTATACATATTATGAATTATCTCTTTATAGATATAATCTTTTATTACTCTAGTTAACATTAAAACAATGATGGCCGGATCCAACTTCAATGGATAAATTTAAAAGATTTATCAGCCAAGAGAATCTACACCTTTTATACGTACGTACATATATATATATATACACACGCACATATGTGTGGGTGTGTGTGTGTGTATCTATCTACTTCCACAGGTTTATGCCAATACCATCGAACTATATTGGACCGACGATATCAAAGTTTTATCAACTTGTTTCATTCTTTATTTTAATTTTTATAAATTAGATATTATTATAAATTTAATCGACAAGTCAAAAACTATATAATATACATTAGATAAAGAAAGGAATAAAAATTAATTAACTTTTTGAAAGTTGCAAACAACAATAAACTAAGTGGGTCCATTGCTGTCTATCCATACATATCTATACATACACAAGCAATATTTTTCTTATTTTTTTATCGGATAGTGATCTTCAAAGTTGAATCTAAAGTCATAATTATCTGATTGCTATATTTTTTTAATAATATATTTTATATTTTATTATTTAATGCAACACTAAAATTAAGAAAATTAGTTTCAAAAAAATTGTGAATTTCCCTGGTACATAATTATGAGCTATCATACTTAATCGATGTGGGTTATATTTTTAATATATTTTTTTGTATTAAGATTAATAAAATTAAGTTATAAGACATGAATATATTGTTTTTAATACCATAAACTTTTTGATGTAACTCATTATAATTAATGATTCAATTGGGTATTATAATATAGTATTTGAATCTCTGTATAGCTGTATTTCTCTTAATTACTTTTTTTAATTACATCTTAATTAATTTCAATATGAAGTAGTGTAACCAAATGAATTATAATTTAAGCTCAGACAAGTCATTTTAACATCTAATTTTTCTCAAAATGTAAAATTAATAAATAAGCAGATAAAGGGTAGCCCACATATATATATATATATATATATGTATATTATATCAACCAAAATAATTAATTATAAGATAAAGTGATTATATAGAATGAGGTGAGTAAAGTACGAGCATAATTGGGTGATAATCATACATGTTTTATATTAACATGCATATTAGCTTTTGCCTTCTAAAGTGGGGAACATGGGAAAAGAAAAGCCTCTTTTACGAAAGTTTTTATACTTTTTTTTTTTTTTTTTTTTAATGTATTAAATAATTTATTATCTTATTTTTAGTTAACTCAATTAATGATGCATTAATATTTTTAAAAAATGTTAAATAATAAATTAAAAAATATCAAACTACAAGAATTCAAATTAAAAATTAAAAATTTAATCTTTGTTGGCATTAAAAAAAATGTCAATGTCATTTAAATTATAAATTCTCAATAATAGTATAATTAATTCTATATGTGCATTTAATTGAGACTAGAGGAAATGACTAAAAATAGTAAAACTATTTTAATCATACAGTGTTTCTTGATATATATATATATATATATATATGTATGTATGTCAATGATAGAAATAATAATTGAACAAAATTAAAAAATTATCAACCATGAATCCCTTCAAATGATACCTCTTCAAAGTCAACATCTTTCCATAGTTTCTAATGAATACTATATAAGCTTTGAAAATATAACACTTTTGAAGTCATAATCTAGCTAAGATATGGTATATCAATTGGGCAATTTTAATTTGTGATAAAGTGCATGCAATTGTTTTTTATTTTCAATTTTCAAGAAGTTGAAATTTGAAAGGTAATATTAGTAGATTTGACCTTTGTTTAAATAAATTTCTAATGAATTTTTGAACTTTGTTTATTATATTCATTTAAAAAAAAAAAAATCTTTAAATGAGATTAGTAAATTAATTAACCCAGTTTAAATATTTCGTTTTAATAATTTAAATTTCTTGTTTTACTCTAAGTCATTTAGTTTATTTGATAGATTATATCATAAATATACACTAGTTATTCAATTTCTACGATTGACATATAAGTTATTTTGATCACACGGTAAGTAATGATATTTTGTGTACTAGTTCGTAGTAAACATTATAATGTTATAGAAAATAAAATGAAGGAAAATTATAAATTTATTAATTTAATTAATTTTTAGTTAGTTTTTAAAATGTCTAACTAGTTTTAATTTTAATTTTTTGTTATAAAATAAAAAAAATTAAATGTTTAAAATAAATAGACCGAATTATAATAAAAAAATATTAAAAATTAAATTATAATAAGTATTATATTTTTAAAATTATTTTAATAATTTATCCTTTTTGTTAAAAGAGCTTTCTTCATATTAATAAGAACATTTAAAATTCTTATATATCATCTGAGTTTCTAAAGCCTTTAAACAATGTGGATATTTGGGCCCCAATTTATATCAGGCCCACTGATCATATATATACATATACATATACCATATATATGTATGGTTTAAAGTTATGAAATGGAACATAAAATTATATTTTTGATTGATTTAATTATCTTTATTAAAAAAAATATAAAACTAACTTCTTATCATTATATATATATATATATTTTTATTATTAAAAGTTGTGTTCTTTAATATATAATAATTAAAGAATTATGTACCACTTAATTAATAAATATATAATTTTTTTCATCTTATAAAAAATATAAATTAATTTTAAATCAAGCAAACACTAACTACTTTTGTCTTTTAAAAATTACTTAAAACAGAACTTTTAATTTTAAACAAAATAATTTCGTTTGTTGAATAAAAAAAAATTAAATAAATATGCCGAGAAAATTGACTGCCCAAATAATTTAAAAAAAAACAATGAAAGTAGAAAAATATTAAATGAGACATCCAGGTGAGGGTCCACGGACGGTGATGTATCCGATGCCTACCACCAACTTTCCCATTCCCCACGTCCATATTTACGTCATTTTCTCCCCCCGATATTCTCAACCTTACACAATTCCCATATCGCGATATTGAAAAATCACGCGTTGTTTTCGACATCCACGAGAGTTTCGTTGACAAATAAAATTTATTATTTTTAAATAATAAAACATGTGGGGTTTTAATTAAAATAATAAAAAAAATGTGATCTCTCTTGTTGATGATGGAGGGCGTCAAGTCAGGCGGATGAAGAACTCGATGTAGCCGCGACACACTGGATCAAGTCTTTTTTTTTTTTTTTATAAATGAAATAATAGGAATAAATTAAATTAAATTATTTTAAAATGTATTCATAATTAATCTAATAATAAAATAAGAATAAGAGAAATTATAATAATTTTTGAATTAATTAATTTCGTGGGATTCAAATGGGTCTTACATAGAATTCATTAATCTATTAATTAGAGTTGTTGATAATTACACTAATAACACAACTATATGATGACCACCAACATTAAAAACCCTTATAATCATCAAGAAATTAAGACTCCAAAATTATTAATAAAACAAAAAACATATTATGTATATAAAAAATAAAAGAAACCTGTCATCCAACAAGAACATAAATGGCATATATAATCCCCGGGATGTAACCCAATATTGTGAGCAACAAATCTATCCAGAATTCCACCTGCATTTTCCATTATTTCAAATAGTTAAACACAATCAATATAATATAAAACAATATATATATATATATACATACACACATACAGATTATAATTAAAATTATAAAATGGGTATGAAGAAGGAAATTACCCCACAGCCATAACGAAGAAAGACTCCAACGGGAGGTATCAGAATGGCAAGAACGACTTCAAGGAAAGTCTCTGAACCCATGAGAGAGGATCGGAATAGGAAACTAAAACTGAGAAATAGGAGACTAATAAGGTGTGTCAAGCACCAAACTCACCGCCTTTTATTTCGATAACATAATAGGAAACGACAAGAGGAGACGAAGAATACTTGGCAAAACCCAAGGGGGTGAGGTGGACAACTGTTTCACGCTCTTGAATGCCACGTGTCCTCATATTTGACACGTGTTTTCTTTACCAGATTATTTGGTGTTTTAATTTTGACCCCGTTTCCTTCAATTTTATAGTTTTATTAATTTGAGTTTTTAAAATATTTTAATATGTCTAATATTATATAATATTTAATTTACTTTCCAATTAAAATATTGAGCATTTTTTCTTTTTAATTCCAAGTGGTGTTAATAATTTATTTTATTTTTAAAATGAAGTTTGCAATGGACCCACATTGGGGAAACATTCATGATGGACATGATGCATCATAAACTTTTTGTACTATAAAAATCGAAAAAAGGAAAGTAAATATATTTACCACTTTCCTTTTGGATGAAGCAATTCATTTCGCATAGAGTAGTGAGTTGGGTATGGGAAAATAGTATTAAAAGCGTAGAAAAAACTACATATGAATAGTAAGTCCAATGAGTAATAATTTGTGATTATATATATAACAGTTGTTCTGGCAGTAGTAGCAATGATAATAGTAATGGTGACAGTAGTAATATTGCTAGTAATAGTAAATACAATAATATTAATAGCGAGAATAATAGTGGAAATAATGACAAATTGATAGTGACAACAATAATATTTGAAGTAAAGTAATGGCAGTGGCGATGTTGATCGTAGTAATAGTTGTGACAGTAATAACAACTTTAATTTACAAAAAGAGAGAGTGGTAGTGTGATGAATAGAGACAATAATAATAATGGTGGTCAAGAAAGAAAATGAGAGGAATATGCCGGACAAATTTAAATATGATGTATTGAGATGAGAGACTTTTAATTTATAAAGTTTTACAGTGAATCAAAGCTTTATAAGTGTTCAAATGGATGATGTACAACTGTCTCTAAAATAAAAATCAGTTTCAACACATTGTCATTATATAATTCATGGTTGGCAATGATTTCGTGCAATGCATGTACAAATACATTGCTAACTATATTTTATTAGCTATTTGTCAATTTTTTTTTACAAGTCAGTGACGATAATGTTAAAGAAAAATAGTCACGAGAAAAATTATTATAATTATATCAGCAACAATTGGAGTGGCGATGGTGGCAGTAGTGATGGTAGTGATTGTAATAATATCAATGGTGGTGGTCAGTGATGATAATGTAAAGGCCCGAAAGCGTCCCCGCGCGCATAAACGACACAGGTTCGTTTCATCTTTAAACGCGATCGGACGATCGAGATCAAATTGCGATGAACAGTTCAGATTTATTTTCTCTTTAAACAAGATCGGACGGTCGAGATCAAACGTGATGAACGGTCCAGATTAACGCAAGACATGTATAAATATTTCGCATTACACTGAACTCAAACCATACCCGCCAGCCTCCCGCTGGAGAAGAAGAACCAATCGCCGGAGAATGAAGCCAACCACCGCCCGCCACCGCACTAGAGCCACATCCGACTGTCAAAAAAGGTAAAAATTCTCATATCCAATCAGAATTTGATTTTGAGCACCCCTGTGGCTAAATCAGAGTAAAAGAAATGGCGGGTGAGCCGAAAACTACAGACAAAACCCGACAGCACCGCCACAGGTAAAACCCACAATCGCCTTCGATGAGCCCCTTCCCGTTTTCTGTTTCGTGCGATTTTTTCATCATTATGTTTACAATTCTGTTTTCTACAGGTTGACCAAAGAAAAACGCTCAGTTGTGAGGGTGAGCTGGCGGAGCTGCCGCACCGAAAAATTTTGTCACCGGTAGGTTTCTATTTTTTGACTTTTTTCGACTAACCGAGGTCCATAACGTGTTTTCTCGGAGGGATGGATATAAAACTAGTCGAAACTGACTAAAATTGGCCGAAAACCGCCAGGCCAAGGCAAATTGCCACCTCAGGCGGCGGTGCCGTCACTGGAGCACGGCAGTGCCATCGTGTCGGAATCTTGAAATTGGTCGAAAAATGTTTTTTTTCCATCGATTTTAGATTTTGAGAGTATTTTTAGGTATGTAAAGTGTGTTTTAATCTCAGTAAAAAATTAAGGAAACTTGGGGACCGCCAGTAGACGCAGTAGAAAGTTCAGTATTTTGAACACCAATTCGGGTGAGAATCCCTCACTTTATTATCTGTTATGAAATTGAAACTTAATAATCAGTAATATGATATTTTGTGTAATTTAAAAAACTTTTAGAATAATTACAGGTTACCAATAAAGCTGAAAACTAGTTAGTTATTTATTTATTGTTCTGTTTAACTGATTATTGAATTTACAGCTTCAAATACATGATGATATACTGGAATGGTTAAATGATTCAATTTTGCTTCCTTGGTATATATATTGGTTGTCTTGCGTGATTTACGGTTGATTGTAAAATTAGAAATTAATATGCAAACAGAAATTTGTTTGGTCATGTGAATTAATGAATAGAAGTCTTACTTATTCTGAGAGATGGTGGACAAACTGGGTACATAAAAAACCCTACCGTGAATGTTGTCTCATACCGGACAGGGTATCGAGGAATGATATTTTTGGTGCTCATACCGAACAGGGTATGGGGACGACCCGATTCACCTTCATATCGGACGGGGTATTGAGAGATGATATTTTTAGCGCTGATACTAGACATGGTATGAGAGCAGTTGGTTAGTTGACAATGTTGGATATTGGTTCACACGTATTGAGATATCCTTATGGGTCCTTAGGGATACCAGTAGGCAAATAAAAAGGAAAAGTGGTTGTTATTGCTCACTTGAAAATGAAATTGAAATATTATTTGAGTTATTGTTTCTAAAGGTCGATTTTAAAAATTTTGCAACGATAAATATATGTAATAAATAGTTTTCTTTATGATAAATGAATTTACTTAAATCAAAAGTTTCATTGATTATTTTTATGATTTTTACCAACATTCAGTTTCTGTATCGGTGAGTAGTGTAATATTCTTACTAGCTAGTGTAGCTCACCATTTCATTAACTATTTTAAATCAAGAGTACCAAGATCCAGATCTCGATCAATAAGAGAGTTGTGAATAATTCACCACCCGAACTCCCTTTAAAAATTAGTGAAAGTCGTCATAGAATGCTTCATTATTTGTCTTGTATTTATTTCTTTAATTTTCGTTTATTCTTTAGAAGGGACGTTCTCGTATTTCTATTGGGTATTCTAAATTATTGTGTAAGGAATACAAACCCTAAACTCCATTATTTCGCTTTCATATTTAATTTATGACTTTATTATCTTTTAAGTTATGGATTTTTACAGATAACATAGACGAGAATGACCATGGTGATAATGATGATAATAATAACAACAATGATGGTGGTTACAACTATAATTGGATGAGAATTATATTATTCTTATCGAGTGATAAATATAAAAGAAAAAAAAGTAATAATTATTTTATTTTTTTAATATACTATCCACTTGGGTATTATTTATTCACCTTTAAATATTGAATGTTTTATTTTTTTTTAAAAAAAATTTATCCAAAAAAAAAAGTTGGGTAAGAGAAGACAAGAAGTCGTTCCTATTCTTACCATGCCCTATTTATTGTACCAAATGTAGTCTTAAACTTTTAGGTAAACAAATTAAATGGAATATTAATTATATTTCTAACTTTAGGCTTATCTTGTAAACTTAATATATTGACTCATTTTTATTAGCAATTAATATTTTTGACTAATATTGTAGGACTCCTACATAATTCATAATATTTTCTCCAATTCAATTAAATATATAAAATAACCAATAAGAACATTGTATCAAAAATTTAAAATATAATATAACTATTTTTTAGAGTACAACTTAATATGTATTAATTAGATGTTAAATAAGAGCAAAAAGTAAGATATTTATTATAAATTAAAATTTAAATAACTATTAGGTGAAAATTTGTTGGTAGTAATATAGTATAATTATTTAATTACTCGAAAAGAAAATACAATAAATCCATTGAGTCATTTTATTTTCCAACTTGTTATACGAATATAATTTTATATAATATATATATATATTTTCTTAAATACATTAAATTATTAGATATTTTACTATCATACCATTTTATTCAACCTGTAGTTTAAAAGGAGAACATAAATTCTAAACATATTCGATTAAAAAAAAAACCATAATAGGATTTCATTATTGGACTTAGCTCAATGTAATTTTTTAGAAAAGAGTTTGAAACTATGTTTTGAATAAATAAACTTCATTTATAAGTATATTTAAAACTTTATCCTTAACTAGAAAATAATACAAAATAATGACTTATTAGATAATTTTAAATAGAGTTTCTTATATAATTTTTTCTTAGTTAAATTAAATAGGAATTCCAAATTAATTTTATAAAATTTAGAAGAAAAGCCACTAAAAAAATGTAAAATTATTGCCCTAAATTGATAAACAAATCATATCCAAAATTATGATGATCACAATTAATTGGTTGAGATCCGGTAAGTACAAAATTTCAATTTTGCACTCCACGAACATTTGACTTTGACTGCCATGTCAGCACACCAAAGCTTGCCACCTCATCACATGTGGGTCCCAGAGCTGACGTGCGTTGGTAGTTGACTGTCTCCCTTAACCTTTGAACTTTCAAAATAACTAGAAAACCACATCTGCAAAAACAAAAAAAAAAAAAAAAAAAAAAATGTAAATATAAATATAAATACAAGTCTAAAATTGCAACCAATAGCCAAACCTTTTTTCCCCCGAAATCTCTTCTCTCATCTCTCCTCCCCTCTGCACAAATTTCTGTCCAGCAAGCAATCGCAGAGAGAGGAAGAGACAGTTGACTCTGAGATATAGTTCCTCTCCACTCCATTCTACCTCCTTACAGAAAGCTCTCATCTTGTCTGTTCTCACTCCCAAATCCTCTGTAAGTTTATTCTTTTGACTTGCATACATTCGTTTAATCGAATTTCAGATCTATACAGTTTTGCCTCTTTTATCCACTGTAAAACTTAATCTACATGTAATGGAGAGTAACTATTCGGCTCTTAGCAAGGATTCATATTTGGAACTACAATTACATAATGGTAGTAGAAATTCGATACCCCCTGAAAAATCTCATGACAAGCTGCACCCTTTTGATGAAGAAAGCTTCGACAACAATGTTGACCGTGGAGGTCTTGTTTCTTGCGACGATGATGATCTGGATCTGGATTTTGATGATCAGTCGCATATTCTTAATAAACCCGGTAAAGGGTCTGGTATATCCGGTGCCGTGTTTAATCTCACCACATCGATTATTGGGGCTGGCATCATGGCCTTGCCTGCTACCATGAAAGTTTTGGGATTAGTTGTGGGGTTTATTATGATAATATTGATGGGAATATTGTCTGAAATTAGCGTTGAGTTTCTGGTTAGGTTTGCGGTGGCTTCTAAGGCTAAATCCTATGGTGAAGTTGTGCAGTGTGCACTAGGGAGAACTGCTAGGGTTTTGTCTGAGATTTGCATAGTCGTGAACAATGCTGGTGTCCTGATTGTGTATTTGATAATTATTGGGGATGTCATGTCCGGATCGAAGCATCATGTTGGGGTTTTCGATCAGTGGTTAGGGAATGGAATGTGGGATCATAGGAAGTTGTTGATTTTAGTTGTGGTGGTGATTTTTTTAGCACCACTTTGTGCGTTGAATAAGATTGATTCGTTGAGCTTGACATCGGCTGCTTCGGTTGTTCTCGCAGTTGTTTTTGTTGTAGTTTGTTTCGTTGTTGCATTTATTAAGCTTCTTGAAGGGAAAATAGATCCTCCAAGGATGAGTCCTGACTTTGGATCTAAAAGAGCGATTTTGGATTTACTTGTGGTGATCCCAATCATGTCAAATGCTTATGTTTGTCATTTTAATGTGCAACCTATATATAATGAACTAGAAGGCCGATCTCCTCACAAGATGAATCGGGTGGGTAGGATCACAACCATTCTTTGCGTTCTAGTCTATGCTTCGACAGCAATATCAGGATATCTGCTTTTTGGGAAGGATATTGAATCGGATGTGCTGACCAACTTTGATAAGGATCTTGGTATTCGTTTTAGCTCTGCCTTGAATTATATTGTTCGGGTTGGCTATATTCTTCATTTGGTTCTTGTTTTCCCAGTTATTCATTTCTCCCTACGACAAACTGTGGATGCTTTGGTATTTGAGGGATCACCTCCTCTTCCGGAGAGTAGGAAGAGGTCTTTCGCATTAACGGTTGTATTGCTACTGCTTACTTATCTTGGATCTACTATGATTCCCAATATATGGACAGCTTTCAAGTTTACTGGGGCTACAACAGCAGTGTCGTTAGGATTCATATTTCCATCTCTTATTGCTTTAAGGTTAGGACATCGAGTGAATTTGAGCTTGCGAGAAAAGTTCTTATCTTGGTCAATGTTGATGTTGGCCATAGTAGTTAGTATTGTTGGAACAATTGGAAATGTTTATAGTATTAGAAGCAAATCTGAATGATTTTTTAGTAATGTAGACTTGTATCAAATTTTACAAAATTTACAAAATAATGATGACACTCATCTCTTATTTATGTTGCTCTTCTTTGGTTTCACTGTTTTTTCTATCCTCTTCAGAGATATAGTTGTTGCATGAGAGTATTCGAAAGATTGTTTGAGTAGAATGATTGTTTGAAAGTGCCATCAGAAGTAGGTTCACTCAACATTCATTTCTTTCAATTATTTGCCATAATTGATTTCTTCAATTCCATGTTTATTGTTTCCCTGCAAAACAGTTGTACTCCATAATGCTGCTGCAATCGGACAAGCAATCTTTACTCTCTTGTTTTAAAAAATATTGAACTCTAACGATTGCAATCTGACGTGAGACTGAGAAGTTACTTTCATAACACTGCCTGATAAATGATATAAAACTCTGTATTCCCCGAAATTGTTCAGTTGAGAACAAACAACTCTTCTGCATTTGTTGCTTTCCAACTATTGGCATCAATTCATATCAGAAATTTCTCTCTATGAGGATTCAAGTTGTTAATTTAATCAGAAACTCTAGCTGCAGTTTCTTCATTCACGTTCAGACAGCCTTGAATCCGATTTCATCTTAATAAGCTGGTTGCTCTGTTAAGTGCACTAACAGATTGTCTTTAGAATTGGCAGATTACAGTTTCTAAGAGGTCATATGATAACCAATTTATTCGGGTACAGTAGACAAATTGCTAAAATCTTTTTTTGAAAAGAAAAAGAAGGATAATGTGATGCTTAATCTTCATTACTCTGTTAAGCTTCGAAAATCTCAATGCCAACCAACTTAAGGAAAACATGTGTTTAGTTTAAGGAAAAGTGTGTTTAGTTTAAGGAAAAGTGTGTTTAGAATAGTTGTGGAATTAGTCAACAGTGTATTCTATATCAGTTATTTTCCTCCATCAATTTTATTTTCCATTATTCCTATTATCTACCACTATCCCATTTTGTTTTAGTTGCCATTTATGTAGAAAGTAGTAGGTAGTAGATTTTGTATTTAAAGGCTGCAAGTTTAATGAATGAGGGGTCGAAAAATTGTTGTTCAAGTGTGGTTTATTCTCACCTAATGAGAAAATATTTACTGAAAAATTAATTGGCTTATGACTGAATCCTATCAATTGGTATCAGAATCATGTTTATTAGCAAAAAAAAGAACTGAAAATCTAGAAGTCAGCATGGGCAGATTGCAGGACAGCCTAAGCCGGATGGAGGTGAGATTTGCCGACAAGTTCCACCGGATTGAAGACACCCTCAAGCGGCTGACAAACACCTTGCTGTTAAACTGCAAAGGTTCCAGCAGCAACACACCGGGCCGGCCTGGCCAGACGCGACCATATCGCAATGAGCCAAAACCGTTCACGCAAAGTGTGACTTACATAACATCCAAAGCAATATCCGATGGGTTTCATCTTCGTGTTGCTTACACGTACGGTGAATCAGCTACACAGAAGGCGTATCCCAATTGTGAAGCTGTTCTTTGCAAGCAATTTGACACCGCTTTTGAAGCTATAGCGGTGGCTTATGGAGCGTGCTGTCTTGACAATTGAGAATTCTTTAGGGGAGAGCTTTAGCAAAAGGCTCGACCTTCTCCGCAAACAAGAACAGAAAAGCTCGGGAAGGGAGGGAAGGAAATTGAGGGAAAGCACCGACTAAAATTAAAAAAAAAAAGTCTGGGAAGGAAGGGAGGCAGATCGCGTTGGAAGATTGAGAGCTGCGTTGCACAGAGAGTTGAGACAAAAGAGTTGTGCTGCCAAAAAAAAAAAAAAAAGGAAAACTACAGAAGGCTGCCAGGAATCAGAGAACACTCTTGGATGGCCTTTGACAAGCATTCTAAAATGGTGATGATGTGGCATTTTTTTTTAATTTTTTTTTGTGAACTACAGATGTAGAGGGGCAATTAAATGTTGCAGCACGGTCCGAAAATTAGACACAGCCTTGGATGAAATTCTGGACGAACTAAAAAAAATTCAAAGCGCCAAGGAAGATGGCCGAAGAAGATGGCACAAGTCGGTTGTCTGAACCTTGAGGACAAGGTTCTTGAAAAAAGGAGGAGTAATGTTAAGCTTCGAAAGTCTCAATGCCAAACAATTTATGGAAAACATGTGTTTAGTTTAAGGAAAAGTGTGTTTAGAATAGTTGTGGAATTAGTCAACAGTATATCCTATATCTCTTGTTTTTCGTCATCAGTTTGATTTCCCATTATTCCCATTATCTATCACTATCCCATTTTGTTTTAATTACCTTAGAAGTAGGAAGTAACAGGGAATAGTTTTTGTATTTAAAGGCTGCAAGTTTAATGAATGGGAGGTCGAAAAATTGTTGTTCAAATGCAGTTTATTCTCACCCAAAGAAAAAAATGTTTACTGAAAAATTAATTGACTTCTGACTGGAACCTATCATACTCGAAGTTGGATTACCAACAGGTGTTTGGAGCGGATATATTTGCACGGTCTTGCTGAGCTATTAGCAAGATAAGGGTCCTCATGGAATTAAGATAGCAGAGTTCATTCTCTACCCTCTTGATGAAGTTGTGACTAGCTACACAGGGAAGTTCTGGTGCCTGGGTGTGTCTCCACGCACACGCACACGCAATCGAAAGGACTGATTTCAAATACCCATTGGATGGTATAGAGTGTATGATCTCTTTCTCCTTTCCTCTAGCATGGTCAAGAGTTCTTTATCCATTATGGATTGTAGCAACCAAGTACCTTACCTCTATTGAGGTTGTCCGCACCAACCATACATGCAATTTCGAAGTGATCCAAATGGATTTCCTCACAAAATTCTCTCGTTTTGATTGTTACTGATAACAAATTATCTGCTGCATTACATAACTTACTAAATTTTACTAGATTATTTATAAAAAAATTAATCAACATTCATTGATTAATTTCCAAATTATCAAACTAGCATCGACTCGAGGCAGGTTCGAGTTTATGTTTTATAGGGGCAAGTTGAGTTCGATTGTGGAGAAACTTGCTCCAAAACCCACTTATAATCCCTACGTATCAGTCCTATAAATTAGAAATTTTTACCGAACTCTCTTTAAACTAGAACATATTTAAATCTAATTATTCATACTCATTTATAGAAATATGTTAACGGGTAATTCTCGTGATTTCTAATTTATTATCACGTATTAATTACATATCTTTATATATTTTTTGTATCATCAAATGATTACTTTATTTAAAATTTATTAACGTTATCATAAACTTATATATATTTAATTGTGGAAACAATTAATACACTAAATCTAAGAATTAATTACATATAACTGATATAATTGACATTTAACTAATGAGAATAGAGAATAAAAATAGAAGGAGATATTCCAACTATAGATATAAGTCGGAGAAGATTCTAAATCTTAAATCAGAAGCAAGGTGGTGATTAGATAAAAAACTAATAATATTTATATAAAATAACAAAAAATTAAAAATTTAATTTAAATTATTATCATAAAAAATTTACAGAGGAATATGCAAATATAATATGTATGTATGTATATATATGACTATGTTATGTATAAGTGTGGACAGAATAATTGCTTGTTAAACCACCTTCTGAGATCTATTGCTTAAGTTAAAACATCGAAATTAGGTCCACCGCTAACGATGGGTGACTTTAATTAAGACCCTAATTAATAATTAATTAGCACTGAGTAGTAGTAAGTACCTAATTGTGTTTAATTACAGCAAAGATGAAATATATATATATATATATATAATTTCCTCAATTATTTCAATATTTTTGAGACAATATGAAATCTACATGGCACCCTTTGTATCGTGTAATGTACGACATGCTGCTTTCTATTAAATGATTGATTTAAGAAATTAGGATTTGTTTAATTAGCTGAAATCATACTTGTAAGGTAATTAATACTTGATTAAGTTATTAGGTTGCAAAAGAAAATGTAATTAATATTGAATGTGACGGTAATCATGATTATATTATTTTATCTATGTAATTAATAATTATAATTTATAATTATAATGTTAAAACACAAGTTATAGCTGCTCTAATCAAAATAATGTAATTGTTATAGAATATTCTTAATAAACTCAAATAATATTGAAATTACTTAGTTATCATAAATTTACAAATATACTAATAAATATTTGATTATACTAAATTAGTATTATAAATAGACCATTATGTCTCACTAATTAATTTTCACCTAATTAATTAATTTCCTATTAATTCTCACTGATCTTCCTAATTAATTTACAGCTTATTAATTTTCCTATAGGTAATTTTTTTTTTTCTAAAAAAAGTCAAAACCTATAATCCATTCAACATATATTGTAACGGCTCCGAAAATTTAAAATGAAATGTGTATTAAAAATATCAAATGCGGAAACGAAGTTAAAAATTCGATTAACATCCCTTACACTAAAACAAAAAACGTGCTCACAAAATATAAAAGATCAAACTACCTAAAGGAGAAACTCGAAAGTAAAAGCTACGAATATGACTATGGAGTCTTTAGGCGTCCCCTTCGTCGTCCTCCTGTGGAACGGGCTCGGGAACAATGTCTTCCTGATATGAAATGATTAAATAAGGAATGAGCTACACTAGCCCAGTAAAGACATCACGATATCTCACCGTCACAGAGGTAAATGTGGGTATAAAACACAAAAAGACCAATGGAGCATAATTTACAACAAATTCTTTTATCAATAATAAATCCTTCACCATCCACCTACCTTGTTGAAATTCATAAAATAGTATACGAAAGCAATAACATTATCATCATCATGAAATCATATATAAACTGTATAACATAATACTTATAACGCCTTTTGTAATTCAATCATTACACAACATATTTTCCTCATTTGCCAGCTCACTAGTATCCATGGGGATCCATAGGGGTCCCGCTACCCGTTAACCCTTAACACTTGAAATCAGATTCCAGGGCCGTCCCCATACCCCGTCCGGTATGTGCGCCAAAACTATAAACCCCATTACCCCGTCCGGTATGTGCGCCAAACGGACCGTCCCCATACCCCGTCCGGTATGGGCGCCAAAGCACATAAGGTCTTCATACCCCGTCCGGTATGAGAGACCACAATCCCGGTAGGGTTCCCTACGGACCCGGTCCGTCCACCATCTCCCAGGATATCTAGTCAGGCTGACCACATTATACAATTACCAATTTACATAATCTTTCATTCCCCTTTTCCTCAGTCAGCATCATCAATTCACATACAAACAAGCAAAACAGTAATTTATGCCAAACAGACAACATACAGCATCAATATCCTAGTCATTCAATCCATAATCAATAAAACAGTAAAATATGCACACGAAACTATAAAATGAAAACATCAAACCTCATACTGCATTTAAAACTGTAAAATAGGCCAAATAACAGTTAACCGACAAACACACTAGACTCGGGCTCCATTAGCGACCTTAAGCAATTTCACACATTCGTTGATTTAAGAAATACCGTTTTATCATTATTGAACTTTAATACCGTGATAGGAAATAGGGTGATGGGTCCTTACTCTTTTCGGGGTCCGAACACGGCTTCACAGTGCGCCTACAGGCTGTCCCAAATTTTTCCTGAATTTTTTTCGGGGAACTGAAACGTACTACTGGTACCTGCACGTGTTCCAAAAAATCCCAAATTAGACCCAGGGCCCCTTTTTGGCCAATATCGCAATTCCGGCACGGCGGCTCTGCCGTGCTTCGGCGACGGCGCCGCCGCTTGGGGCGGCGATTCGCCTCGGTTTGGCCGTTTTTGGCCGTTTCCGGCCGAATTCGGCCACACTTGCATCGGTCATTGTGATAAAACAACCCTAGGGCCCTCGGGGGGCCAAAAAATTACGGAAAACCGAAGCTTACCGGCGGCGGTGCTCTCGGGTGCGGCGGCTCTCCGGTGAGGTTCGTGTTTTGGTGATTCGGCTCCGATCAACCTGTAGAGAAAAGAATGGTGATCACGGTGATATAAAAATTGTATCAAACGGAGGCCGGGAAGGGCCTCATCGGAGGCAAAAACCGAGGAGGGGCGCGGCGGCGCCGCTGGATTTCGGCCATATTTTCCGGCCGTTTGGCCGGGAGTTTGGCTCCGATTTGGTCACAAGGGAAATCAGCGTGGAAAAACGAGTCGGAGGTATGAAATTTACCTTGATCGGCGGTCGAAAATCTCCCCGGTGTGGCGGCGGCCGGCGTCTCCGGTGTCTGGTTCGTCTTCTCCGGCGAGGGCAGGCGGCTAGGGTTTTTGTGGTCAGGTATGGGGGTTCTATTTATACCCTTTTGCCTTTTGATCTCAGCCGTCCATTTTGATTTAATATGGGCCGTCCGTTTTTGATTGAATCTGGGCCGTCCGTGGATTGCATCTGGGCCGTCCGTGCGCACGCTTGATCTGGGCCGTCCGATCGCGCGTACGCGGATCGCCAACGTGGCCCGTCCCCGGTCGACGTGGTTTTGCCATGTGGCAGGTCCTGGTTGGCCAGGACTGCTGATTGGGTCTGCTGACGTGACTGCTGACGTGACGTTTTTTTTTTAAAACCTAATTAAAATATTTAAAATAAAATAATCAATTTTTTTTTTCATATTTTCCGGGCGTTACATATATAAATATATATATTATTGATAAATATAATTTTAATAAAATACAAATTTATCAAAATTATTTTGCAAAACCATGATAATTTTTTTTATATAATTAATAATAATATAATGTTTTAACAAGAATTAAAGCTTGAGCGATCAAAATTTCACATGGGAATAATTGACAAACCGAAAAGTTGTTTGTTTTGTTTGAGAGTAATAGTAAGATGATAGTGCTCCATGCAAAGTTTTATTCATATTTATATCCCCTTTGAAAATCTATACATATAATTCTTTCTCGTATATATATATATGTGTGTGTGTGTGTGTGTATATATGTATATATATATATATATATATATATATATATCACGTGAAAACAGTATTCTCAACACCGTGAGTGAGATATTTACTAATGAACCAATGAATGAAGGGGAATTTGGAAGACAACCAAATTATGATTGAATCACTATAATTTGTTTTTGGAGCTTTGTGTATGTTCGATGAATATAAAAATTTAAACGTAATTAGCAAATAATTAATACCTTTCAAATTCAATGTTTATAAATATATATATATATATATATATATATATCAATCACTTTTATTGAAAACCACCCAAAAATTATTAATAAATATATGGATGATACATGTCGGTCATCGTTATCGTAAGTCAACATGTAATATTGACAAAATAATTAATTACATTTAATCTTATCCTAAAATCATATGTATATTTTAGAAATTTTATGTCAACCAATATTTGGTCACGTATATAATACATTTATTTTCTTCATGAGACATAGGATTTGATATAACATAGATAATGTAGTATGATTAGCTACTAGTTAAATAGTGATGGTAGACAACACATGTGTATATATATATATATAATATAATTAAGTGTAGACCCCAGAAATTTTATGTTCACCTACCTTACAATAAGAGACAAATGAATCAACTTCTAGTTCTAGGGACATGAGCATATAACTAATACACACACACACACACATATATATATATATATGTATACATTCCTTTTGCTTTTAATCAAATTATTTTTGGAACTTAAAAACAGACTCAATTTTACTTTTGTTAATTATATTTGAAAGTAGCTAAATGTTAAGTCAAACCCATCTTATATTATAATTATAATTATATACATATATTTAATCCCTTTCCATTATCATTTAAGAAAAAAGAAAAAAATTTCCGAACCTAACAAAAGTAAATTAGATTCCATTCATTTGTTCGTATACTTTAAAGCTGATAGATGACTTGATAGATAAGATTTATTAAGAAAAAATAAATAAGTGATTACGAATTTTATAATAAAAAATCACTTTCGAAAAAAAAAAAGAAGAGAATCTAACAAGTATTTATTTTCTCACATCTAAATACACACACACATATATATTTATCTAAATTTAATATTTTATAATTTAATTAAAAAAAAAGAGGTAACTCAAATAACACGACATTCTTTTTTTATTGAATTTACTTATTCGGGTTTGAACTCTAAGTAGAATTTCACCTAAAAAAACCACCACCTTCGAGAAAACGATGAGCAATAAAGAATTATAGGTTTACCAAATGTATAAGTTAGCTTTGAAATGGTTTCTTCTGGTTCATCAACTTCTTTGGTGAGAGCAACACTATATAATTTGTAGAAAACCAATTCCAATTAAATGGTTATAAATTTACACATTTTCTTGAAAATAAGCCAAATTGATGAATTTTCAATAAATAAATAAATAAATCCACACACCCACAAACTAATTATATACAAAAATACCAACAAAAAGTAATTGGAATGAATTTTGAGAATACCCAATTGCTTACGATTAATATTTTTATATTTTATTTAAAAATTAAAAATTTAAATTTTATTAAAAATTTACTTTATAAATATATTATAAATTAAAGAATTTTAATAATAGTTCGAGTAATAATCTTTTTCTTTTTTTTTAACAAAAATTAAATTAACAATCTAATCTAATCTAATCTTTAAAAAAAAAAAAAAAAAAAAAGAACTTGGAGGTATGAAATCTGGACCCAACCATACACATACATACTAAAAAAAATAAAGGTACCAACTTTGGGAGCCCCACACGCTTCTCTTTTCCCATACCGTGATTGATGGATGATGGTATTTAATTACGTAATTATTTAATAATTTAATATATTACGAATATATCACCTAAACATTAAAGGGTCAATCCCTACTAAAGAAAAGCCTCACCTTTTGTTGGTTATATGCCCTTTTAAGACCCTACAAGTCCTTCACAAACCCAAGCATGCCCTCCCATTTCTTTCTTTATTCTTTCTCATTCGACGACTAGGTGATTTTTACAAAAGCAACCGCCCCAAAACACACACAATTCCCTCCATTCAACTTCACCATTTCTTTCCTCCCGTACCCACCACTTTATATATATATATATATGTATGTATGTATAGATATATACATATGCATATCTCTCTCATTCTTCAAAAGCCATAGTAATGGATTGGTTCTCTTGGTTGTCCAAAGCAGGCCTTGAGCCTTCCCTCGTCTATGAGTATGGCCTTGCTTTTGCCAACAACGAGCTCGAACAAGATGACATACCTTACTTCAACCATGAGTTTCTTCAAAGCATGGGCATATCCATAGCCAAACACAGGCTTGAGATTCTCAAGCTTGCCAGGAAGGAGAAACCATCCACACCAAAACCTATTTCCAGGCTTCTTCTGGCCATTAAGAGTTCAAAGAGGTGTCTAACCAGCTATATCAGAGCTTGGGTTCGTCGCGAAGAATCAGCTCTTATAGTTGTTCCAAAGGGTGTTGCGAGAACTGGTAGTTATGGCAGCAGATGGAAAGGAGCTATGTTGAAGAGGAACAAGACACTGATGGTGAACAAGCAAGGGAGATTGTTGCTGACAAATGGGAATACTCCTTTGGTGGGTTTAGGGTCTAGAGTTAACAGCTTTTCAAGTCCTCTGATTTATGATCAAAAAGATCAGGAAAAGATTGATAATGATGATCATGGCTGCTACTGGTCAACTCCCAGCATTGAGGAGATCAAGTGGGATACAATGTTCCAGGATTTGAAACCTACATGAAGGTTCTTCTCTCGTGATCTTCACTTAATTTCTCTAGTTTGACCAGTTTCTATTTCTAAAAGATGGAAATTTTTTATATTTATGTGCATTTTGATTAATGGTGAGAGATGGGTTTTTTGAGGTCTTCCACCAGAGACTTTTCTTTTTTCTTTCTGGAGGATGTGTGATCAAGAAGATGTTGCTTAATCTTTTTTCTTTATTAGGTAGTCGTGGTGGGTCATTTAAACATTTTTTAGTGGGAGTGATCTGATTCAGTCATGAGATTGTCTCCCTTTGTTTTTTGCACGCAGTAACCTTTAATCTTTTGCAGAAAGAAAGAAAGCACAAATAGTGTTTTCTTTTTACTGGACAATATATCATTGTTTTTGACTATGTACTGAGGGAGAAATCTGCTCTGTTTTAAACTAGGAGTTACGCAGGCTGTTAGTATATTATATGTATTGATTACCCATGTTCCGAGGACACAAATCCTCTTCTTTTTTCAAATTAATAATGGAATTATATGCATATATTTATATATATATGTAAGACTTTAACTATACTCATGAATATCCTTTGAAAGAGAGAAACTGTTCTTGTCCATGAATACAACATCACGAGACACAAGTACGGCTATGAGTATGCATCATACCATAGTTTAAAACTGTGATTTTAACTTATGATACTTGTATCTGTTTCTACTATCAGATTTCTAAATCAAACATTACTAGTTCCACTAATTTAATGAAATAATGATTAAGATATATTTTTACGGAGTCTAAATAGTAACATGGGGACGTTAAAAAGGGATCCTATCAACTTGTTCCTACCTAGGATAATAAGTTCATGAGCGCAGTCAAACCAAAATACTCAACAAGCATTAGTTCTCTCTGCAAAAAGTGGTGTTTCAGCCGCACCTTCCAGTATGACTATCTTGTTACGACTTTACTCAAGTTGCTAGCCCTGCCTTCAACATCTCTTCAAGACTAGAGCCATCAACCATTCGACCATCTTTCTGAGAGATAATTTCTACTTTAATTCTCATTTCACAAAACAAAATAGAATAGATTCATATGATTTGATACAATCACTATATATAGAAGAATATCGGATGTCAATCTAGTCAATTTATAAGTCTATCTATCTGTATATTAAGATAGATGAGACATATAATTCAGCATGCCCTTTTATAAAGTCTAAAAAACAAGATCACTCTTAACTTCATGTCAGCATAAAATTTTAAAAACTAGTAAAAAAGTTAGAAAGGGAATATGTCATGCAGAATCAATAGATTCATGGTAAAATTCTACCATCCCTATGCTGCATTTTATTAATATTGATATTTTTTGCCAATAGGGGAAGTAATTTAACTCATCATAACTTACTTCCAATCCAAATTATAAACAAATCTTCCCATAAACCATATCTATGCAACCTGTGACTCCAGCAGCTATTGCTATGGTATATAATTACTAGCTATAGGAACTGGCCCGTATCTATTGCATGAAGATTATCAGTGGTCTGAAGCTTGCTGGAGACGGAAAGAACCCGAAGAATAGAGAGACTGATAAACTGGCCGGATCCTAAGAGTCAAAATGATGCTCAAGATTGAGCCGACACCACAAATGCCAGCTAGAATCAGGAATGTGAGTCTGAAGCAATCAGGACCCAAACAAGTTGAGTTTCCTTGTTTAGTGGCTTCCGCGTCATATACATTACCAGCAAGCAGACCAGAGAAAAGTAGTGCTCCAATAGGATTTCCAAGCAGCATAAAATTGTAAATGATGCCAAAATGTTTCAATCCAAAGAGCTCCGATGCAGTCGGAACCATCAATGAATACTGAAACCCGTAGCAGACTCCAAGTAGTGCAGTTGCGACGTAAAGGGTACCATTGAGAGCCAGAGCATACAAAACGAAAGCTACCACCATGATTATTTGGGTGCATGTCATCCATAAGGTTCTAGGAGTTGCTTTTGATCTACAAAGAAACAATATCAAACAATGAAAATAAAAAAGAAGAAAGCATAATGCCAATTAACACATCATCTGAAATTTTTTGTTCTGACAAACAATGTTATACAAAAAAGTCCAGGATCATAACTCAAAAACATCTAAAATCTCAGATGGAAGTTGTTATAGAAGAATCCAGGAATAAAAGATGAAAGCAAATCCAATCCCCCATGCCTTGAGGAAAGGAAAAAGAAAGATTAGCACTGAAGAATTGTGAAGAATTTTATGTTAAGCATCGTACTAAGGCAAAGCAGTGTTATGCTAAGCCCAAAAGATATGTATATTCAAGGAACTACTGGAAGAAAGAGAACAAGAAATGCATGCAAGGGTTTAATTAAATCATAACCTATGACTGAGTTTAACACAAAATTTAATTCTACAAATAAGAATAAGAATACCATATGAATGAAATAAGAAGGCATCCTATTTCAAGTTAATTCCATGTTGAATTCGAATGACCTATTTTTATGATTATTTCTTGACAATTGGGCAAAGAAGCAAATCTATCATTCTAGAATTAAAAGTATAAATAGAGTTGGTTTAATTATTTATCAAATATGTAAATTAAGATCCAATAATTAACTAGGCATAGAATAAACTCAAATCATATATAATGTAGGTTTTCATTAAATAGATAACAAAAATGAAAAATAACCTTACGAAGTATTCTGAAACTACACCCGAACCCAGACGACCAATAAAATTCCAAAAGCTGAAGAGAGACAATAATATAGTTGTGTCATCAACACCCAATGCAACCCCAATTTGTGCCAAGTTGTTAAGTACAGTTACTCCAGAACCAACCCCAAGAAAATATACCAACCAAAGAAGCCAAAAATCAGCCTTAACAAAAGCTTCACCAAACTTGAAATCCTCACCCCTCCTTGGTCTTCTTTTCTTCTTCACTGCCCCTTCCCCTTCAGCAAGAAGTGTTTCGACATCTGAATCATCATCGTTCTCATGAAAGCTCCCAAGGAGTGAGGCTGATGAAGATGGTGGCAACAAAGGAGTTTGGGTTTGATCACCTTCTCCCTGATCCAAATGGTCAGAAGAACCGGATACTGGTCCGAATTTCTTGTTTGTTGCAGGAAAAAGTGTCATTTTGATTGGAATTGCAAGAGGAGACATCAGAAAGACAAACATCACAGCAATTAGTGTGTAGGAGACAAAATCAACCAGAGAAACCGTGTCATTTACTACTGTGATTACCACAAGATAGATGGCAAGCAAAATACTAGCAGCTTGAGTGTAAACAAAATGAATGTGCACTGAAGAGTCTTCTCCCGAAGCAGGAGTGCAAGGCTGGATAAAGTACATCATTGCCAAACCTATTATTGGAAGACCAATAGCGAGGAATAGTAATAGTTTTGAAGCAGAATGTCTTAGCAACATACTATATAGTACTGTGTATACTGCAGCGCTGATCCCAACATAACCTTTGAGAATGCCAGCAACAGTACCCCTACTGAGAGGAAAATTCCTCATGTTAGTAACCAATACTGCTGTGCCAAACCATGCACTGCTATTAGTTGCAATAGCAAGTGCAAGCCATAACTGCAATGATATTTAATAACAGAGACTGTGTAAGTATATATACTACAATTAAGGATATGAAAGAGCAACTGGTTGCAAACTGTAGTAAGATCTGAAAAAAATAGTGCAAATAATTTATATGCAAAGATAAGGCAAATACGTATAAACTTAAAGCTTTTCTATGAGTTTATTTTGAACGGTAGAACTTATGTGTGTAAATGGAAGATATGATTTTAGATATAATTGTGATATTTAATTTGGGTCAACTATATCATAGCTACAATTTCTACTGTAATTTGCTATATTATTTGATGTACAGTTGATATTCTATTAGGTTTGTACTATAAATATTGGTGTAAAGAATCAGTAATACACACAATTCTCAGTTTATACAATTCAAAATATAATTTTCATTGTAGCAGAGCTACGGTTCTGAATCATTGTTTCTTTCGTTTATTGGCAGCATGACTGTCTTGGCTCCGGCTTTCTTTAACCAAGGGGGCAGGAGTATCATTCAGCCGTATTAAAATTTGATTTGACAGATCAACTTTGTTTTCTCCACAACCAGGTGCAATCTAAACATATTTACTGTAGTTTAATTCTTTTTTTTTTTTTGTCAACAATATAAATTTAGAAATAATTGCTGTTAACTTTGATGGGAAAATTATACTCTTTGGGCATTTTATTTTGGAACTTTTGTTGAGAGAAAAGAGCTATTTAAGATTCTTGATGGTTCATAACAAGAACCTGAGAAGGAAAAAGAGAAAATCAAATGAAAATCTCATAATGCTGGAGTTATAACATGGATTTTAAACTCTATGGAAAAGGAAATTGATCTCAATTTACAGTATTTTAAAACAGCACCTGAAATTTGGAGACATTTTGAAATAATATGTTCCCAAAGTAATCAGGCTAGGTGGTTCGATTGAATATGAAATTACTATGTTCAAGATGGTAAAAATATTCAAAATTTATTCTGGGTATTGACTTTATAGAATGAATAAGTTATGATATCTGCTAGTCTTAGCGTTTCTTCCGATGACAGGATAACCTCTTCCCACTGCTTGTTAGAAGTTTGAAAACAAAGAATAATATGCAGTGATGGGGACATATATTCCTAAAGGAGAAAGAAAGCAGGTTGAGGTAAAGCACTTGTTAAGTATGAAATAAACATGAAGTCTGCAGCATAGAAAAAGCACACCTTTCTTGTGTTGTATGTATGAGAAGTTTAGTTTACAGTCTTGAATTTTTATTGATCTACATATGTTCATTTATTGAATCTCGTCTGCCATGGAAATTATGAGGAAGGCTGTAGTAGATCCCATCTAGTAAGTAGCAGATATCAGTCATATTTTTCTTCATTAACATGATTTATTAGAAGGTTTCCTTTTTTCCATTTTTCTTTGATACTCTTTATCAAGGAATTAGGAGAGATATTTCATTTTCTTTCAGCATTGCATGTTGGGTCATATTTATAGGGAAATTCATTTAACTTATTGATGTAGAATAATAATTGGCCTATTTAAGAATTTAGTGTAAAACCTACATATGATAGTTAAATTTTTTAGATATCACGTCTAAAAGTTCAAGCATCAAATACACGGGTTTGATTTGATCACAAAATTCTTAAGAACTATTTATTGAGGTATACTAGACTTTCCTCAAAAGTGAGATTACACTTGTATTTACAGCACTTCCTAAAAAACCTTGTCAAATAAGAGATGATATTTTATATTAATGCTACTAAAATTATAATAATAGACTCATAAATATTATATAATTCTATATTTAAAAGAAATATAATTTCTAATCTACTCATGAAATCTAAGTCAAATCCATTCTGCCCTGACCGAGTAGCACTTCATTTCTAATTTCATCTGTAGGCTGAACGAAAATGCATCCTATGATTAAGATTTTAAAACACCAATCCCTTAATCAGAGGTCTTTAAACAAGCTATATTGCAAGAGCGGGCTTTTGACGCCAAAATTATACCCCATAAGATTCACCCCTAGAATCCCCTCATTCCCCAAGCCAAACCTCCACCGCAGCAGCATACTTCTAGTTCTCGGCTAACAAAACTCCTCAAATCTCTCAACATACTTCTCAAGAAAACATGAACAAACCACTCTGACCCTGCCAAACCTACACAATAGATTCCTCCACCTAAAGCCCATGTGTGACACCACTTGAATACTTCTGACCTTATATGTTCTTCTAATCTTTGTTACTGGTGACAAATATTATCCTGTGCGCAAGTGCAAGATGAAACCGTTAATTGTGTTAGAGGATAATCAAGAAGTTAAAGAAATAATATGTGAGGAAATGGAAGGGAAGGATGAAGAAGAGAACGCTATTTCTATTTCCTTCCAAGCAATAGAAGGGCATAGTGATCCTATCACGGTTTAGGGGATTTATTGGCCACAGAGCTGTAATTATTTTAGTGGATAATTGATGTTCTCACACATTCACTGCCGAAAGGTTGCAAAACAGATCAAGGGAAGGTTGGTCACCGCTGAACCCATAACTGCAGTGGTAGCTAATGGACACAAAGTGATCACCAAACTTGAATATGTGGGAACGAAGTGGTGTGTGCAGAATCACTATTTTACTTATTAACTTCAGGATATTTGAATTGAGTACAATGACATGGTACTGGGATCAAATTGGATGAAACAATTTAATCCAGTTTTATTTGATTTGGTTCACTCCCAAGTATCATCTAAGATTTTGGGAAGGGAAGTAGTACTGCGATGTATTGGCCAAGGCTGAGAAAAGTCTCTTGCAGTAGACTTCAAGAAATATTTGGGGTTGGGAAGAACCTCACAACTGTAACTGCAGGCAATCTCCTATATCACAATCATTTTATCTCTTCTTTCAACTAATTCTAATTTTTTTACTATTGAAACCAAGGAAGCTCAAATATGCAGAGCCATAAAATATACATATACATATATATATATAAGAAGCATGAGCTGTGCTATGTCAATAAGTTTCCCTTGAAAATCTAGTTGAGACACAGCCAAAAGCCTACTGCAATGCTTCAAATAAATAGGGACCATAATGGAAAAGAAACCCAGTAACAAGAAATTCATAGAGATTGCACTGCAATCAAACCGGCTATGTATGAAATATCTTCCAAGTGAAACAAAATTGAAAGAAATCAAACTAACTAGTCACTTAGTCAGTAATTGAATTCAGACAAAAGAACCAACTAATCAAATTGAAAAGCAACCATACCCACGAAGCACAAAACTTAAAGATAATACCTACCACCCAATAAGGCAAGCCCTGAACAGTCTGGCTAACAGAAAGCCAAAGAACACCATAGCCTAAGAAGCAAGCAACAGCACCAACAAGCAGCACAGCCCAGGGAGGGAACTTGTTGCAGGCAATACCAGGGAGCAAACCCATATTCTCCCCAATATCATTAGCCACACCAAGCATAGTCAACTGCTGCTGATTGAAACCCAGCACGGATTTCAGTGCAGAGGAGTAAAGCGGGAAGTTGTAAGCGTTCCCTGCTGCAACCTGAACCCAAACTGCTGCTCCTAATCCCACCCATGGCGGCCTACTCCCTGCTTTCAACACTTGCTTCCGCATTTGAACAAGAAAGCCCCTTTTTTTTTTATTTTTTAATCCTTTTGGCGTTGTGGGTATCTTGGGATTGGGATTCTTAACATGTATTAAACCTAGATTGCTGATGACCCACCAACCATTCAAGTTATTTGTAGATAAAAGACAGAGATAGAGACAGAGGGATGATGGTCCTGAACAGGCTCAAGGTTTTAAGGACGATGGTCTAATCATATAAAAATATCACATGCTAACGGTAGAACAAAGAGTCAACGTTATGGATAAATTCACACGGTAGAATCTTCTTGTTTATCCTTTTCTCCCATAACGGTTCATACTTATACCTGCATGGTTTTAATCTTCAGACAAATATACGAAGCGGCAGATCACACACAGTTTAACCTCACGGGCATGGAAATGGAAATACTGCAATTCATGAACAGCTCCGCTTTCAATAAAATACGAGAAAGAAAAATCATAAAATATTTAAATAAATTTTAGAACTCCATAAAAAATGATAAATGTTAATAATAATTTAAAATAATGTTTAAACATAATCTAATCAATACTAATAACCTTTGTAATATCAATTATGAATAACCATCCAAGGGTTTTCAGGGTTAAATGTTGTTATTATTTTTAATACAAAAATACAGATTTATTATTATAAAAGTAATAATATTAACAGAATTTATTAATTATATAAATTATAACTATTTTTTTTTTATAAAAAAAATATCAAATAAGTACATTTGCATTTCAAACTTGGATGAGAATTGAATAAGTTTACTAAATAAATTGTTGTTACTTAATTCAACTCATTTAATTATTAACTAAACCTATGAAAAATTACCAATTTCATTTATGATAATAAAATTTATATAACATGTTTTCACAGTAAAATTTATTTCTCTTAACTTAGTGATATGAAGAAACAATTTGAGATTATAATAATTCTATTTAAGATAAGAATTGAAAATAAATTATTTATTATGATTTTTCTCTAATATCCGCTACCATCATCTACATTTTTTGAATAAATAAATTAATTTATTCTTGTTAAATTCATTATTGTTAACCTTATATGATTATAACTTTTAAATCTCATAGAAAACAAATATAAGTAAAGCACAGAATTTCTAAATTTAAGCACCAAATTATGATAAAAATAAAAGAACGTTTGGAATCTAATTAAGAACTAAAATGGTAATATGTCATGCTATCTAATTATCGTTTCATTTCATAGCATTGATAAGTCGGTCCATTTTAAATAAGTTTGAGGCTAAAATAGATTACATCATAGAACAAACTACAGCAAAGAGAAGTAGGTATCGATATGCAGCAACCGAAACCCGCTGCCACAAGTCATAACAGATTAAATTCTTGAAAGCAGAAGAAACACACCCAGAGCGCTTAAAACAAATCAGATACACCGAAAAACCAACAAAAAATAGAAATAACAAAAACTGAAAACCAATATAACAGTAAATCCTCTTCATTTCATCAAATAAGTCATCTCAAACTCATTTTGTATTTAAGCAATGGCCTATAACAGCAGCAGCTAAAATATTAACCACTACATTCGAAGTAGGAGACATCAGAACTGGCCTAAATCAGCACCACATATAACATGTAGCAAAACCTGGAACAATACATTGCCAGAGCAAACCACTATAAAATGGGCATGCCTAGGTTTTTGTCACTTCCAAAATCAATGATTTGAAGATTGAGGCAGAAGAAAAGAACCCGAAGCATAGAGTGACTTATAAACTGGGCGTATTCTAACTGTCAAAATTATGCTCAAGACTGCAACTAGCATGTTAACACCCGCTAGAATCAAGAATGTTAACCTGAAGCAATCAGGACCCAAGCAGATGGACCTTCCCTGCCTTGAAGCTTCTGCATCATATACATGAGCAGCAAGCAGTCCCGAGAAAAGCATAGCACCAGCAGGATTTCCCAGAAGTATGAAATTATAAATGATTCCAAAATGTTTCAAGCCAAAGAGCTCAGAGACTGTAGGAATTGCCAAGTAGAGAAACCCAGTGCCAACTCCAAGCAGTGCAGTTGCAGCGTAAAGAGTACCACTGAGAGCTAAAGCATACAAAAGGAAAGTTACGACCATAATAAGTTGACTCAATATTATCCAGAATGTTCGAGGAATTGTCCTTGACCTGCCAGGAACAATTTACAATAATGTTATCAAAAAGCCCTAGTTAATGGTGCAAAAAAATAAAAACAGTAGGTTTTTCTTCTCAATATAAGTTGTAAAAACAGATGGTTTTGATCCTACAATGTAAAATTAACTAAAAGAAAACAAGGGAGGCCAGCAACTCGGAGAACTATGTAGAAAAGAAAATAGAAAAATCCTCTCCTCACTGGAAATCCAAACATATGAGAAGCATGTTGATTAGCACAGAAGAACCAACTGGAAAGTTTAACAGCAAGTGTATATAGTTTTAAACTGAAATAGTAATCAGTAAAGCATATATAAACTGAAGTGAACAAATAATGACCTGATAAAGTGTTCAGAAATAGCACCCGAGCCAAGACGACCAAGGAAATTGAAAAAGCTGAATAGACACAACAATATTGTTGTATCTTCAACACCAAATGCAGCCCCAATTTGAGCCAAGTTGTTGAGAACAGTCACTCCAGAACCAGCCCCAAGAAAATATATCAGCCACAGAAGCCAAAAGTCGGCCTTGATAAAAGCCTCAGTAAACTTGAAATCTTCTCCCCTCCTCGGTCTCTTTTTCTTCTTTACTGCTCCCTCCCCCTCAGCAAGAAGTGTTTCCACATCTGAGGCATACTCATTCTCAGAGAAACTTCCGAGATGTGAAGCTGATGATGACGGAGCCAATAATGGATCTGTTTGGGTTGAATCACTTTCGACATGAGCCACATTCTCTGAAGAACCTGCTTGTGGGCTAAGTTTCTTGGTACTGGCAGGGAAAAGTGTCATTTTGATTGGAATTGCCAGTGGAGCCATCAAGATTATAATCATCCCAGCAATTAGTATGTAGGAAGTCTCATCATTCAGTGAAACCCTCCGACTTATTACCGTGGTTACAAGAAGATAGCAGGCAAGCAAAATACTTGCAGCTTGGGCAAAAACAAAATGGACATGCACAGAAGAGTCTTCACCGGAAGCTGGGGTACAAGGCCGAATGAAGAACATCATAGATGAACATATTATTGGAAGTCCAAGAGCAAGGAACAAAAGAAGATCAGGAGTAGATTGGTCTAGTATCAAATTATATACCACTGTATATACTGCAGCACTGATTCCAACATAGCCTTTGAGGATACCCGCAACAGTTCCCCTACTGAGGGGGAAGTTCCTCATGTTAGTTACTAAAACTGCAGTGCTAAACCATGCATTGCTATTGGCAGCAAGAACAAGTGCAAGCCATAACTGCCATAATATTGAACAATAAAAATGTGAGAATGGTAAAGCAGAAACATATAGAAGGAAATCAAGACATCAAACTGTTAACATTCCTTGAGAGATTGCAGAAAGCTGGGACAAGCAAAATTTGCATGTGAAATGCATAAAGATTTCTTAATAAGCACTTGTGTTTTTCATTTTTTTTTTCCTTTCAACTGGAAAAGAAGTATTATTATATAAAGAGAAAAAAAAAGGTGAAAGGAGGAAAAACCATCATCACCTAATCAAGGATAGCTAGCCAATCTCTGTTCAAAGTAGACAAATAATAATCTTTAAAATGCCTATGCGACTTAGTCCAATAAGACACCAAAAAAGGGACCACCTAACTAAAGGAAGAATAAGAAAACATGTCCATAAGAATCCTGACATTTTTCTTCAACTATAACACCCACAAAGCAGCAAAGAGAGTGCAACGCAATAGAGACTTAGGCTCATTATTCCTACCAACACTATAAATAGCAAAAGAAACCCTCTAGATGAGAAGGAAACATCTTTTTCATTTGGGACATCTGATTACTTTTATGTTTCTTTATTTGCTGACATCTCTACACATGCCAAAATGGTAATATCAAACTCTCAAATTAATATTCTTTATGATTTATTTAAGAAAATGTTAGAAGAATTAAAAGAAAACTTCAGTTCTATGGAAGTAAGTTTTATTCATTATCTAACCATCACTGCATCAATGTGAATGTGTTAGATAGGGCCAGAAAATGACTTTTAAAAATCGGTTGGGATACACTCTAAGATGTCACTGGAGTGGTCCTATGATGAAAGATTTCATGGCTGGACAACTAAGTGTCACCTTGACCAAAAAGGTTTAACACAAATCTCGCAGTTTCCAGGTATAAGGTTATTGAATTAAAACTCAGAAATCTATGTACTCCAGCATTTTTTTAATCAATTTTCAATCCTCTAATTTCACTCTTATCAGGCTCCAGCTAATATTACTACCACAGGTAAATAGGCAAGAGACATGCTTCCATTGATTCTGCCTTAAAAATATGAAGTAAAAAGTAGCTAAACAACAAAAACCAATGAAACTTTTCAAAAATAAAATAGCTACATATGTAATTTTGATCATGAGGAGTGTGGTTCAGTACCCCAAAGTTATTTACTTACAATGGGAGAGAGAATATGGAGAAGATTATTTTAACTTTTGTGTTTTGCGCTATGGATGTATACTATTATACACCTAACCTACTCAATCCAAATCAGAGAAAACTCCCTCTATGATACATGGTACAGTTACTTTCAACTGTACACTGACCCTTCGGCAATAAGGAAAGACACTCAAGAGACTAAGATTTTGGTTAGCAAATGGAACATTTTTTAATTTTTGTAAATCTAAATTATTTTATACATAAAAACGTGTCTAGTGGTATGTATACGCGTGGAAATCACATAAGTTTCTAAGAAAACACTAAAAATAACTTTCCACTATTTTCAAACCCATATCACATTTTCACTACCATTTTCAATTAACACAAGTTTCTATTTTTATATAAACATGTATGTTTCTAGAAAGAAAAAATATATTTGCAAATGTTCGATGTCAAGCTCTAGAAATCATACGTGAAAATTATCTACCCAACAAACAGTGCAGGGACAGTGCTATTACTCGAAATGAACTATTGAGATCATATATCAACACAGCTAACATTCCTCAAACATGACTAAGTTGCTTAAAAGTTCCAAAGTAAAATCTAATCAACAAGATCTAAACAAGTAGAAGCTTCAGGGTATTTTCAACTAGAAAATGACAGAAATTCTATTACCAGAATAAATCAAATTTGAAGCACAATGATCCAGTTTCAGATACATGTTAACTTAAGAGCGTGTCTTTAGTTGTTTTACAATAGAATTCAATGCATGAGAAGATATAAGAAGTACTTCTTTCATTAAAGTAAAATTTAAACCCAGTTCAGATGATTCGTAAAAAAAGAAGTAATCGAATAGAACCAGCATCTGAACATTAATTGAAAATCTAAAATCAGATAAAGCAATCAAACAGCCAGTAAGCACATCCCGTAAAAACAAGGAATATACAACAAAAGAGAAATCAAAAACCCCCATTGAAATTTAAAAACAATAAATCACCAAGCAAAATCATTACCAAAAATGCTAATAGAACCTACAAGTTTGCATGTAATAATCCGAATTAGCTCTCATCGGCTTCTAATTAAACAGATCGCAAAAGATATAGATACAGAGAAGAAAACAAGCAGAGCGATAACCACTGACCACCCAATAAGGCAAACCCTGAACAGTCTGGCTAACGGCGAGCCAGAGGACACCATAGCCGAAGAAGCAAGCGACAGAGCCGACGAGAAGCACAGCCCATGGAGGAAACTTGTTGCATGCAACACCAGGGAGCAAACCCACATTCTCCCCAATATCATTAGCGACACCGAGGATGGTGAGATGCTGCTGATTGAATCCAAGCACGGATTTCAAGGCAGGAGAGTAGAGTGGAAAGTTGATAGCATTGCCAGCAGATATCTGAACCCAAACAGCTGCTGCCAACCCCACCCATGGCGGACGGCTCCCTCCTTTAAGAACAAGCTTCGGCATATGAACCTGTGTGTTTTCTTCGTTTGTCGTCGATCAAGAACAGAGTGTTGAAATCTGAAACTGAAGAAGAGAAGTGCGGGTTCTGAGAAGGGTTGGGTAGGGAAATACAATGAATATAAATGCGAGCCTGATAGATACAAAGACATATATATTAACATAATAATATCGCGTAACAGGCTGCTTGCAGTTGGTGTAGAAAACCCGAGGCTCCTTTTCCCAGGAGTTGTTAAATATTGAAATGTGACAGAGAGAGAAAAAGAAGATCCAAAACGAAAAAGAAAACAAAAAAGAAGAACGAAATAAAAAATGAAAGCCAATGGAAGGGCATGTTGGTAATTTAGGATCACGTGCAATTAGTCACGTGACCGAAGGAGTCTATTACTTTTCTAAATATTATTAAATAATGATTAATTAGACAGAATTTAATAAATTATATGTCTAATTATAATCAGATTTAGTTTGAAAAAGAAAAAAATTGAGAAGATTCTTGTTGTCACCTTACAGCAATTTAGAAAAAATAAAAAATTGGGTGACAATAATTTTAAAAGATAATAATTTAGTCAAACACGATTTAGATTCAAATTACGTTTAAAAAATTAAAAAATTTAAAAAAAATAAAAAAAAGATAAAATCTAAAAGAATTAGTGAGCCGAAAAGAAGCAATAATAAACAACTTAGCTAATGAAGCACCATAAAATACCAAGAACTTTCTTTGGTTATTGGTTTTGGTCTATGTCCAAAGCTTCTCCTCGTATCTGTTTTTAGTTTGCCATCAAAGGCAAAGCTCTTTCCGTTGATGATAACCTCTGTATACTCGTGTATCTTCAGTATGATTCACTATTTAATCAATTATTCCTCGTCGATGCATCTCCAATCAATGGTGGATGCACCAACAAGTATTATATTACCCGCAAACTTAATTACTTTTAATTTTTTTTTAAGTTTTCATAATTAAGTAATTTTGATATATAAAATATTTATATATTTTATTAAAATTTAATCATTAAAAAAAATAGTACCAACATTAACTCAAATATATATAATTATTTTTGAAGTAAATAAAATACGAAAAAATAATAACTCAATTACATCTTATCCGAAAGAAGCAAAAGATTTGACAAAATTTTGAAATCCCGTTAACAATTTGAACGAAAATTATCATCATTTGAAAGATGATGCAACCTAAAACGAAAATGGTAACAGTCATAAGCCAGATGGGCACAAAATAAATATATCATAATAATACCACAATTTTATCAATGAAAAAGACTGTTTCAATATTTATTTTATTTAAGAAGGGTGAAATTTTCTTCTAAAAATTGCCTAAAGTTTCAAACCTGAACTTAATTACTGGGGCTGTCCTATACAAATTGACAGCATAAAATGTTTACCCCCCTGAAACCACAAAACCACATCAGGAAGGCAGATCGGCAAAATTTAGCATATTACAAGGTATGCTCAAGATTTTTCCCAAAATCTTCAATTTCAGTCCTGCAAGGACCTATTTGAATATCTGTTTCCAACTAATTGCTCCAAAACTATATATAATATATATATAGTTTCTTTTTGGGTAAGTACAGATTATTGTGCTAAGCTCACACAGTTCTCCCAAGAGCCATATTTAGAGCTGAAGGTGCCTCCTCCCCTCTGCTGTGCATACTCTGAAATCACGGCACGCGCACAAGTGCCCCAGGTCCTTGCTATATCTCCAAGTGACATCGGGTGTGAAAGGCTACGCAGAGATATGCTAAACTTTGACTTTGCTTTCACTGAGATATCTTCATTTTCGTTTCTGTCACACAGACCATCAAACTTAATCTTAGCATAGAAACAAAAGATAAATAAATATTCATATTCAAACCAGAACATAAAAGTGAACGCAATATCTATCGCTAATAATGCTTCATTGCATCACCATTTAGCTACTACAAGATTTTCATCTAACTAACATATGTGGTTATGCACGCACTCATGAATTGTATGACAAACCTGAACTTTCTAAAGTACTAGTCTTCAGCAACATGGAAGAAGACCGAGACGAAATAGATAGTAGTCACCTCTTTTCTTTTTTTATATAAGAACTATAAGATTATAAAGCATTAGTCAAACCACAGGCTAAGGCTCCAAAATTCTCAATTTAAAATCAAAATCTCCAAAAGTACATCAGAAGACATCAATTCACAATTTCTTAAGAGAAAGAATTTAAATAGATGATGCTAGAAGGGAAAAGAATCTACCAGAGAAGAATATTCAGAACCATTTTTCAAAATAAGCAGAATTTATATAATTTTTGAACAAATTAAGAACTTATCCTTAAACTATAATTCACAATATAATTTGGTCCCAAAATATTTTTCATGACAATTCAGTACCTGACTTTAAAAACTTATTGTAAAATATAATTTTTTTTAATAGCTCTAGATACTATGAAAAAAGTTATTATAAATGAAACTTGTTCAGCTAGCGCTCTCAGTGTACCACACCTGACCACATATCTGTAACTAAGCCTTGTGTCCAAAAACATAAAATCTAAAAAAACCGCAAAATTCTAAGGTAAATTCTTTCCAAAGATTTAACACCCTCGATCTTCCAAGCAGCTGTCACTCTTTCCAAAAGCATTTGCATTATCGCATACTCATCCACACTCGCAGTTTACTTCCTTAATTCCTACTTTCTTGGACTTTGTTCGCTCCCTATCAAAATCATCTCCCTTCCGTTCCATCAAAGATCCAAGTTGCCTCTCCCACCTCAGACAATTCACAAATGCATCCTCCAGCTCAACCATCAATTACTACACCAATAGTACTTTACCTTTGAACCAGATACAGCACTTGAGCCACCATTGACACATCCACGCAAATTGACTCAAGCATCAAGTTCCCCTCACAATGAGTCACAAACCCACTAATTGAGCCATAACTCAGAATTGCCACTTACTCAGGATTTCATCAACAACAGTAGCTGGTCAAATCAATTCCCCATTCCAGAGCAACAAATCCAAGCATGGGTTGGGATGTTTTGATATGGCATGCTCTAACTGTCAAACATGGCTTGTTTGCATCACTAATGAGAATCTATGGCCATTTTCTTTGACCCAACAGCATCTTTCATAAATGGTTCTTGGGGAACGAGACTAAGCTACAAAAACAGAGAACTCCAACACTTCTTTTGGGCTGAGAATCAATCAAAGTTAAGCATTGTGTAGATTGACAATATGGCCAGTTCTCCGGTTCACTAGAAGAAATAAATGGTTCAACATGGTAAATGGGAGCTATAGACCTATCAGACACACAGCTCATTGGTTATAGCTTTGATTGTTTGATCCTGACAATTCCAGAAGCTTTCATCAAGGGTGCTGAACATTTGTGAAAAAGTTGAAACTATGATAAAGAAGAAGCTCTTCAATCTTCCAAGAACTGGAAACATGAGCTGTGAATTTGATCTTCCAAGAATCTATCTTCAATTTGAGATCTTCATCAAGCGACCCAATTCAATCACTGTGTTGCTCAATTGGTTTTTGTCCCAAGAGGTGAGTTGAGGATTTGGGGAGGAGGGGCAGGTGTGGTTAGCTATTCTGTTTTTAGATTTTTTTTAAACATGAGGTTTAGTTACAAATACTGAAGTCCTGTGTACAATAGCAGTACATATGAGAGAATTAGCCAAACCAGTATTATGTATAAGAATGTTTTTCTTTTGGTATTTAGTTAAAAAAAAACTGCATTTTAACACAAGTTAATAAGTCTAGGAACTAAATAGTAAAGGTACTTTTAATTGTACTATGTGGCAATTCAATAATTAAATTGGTGACTCTTCCTAATTTTTAGTAAATTTTATCATATAAACTCATTGATGAATTGATTTTCTCCAAGAAAATTTTCATCTAAACAAAAAATTTGCAAGATAAATAGTCCTTTAAGATAAAATTTTCCCTTACCCATCTTCAACAGGAAACTTGTCTAGAAGTATCGGAGAGCAACTCGGATAATTTGTTGGGACTAACAAACGTAAAGGCTGAATTGGTGGCTGCAAAGGAAAATAGGAAAATACACATAAGAGATGGATGCTCATGGTTACCATGCCACTTTCTCTGGGATGAATAAAAAGCATACCATTTGTTCTGAAGAATAATGTGATTTCAAGTTTGGACAGAGAGCCACAGCACTGAAAGAGCACTTGACAAAAGTTCCTTCACTTCCTTCAGGAAAAGCCGCCGCCACTGCACTTGGATCAACATCATCGCAGATGTCAACCACTGTGTCTATCAATCGCTGATTTATTTCCTTTATTTCCTCCAAAAGGGCATGATTAGCCTGCAAAAGGGTTAAGATCTCTTTGGATTGAAGATGGATGCACATTATGGCAGAGAAGAGAATTTCCTATTCTTGTGTCAAAGCAATACTAGTAATATCAAATTATAGGATATGAAAAAGAAGAGAAATTTAGTATGGGATTAAATGGTAAAATTAGGTCATGTGAAACTTGAGGTTTACTATAATAATTGAGAAAGTTTTAATCAGAAATGCAATGGAACCAGAAGATCACATTTAAGACAAGGTTCAAAGGGCAAAAATTCCTATATGAAGGACCTTGTAGAGCATCTTAAAGAGTATTGTCTGATTGCACTAACTCTATACCTATTGAAAAGTAAAATATTTAGCACTCCAATGTTTATCAGCATTTTTCCATCTTCTCACCGAACATGGGTCTATTCTCTCCATTGCTCTTCTTTTCATATAAAGAAGCCTTCTAAAAATGCTCTTCATCATTATTTTCCTCTTTGGAAGAGAATAAAAAAGAAAGAAACTGAAATGATAAATGCAATGCCAAAAGATGATGATGAAGACTGCTGTGATTGGTGTTTGCACTATTGCGTACTCAGACATGTGTAGGATAGCATGGGATACTGCAAACACCAAATATTCAAAAAGGCAGCAGGAAATTGATAATGTGCTCAGTTGAAGCTAATCTATGCAAATTAAGCATTTTTCAGGAAACAAACTGATCAGATTATGCAAAATTCCTCATACCTAAAGTTACTCAAATAAAGAAACAAACTAATGAATACTAATGATGCAACCAAGGAAATACATGTGAAGCAGAACGAAATTAAAGTTAGATTTGGAATATTTTTAGCACGGCAAAATTCTTATTATTAGTATTGAAGTTTATCTAGGATTAGAACTATCTGAGTTTCTATTTTAATCAAGAAACTCGTTTCCCATTCATTTTATGGGTGTTTTGGATTTCATTATTAGATGGAATCCTGTACAATGTTATGTTGGATTGAACAATCTATGAATTTCTAGTCACTATTCTCCCCCAGTTCTTCTGTTCCTTCTCCATCCCTTGACATTTCTTCTATTTTGATCCCTTTTTCTTCTGATTCCTTTCCTTATTTGTCTGATCTACCTTTATTTTTCTCCTCTTGCATCAACATGTCAACTAACAAGATAACCCTCTCACATTTAGCATCAAAGCTAACATTAGTATGAAAAATGCTACCAATTTAGAAGAATACCTTAATTCTTGGCTTCTTGACTGGGGATGTTGCAGTAGATTCAAGGTCAGATATCTCTGAACCAGTCAAGTGCTTGATGCTATCATTTATACTTCCTGCTGATGAGCCAACATTTAAAGACATAGCACTTGTGTGGCGCGTCATTCTCTTATTCCCCACACTTCCATCTTGTGTAAGCAAATTTCTTGCTTGGAGGCGGCACTTTGTCATTGCAACCAAATCCTCTCCACCGGCAGCTCTAGACCCATTACCTGGAGCAGATCCTGCTATTCTATCTGTCATGCTGACAACTGAGCCAATATCACTGACAGATGCACTCAATGCTTTAGATGAGATAGATTTCACCTGAAATTACATGGACAATGTAACCGTACTGTTCATCAACAAATACTGTCAGAAAGGATCACTAGATATTAACATGGGAAGAAATTGATTTACTAACTGCTTTGATCAGGCGTTCAATAGGCTGCTCCGTGACGGTTGACTTCCCAGAAAGAGTCGTTGGAGCACTACCATGAGCACCATCTGGACCAGTGAACTCTGCAAGCAAAGGTGAGGCTGATATCCCTGGAGTGCCAATAGCAAGGGATTGAGTTGCTCCTTGACTAACAGTCGTTTGTGGATGTCCAATATTTTCTGAATTAGATATAGAGGATGTACAAGTTATGGGCTTCTCAGAATCCCCTGGCATAGAGGATGGTACCACGGGAGTCGAAGGAGATGGAACCACAAATGGTGAGCTTACAGATTGCAAAGGTGTTCCAGTTTTGGTGACAGATGACAGAAGATTTTGCTGGTCAAGCTGGGGAGAAGAGTTCTGTGGTATTTGAGGAGATGTAGCCTGTACGAGTTGAGGTGAAGAAATAGGAAACTGGGTTCCTGGTTTTAACTGTTGAATGGGGTAAGATGACCGCTGGCCTGCTGACAGATGTTGCTGAAACACACCTGACTTAACACCAATCCCCTGTCTCATTTTCAGATCATTCATCTCATTTATCTGATGAAGCTGTGGGATTTGGTGTGCCTGCAACTGTGCAGGCAGCTGCTGCTTTTGTTGTTGTAATTGTTGCTGCTGATGCTGTTGCGGGAATTGGTGCTTTTGGATCAACTGCTGCTGAATATGCCGCTGTTGAAACGGCTGCTTAAACTGTTGTGTCTGTAATATTTGCAGTTCTTGTGGTTTCAGATGTTGGTGTTGTAGCACACTGGAGCTTGCCTGAAGGGGATTAATATTTGGCTGCAATGGATTTGCCCCACTTTGTGGAGATATCGAATTCATGATTGCTGGTTGGGAAGAACTTCCAGGATTTTGTTGAAGAGATCCTAGGGGAACTTGTTGTAATGAGCTCAATACACTTCCTTGTCCCGAATCTAAATTGGAACCTGGCTGCAGTGAATTTAGCATGTTTTGCTTTGTTGTTGAAACCCCTGATAAAGAAGATAAAGAACCGTGTTGTAGACTTGTCATGCCATTTTGTTGCTGCATTGTTGGTACAGAACCTTGCAAGTTCATTGACTGCAACTGCGGATTCATTTGGTTATCATGAGACTGTCCCTGAGCAATTTGAGATTGTGATTGCTGCATGGATTGCATGTGAGGGGGGGGAAGTTGTCCTTGATGCAGAGGCTTCCTGGGCCTATGTGAACTTATAAAATTTATGATCTGCTTTTCATAAATACCCATTGTTTCTTTGAAACCAGGTAAGATACTGCTTTTCTGAACATTTAAGAAGGCCATCATGCGGTCCAATGTATTTCTAACCATTTTCAGCCTCTCAAAGTGGTCTGTCTTTGACTGTTGTGGAAGAGAATCAAGCTGGTCAACGGATAAAAATTTAACAAAAAAGAAAATTACATAAGCCAGTGAAACTAACAAGCCATACTTCTATCTTAAACAAGTAGAAATCTTATGGTAAGTGGACAAGATAAGAAGGATTCATGATCCTGATCCAACTAATATTGAATTGTTTATGTTGAATTTGTCAGTATATGGGCATATACATGTTTACAATTTTTTATGTATGTTTTTCGTAAATCCACATAGTATAAATATACTCTCCTCAGAGTTTAGGCAATGAATTTCAAAAGCATAAACATAAAGCAGTAACTTACCTGCTGGAGTTTCGCAGAAACCTTTTGGTACATGTCATTAAGGTCAGGAAAATATGCATCCCTCATGGTTTTTATCTGCAAGAAAGACACCACAATCAAATGTTTCAGTCTGAATGTAACATCATTTATCAGATGACATCAATTTTGCACTTCATATACTAATTAATTGATGGCTATAATCAATAAAGTCTCACTAGCATGTTCCAGATATTCTCATAGGGACTTGCCATTGATATTCTCACTGTTGTTCCCAAAAGTGCAAAAATTTAAAATGAACTATTACTATATCACACACCTCAACTTGAGTGACAAAAGCCAGAAGCCATAGTTATACATTGTAAGGCATAAAAAATAAACCGCATCTGTAAGACAATATTGATGCAGTTTACCTTCTGAAAGATCTCCTCTTGCCAATCACTGCTATTTGCATTTCCTGTTTGAGTTGTTGAATCTAGTGATGCTACAAAAGTTACCAATAGCACACATTTAAATCAAATGCAAATTAGGAAAAACAATAGGAAAACGTTGCTGTAGCACAAAATACATGTCTTTATACAATCTCATATATCATGACAAAAACCAAACCAAAAAACAGATATTACACCATGTATCATGCAGCAAAATGACTTTCCAAACAAGATGGAGGGGAACTCATCAACTGTCATATTGTCTGACAATTATTGTTTTTTATTCCAAAAAAAAAAATTCATGCAGCAATGTGAAAAAAATTGAAGCAAACACAACAAGGCAAATTGAGACTAATAACAAATTATGCTATTGAAAAACCAAAGACCGCATATTGGATTATTTAGGTCCACCAAATTGAGGTGTGATCTGAAATGACTTGAGTCAATAAGAATTAAGTAATTCCTGGAGCTAAATCCTCCAGGAAAGGGGAGAGTAACATTCTAGCAATCGTAGAGAAAGAGAGAGGCTCCCTAGGACCAAACCAAGTCCATCTCCCTCCTTTAAAGGAAAGTCCACGAGATTCAGTCTCCCAAGAAGCAAGAATCAGAGGACAAACTGCTTGACCTTTCTGAGAAAATAAAACCATGTTTAAGTCACCCCAACAATCTATCTAATGGTATGTTGGATTCGGCTTTATTCTTGATCTATGAACTTTTAGTCACTATTCTTCCCCAGTTCTTGTGTTTCTTCCCCTTCCCTTGCTATTTCTTCTACTTCGATCCCTTTTCCTCTCATTTCTTCCTCTATTTTTGAGATCTATCTCTATTGTTCTTTTCTTCTGTATCAAAAAGAAGGCAAAAAGGTTTTTTCCCACAAAATACAATTAAGTTTCATAAAACCTTTCATCAAAAGCAGAAACCTACTTGAAGATCTTATAAGTAAGGGTACAATGAATATAAGTGCTTGCATGGAAGATGAGATCATGAAAACAAAAGAGCATAATAGCAAAGTGTTAGCTAATTTCATAGACAATAACATACTTGATGATGTTTCTGGAGGAGCTCTTTGTGATTGATATAACTGCTGCTTTTGTTGATCCATAACATTCTGAGTTTGAAGCAAGGAACCTGATGCTTGAAGCCTTTGTTGCATATCTCGTTGCAATGGACTAGCCAGCTGTTGCAAACTCATCTGGTGCTGCAATTGTTGAGGCTGTTGCTGTGATTGCTGCCCTTGAGCAGCTAACAAGTTAGGTGAAGACTGTTGTGTTTGTTGCTGGAGTGAAACCTTGGATTGTGGTACCATATGCAGAGAATGTTGATTAGTTTGCATGCCTGAGTTACTGGACTGAGTTCCAAGCAGCTGTTGTGGCTGCTGCAACCCAGAAATATTACTTTGAGGACCCAAGTGTTGCTGATGTATATTTGATAGATTATTTTGCTGAGCCATTAATTGTTGCTGCTGCTGCTGCTGCTGTTGTTGCTGTTGCTGCAGGCCTGGGAGATTATTCTGCTGGGCAAATAACCTTTGTGGTTGTTGTTGCTGCATGTCTGCGACACTGTTTTGTTGCCCAATTAACTGATTCTGCTGCATGCTTGCTGTACTAATCTGTTGGCCAATCATTTGCTGTTGCTGCTGCTGCTGTGGGGCTAAAATTGACTGCTGCGACATTGGTGTTTGCTGTGGATGAACACCAGCAACCTGTTGTTGCTGCTGCCTAAGCACTGACTGGCTCTGTTGAAGTATGGATTGTCCTGAATGTTGTACAGAAGACTGTTGATTTTGTTGAAGAGAAGACAGAGAAGCTGAATGCATTACAGACGGCTGCATAACAGATGATGTTTGCATACTAGACTGTTGTGATGAATGCAACTGAGTTGGTTGTAACAAGTTTTGCTGCTGCTGTTGTGACACGTGAGAAGGCATGAGCGAATGGGAGAGATGTCCCTGTTGGAACTTTTGCTTCAGAAGCTGTTGCTGAAATTGTTGCTGATGATAAAGATACTGCGGGTTCTGGGACTGCTTTTGCTGTTGAGGAAGTATCGACTGCCTTCCTTGCATTTGCCTCTGAGAATTGGCGAACATATTTGAGGCTGTCACTTGCCCCATTGAAGCCCCCACCATGTTCTGGGAAATTCCAGAAATATTCTGCATGCTTGAGTTCTGGCCAATAGTGCTTTGGATATTTGTCTGGGACAAACCAGATACAGGAGGCATTGGAGATGGCAACCCCACAGAACTCTGAGCTCCAGATACCACGTTACCCTGAATGTTTTGGGCCAACAGCCGGCATGGTTGAGACTGGTTAGCTGGTAGTGATATAGGAAGAGATTGCCCTTGACTGGGAACTTGGGACTGCATACTGTGCGATGCTATTGAAGGAAAGAAGCATAACGAAAGAACAAAATAGAACCCAAGTTAGAGTAGTCAATTTATAAAATAAAAAAAAAATGAAAAAAAATAAAAATAAAACAGCAAAGAAAAGTAGGAAAATCAAAGTATATAAGCAGCTACCAATTCACAAATAGTTTTCAACACTGCAGAAAAAGAATAGTTTATAAAATTAATCCTAAGCATAGGTGCAGCATTTGGTACCCAAAGTGTACAAGTGGCTATCAATTTACAAACAGTTGTTTTTAACACCAGAAAAACATATAGCAGCATTTCTTCCTTGAATAGAAGGAAGAAGGAAAGAGACTGTTGCCTCCTCTCAGATTCCTCAAGAACAATGTTCCTTTTATCTAAATACATACTGTCCCCACAACACGCACCTACTTATAGCCAAAATGACATGTTGGAATTGGTAGTTGGACTAAAAATCAATACCCATCATCAGAAAAAATGAGTTTTGAGTTTGAACATGTGAACATGCACACAGGTATAACTATAACATACTCTACATGCCAAAACAAACACTGATGTGGGTTAAACCATGGGACAATAAGCTCTTCCGACAATTACCTGGGTTTGGGACAGCTCCATTGTTAGTGTTACCAGCAACAGATTGCAAAGAATTGGAAACAGCATTCTGAGATTTACTCTCCATTGAAATCATTTTCATGGATATTCTCCGTAGATAGTCAGACTGAAATACGATACCGATGAAAAAAATCAGATTAAGGCATTGCAACCTTGAAAAGCGTATAAATGAAATATGCACGGGGACACAAAAAAACACAAACTTCCAGCTGTAGTATTACTACATAGATAATAAATAACAGAAAATTTAAGTTATCTATATTGTTGCAGCAATATAAATCCTCCTACTTCCCTTCTCGCACCCTCCCTCCTGTCATTTCCTGGTTGCCACTTCATTTTTCTTGCCTCTTCCCCTCCCTCTGCACTCTCCTTCACCAATGATCTAAGGATGGGCATTTGAAAGATGTTTTCCCTTTCATTTTTTCAGTTGCTAGGTTCAAGATGGTGAAGGATTGGTTTTTTTTTTTTTTTGCAATTTATGCTAAGAATCCAGGAGTGCCTATGAATCTGGATCAATAAAGTCAGATTATTTTACATACTTTGCAAAATTTTAGATCACAAATGGAAGGAGGGTACAATTTTGGCGCGATCACTGGTGTACAGAAGAGCTTCTAAAGGAACGCCTTGTTTTTTTTTTCTGTTAACAAGTTTAAGGAGGTGAAGTTCAACAGTCGTTTTGAAATGTACAATGTTGGAATCATGTGGATTGTCCATCTCCTTTGGAACCTTAATGATTCAAAAATTGACAAGTGAATTCCCTTGCTTACTTTACTAGGACCTACTCATATTCACCCTCCAAAGATGACAACCTGGTTTCTAAACTCACAAAGAATGGTCATTTTCTCTACTAAATCTTTCTCCCTCTGTTGCCAAGCAAACCATTCCTTTTTTGAAATAAACATATATAAAAATTTATTAACAATGGCACTGAGGGATTGCAAACTTGTATACAAAATATGTGCATATTTACCAGTAAGTCAATGAGTCCCTAGATCTGCCACAAAATACAGTGCATGACCCATTAACAAAAAATCAAGGGTCTGAAACCATCTATTCCTAACTAATTCAAAATTATTATCTTTGTTTACCCCTTCAAAAGCTCTTTATATTTTTATAAAATGGTAATTGAAATAATATCTCCATGTTTCCAAGTGAACCATGTTGAACCTTCTACTTGCAAAAGGGTTTGGAAAACAAAGGCATCTCCTCAAATTACTTTATATTAAAAAAAAATATTGCTTTCTTTTTCCCAGGAGGCTAATTGGTGAAGGGTCCTTATTTTGAACAACTTGACGTGAAGGGTGTAGAACTTTGACGAACGACTGTTTTTTATGTGTTAGAAACTTGGAATCCCCAAACAATCTTCTTCATTAGTGCTTTGAGACAAGAAGGTTGTGTATTTGACTCCAGCACTCCTTAGGCTCTGTTTGGGGAGAAGGAAGGATGGGCAAAGAATAGAATGGAATAGAACAAAATAGATGGGGATGGAAAGAAATTGATTTTAAAATATTTTCCATTGTTTGGATAATATAGTAATAAGAATGAGCATAAAATAATTTTCATTGTTTGGGCTACCATAAGAAAGGGATAGAATAGAATTGTATTAGCATTTAGAAGACAATGATACCCCTATTCTTCATAAACACAATGATATTTTAATAGTTGCACGCCCTTTATATTCTTATATTATTCTTTTTCTTCTAAAAAAACCTGACTCCCTGCCTTTTACAATTTTTACATGGGGGAACCTCCTTGGTGCCCTTTTAATGCATAGTTATCCTTTTACCTCTGGAAAAAAAAAAAGCATCTGTAATACCTGGCTTGTGGCGGCATTATAAATCTTCTCCTCAAATCTAACAGCAATTTTCCTTACTTCATTCATTCCATCTACAGAATTATAGTGTAGGTGCCTCTGCAGCGTCTCCATTCTACAAAGAAATTAAATTAAAATCATTTTAGTTGATGCAGTCATTGAAATTCAGTAACAGCCTAATTCAGTTCAAATTTTATGTTAACAAGCTGCAACAACCAACATTAAATTGATTCCAGATAGACCTACTGGATTGATTTTTTTATTTAAAGAGGCTGGCGAAAAAAGAAATAATATGTTAAGAATAATTTCCAATTTTCTTCTTATTCCATCATACGAAGGAAAAACAGTCCCCAATTAAAACATGGACATTATTTGCATGAAATGCATACAGGAGATTTAGAGACGTTCAGCATCAATAAGGTCATTGTTATGTTACTCTGATAACAAATTTTTTTATTCATTTCATTCCCTTTTTTTGCTTCCTTGATAATTGTTTTTCCTATAATTAATTAATAAGCAAAAAAGTGAATGAATTGCTATAAATAAGTCATTAAAGATAAGCTACCATTTTGCATATTAGCTGGAGTTGTAAATTCTTATCCACAAAAGTAAGCTTGATGTGAGTCAATTAAATACAGCTAGAAAGAGACATAATCCATCAAATGAAGCTATGACGATGCCTATCCAAGAAGTAAGTTTCAGCAAAATACAGCAACAACAGTACTACTCACATCTTGTTGACAATTCTTTGTCGTGATTCAGAATGCAACTGGGCTCTCCAATCACCTGCGTCCATGGCAGGTTCTCCACCAGGCTGTGCAGGCCTCCAATTATTGGTTTCCATAAGCACCTATCCACAAACACATATACCAACAAGATTAGAACATATTTTCATATTTGCAAAAAAATGCAAAAGAAAAAAAAGAAATCGTTTAATTTTAGAACAAATTTATAGTTTGAGATTTGAAACTGCAAAAGCCAATACTTGAAATGGACATTTAATTATAGTTTGAGAGATTTGAAAATTTATCACTTGATAGTCAATCATCTTGTTAAGAAACTACAAAACCATCTAGTTTAGGAACATGAATCTACATATCTTTCTTTTCTGTCCTGTTTTTGTTATATTTGTTACATCATCTCAGCTTGATATGGCCTTATATTAGTTTTAGTTCCCTGTAAGTGCATATATATATATATATATATTATTTTCATTACCTAATAAATCTAAGCAATGTCGTCTGAGCTCAGCTTTTTCCTAGATTTCCAAAACCTCGTTTGCATTTTTTTTTTCCTTTCATTACAAATATGGACCTGTATCTTTCTTCTGTGCCCTTCTTTTAATATATGTGACATCGTTTTAGCTTTGTATAGCCTTCTATTATTTTTGGTTTCCTATAAGCTTATATATTTATTATTTTCATTACCTAACGAATCTAAGTGTCCATACCTACTTCTCGAATTCTTATTTGACCAAATCCTTGTATTGTCAACTATAAAGTTGAGTCAGGCACTTTAGATCCCATACTCAACACTTGCATCTGAGTCTAAGCAACATAGTCCGGACAAGTTGAGAGTAGGAAAAAGTCCATCTTAATAGTGATGCACTGTGTTTAAGGGATGTGAATCCTGAACTATCTCCTTTTTCTGTTGTATAGAGTAGAGGCAGTTGTGGGATTTGTCTCTCAATCTCCTTAATTTATCTTTGATACCCATCGGCTTGATGATGGCAGATGAGATTTGAGCGTGAGCTTGTGTTAAAGCTAACAAATATAGAAAGAAGTATGTGATGTAGGACGGTTTTGAATTAGATTCTCTAAATAGAGTGGGAATTATATTTCTTGCTAAGATACATTTCATTTTATAGTATGGATAAGACTAAGACTTTTGTAGCATTAGGATTCTATTTATGTTTTAAACTCATTTTTAGTTCTATATTAGGATTCTTAGGTTATATTTTTCACTTTACCAAACACGTTAAAAGGATATTTTAAAATAGAAGGGAATTAATGCTTTAATACTGTTTGTTTCGGCAAAGAAATCTCCTGTAAAAGAAATTAAATTACTTGAAGCGTCGCAAGAGAAGATAATAAAATTTCCCTAGAAAATTAATCTTGTTAACACCAAGTTCAGATCAAGAAAAAAAAAAGTATAACCTGTTCAGTTTACCTCAAAGTGTGCCAATTATCAAAGTCAACCCAATATCAATCAGAGGATTTCAAATTCCAATGCAAAGGACCAAAGTTCCGCAGCTTAAATTCTCGTCCTCTGAGGCAGAACTCAACTCTACAAAGATTCAAAAAACAAACAGAAACCAAACTATATTAATACAGTGTGTATGCACATAAATCCACGATTCTGGTTTTAAAGTGATCCAACAATAAACAGCAAAAAGAAGATGAAGAAGATATATAGCAAATCCATATGCATAACCTATAAAATCATTTAGGTTGAAGAAATCTAGAAAGAACCTGCAGATGTTGATTTTATAGTTTCTCTGAGAGCGCTAAGAGAAGGTTCCTAGCAATCATGCTTTGAATCAATACAGCATACTGCTCGATAGCAGATTATCACTTCATCTACATTTCTAATTCTCTAGTAGACGTTATTTACGTAAGATAGATATTTTATCCAGAACTTCTCTTTCACAGATAACAATCCAAATTTTCAGAAAGAAAATCTAATTTTCAAATTCAATACTGAATTGTGGAGAGGACGACTATGGCTAAGATACTCAAAATCACTTAGAAAACGAATGGCAAACACACGCATTCAAGTCCTAAAATCTGACACAACGCAAATCAAATAGAAGCTTCAGAACGTAATCGAACTTGCAAACTGAATCACTACGCAATCATATAAGTGAATCCAAAGCCTCGACGAGTGGTTAGAAATGACATGAAACTCACCTGATCGTCGGATATCAATCGAGCAGCAAACGCGTTATCTGACGAAGGGTTCTCAGCCGTTGTTGCCGCCTTGCGGCTGTAAAAGCGAGTTGTCCGGTGCGCGATATAGCCGCAGACGGTGGTAATACGAGAAAACACGCAGAGTTCACCAGAAATTGGTCTATGCGTGAGGGAGACGAAAGACCACCGACCCGTCGAGGGGGAAGGGAGAAGCGAGAGAGGTGAATGAATTCGGAATGAATGGAAGGGTCACGGTATTTATGTCGGAACAAAAGGATTTGACAATAATGAATTCAGATTTTGTTCGGGAATTCTAAGGTCTGTTTGGTTTAGTTCGTTCGATAGGAGACAAGTGATTATATTGTAGTTATAGTTTTATATGTTGTAATGATTAATGATGTCATTTGTTATATTATATTGTATTTGTTACTTTATATTATTTGCAACTATATTTTTTTATATTATATGAAATACATGTGGAAAATATGTATCTTAAATTTATTAAAAAATTAAATAAATGAATAATAGAAATCTATAACTTTTTTTTTTAAAAAAATATAACTTAAATTCTCTTTGAAATATATATATAAATTTGATTAACAATTGGTTCTTAAAAAATCTTTTTCTTTAAAATAATACTTAATTTTAATTTCGTTTATAATAATAAATAAAATAATCTAATCAATTATAAAATATAAGCTTTAGTAAATTAGATGAAGAATGTATTTGTATTGTAAGAGATAAACATGAAAATTTAAAAACTTAAAGTTTAAATTAAATAAATAAAAATAAAGATATATAACTTTTTTCTTTGAAATATGTAACTTAAATTTTCTTCAAAATAAATATAGAAATTTGGTTTGTAAAAATCTTTTTCTTAAAAATATAACTTAATTTAAATTTTTTTGTAATAGTAAATAAAATAAGAGTAATAGGATTTAAGTTTTAGTAATATTTAATAAATATTTTTATTAATTTTTCTCAATTGAATGAAATTAAAAACATAGACTAAAAAATGAATTTCACATAAAAATTTTAAAAAAAAATAAAAGGAAAGATGAAGATGCATGTCATTAATTGTTTTAAAGTTTAAAAAAGATAACTTTTAGTTTTAGTATTTACCTCTAAAAAATGATTGAATACTTTTTTATATTTTTACCAAGTTATTTTCATATTTTAATTTTAAATGCTTTAAATTTCTTAAATACTTTATGCTTCTTTTTATAAAACAGATAAATCCAGATTTAGAAAAAGTACGATGGTAACATGGAGAATGCATGACGGATTTTAAAGAACTCAAATCCGACCTGCCTTTATTAGGAGCAAACTCGAACATGTTTGAACTAGATACATATTTAAATTTTATATTATGTTTTTACTTTAACAGCTGATTAACTAACTTTAACTTGACCATATCTTTTTATCATATTAATATAAATCTAATTATATTTATATTAGTTAAAAATTAAGAATATATTTATTAATATACATAATATATGCTAATTATTTTTCTCAATATAAATATAACTATCTTTATTAATATATTATATTTATCAACATAAATATATTTATTATAATAATAACTAATATATATATATATATATATATATATATATATACATAATAGGTTGGATTCTATCCGATTTTGGAATGTTAAATCTAAACTTGTCTCGACTTGTCTTATTTTCTCTCAACTTGAACATGCTTTGATCCCAGCTCATATTATAATAAACACAATTATATCGAATCAAGTTCGCATGGATCAAGTTAATCAAATTCAGGTGTAAAATATCATTCATAGAAAAAATTATTGTTAAATATTACGAATTGTCAAAGCTATCTTTTAACTTGGATAGGAAGGGGAAGATATTGGTCGAAATGCATTAATTTCAAAGCTTTTATCGCTCTTTCTCTTTCCTTGCATTTTTTCTTCCCTTTTTTTTTTTAGCACTATCTTGGGCTTGGAAGGTTAAGAGATCATCAATACATCAAACTTTTTGTCTTTTTATTCTTTTTTTGGACATTATCTTAGGTTTGAAAGATTAAAAAATCATTAATATATCGAAATTTCTAGTCTTCATTATACTTTGTTCTTAAACTATTCATTATATTAGTCAAACATTTCTTATACTATTAAGATAAAAGTTAATAATAAGTTGATAAATAAATAGAAGAGAGATTGAAGGATTGCATCTTTGATCAAATTGCAATCTAATTTAATCTTAAAGTTTTCTAACATGTAAACTGAATTTTATTAAGTATGTGGGCCTTTGTTGGTGATCCTTCCTGAGTTAAGAAAATCAACTAGCTTAATTTTGAGTTGATCAAGCTGGACACTTCACAATTTTGTATATTGACTGATTAATTGTTATCAAGAGGTTACATAATTTATAGAGCATTGGCTGCTCTTTACAAGGAGTTGACAAGCACAAGCGAAGAAACAAACAAGTAAACATTCTACAGATGATCAAAACTGAAAATGCTAAGGATAAAGAAGGACATCAGGGTCTCTGGTAGGAAGGGACGATCATAGTTCCAATTGTCGACCATGGATTCTTTATTTGGTAGCAATGTGCTAAGTTGGATTGCTGATTGAGATTATTTGCTGATCTGGACAAGTTTCACACTTGGCTACTTGAGATCGCTGATGATGGTGATCTCTGAACAGTTCAATGTTCTTCACATTCTCCCTCAAAATTGTCAAGGGAAGCGGTCACCGAGTGAGACCAAGTATCTCTCTAAAATATTTAACTTGTGTTTGTGGTAGTGCTTCAGTGAAGCAGTATGCAGTCTGATCGCACGAAGACACATATCTGATGTCGAGAACTCCTCTTACCACTTTGTCACGAATGAAGTGGACATCCATTTCGATATGCTTGGTTCGTGAATGAAAAACTCAATTGCTTATAAGGGCTGTAGCGCTCATGTTGTCACACTAAGCTGTGGAAGCTTGTGGAATGAGGATATTTATTTCTTTGAGCAAGGACTCTAACCGGGCAATTTCACAAGATGGGTGAGTCAGAGCTCTATATTCGGATTCTGCACTTGATCTTGAGACAATGTTATGTTTTTTTGAGCTGCAAGACACTAAATTTTCTCCGAGATAAACACAGTAGCCAAAGGTTGAGCGACGATCACCTTTTAAGCAAACCCAGTCTGCATCAGAGTATCCGATGATGCTTAATCTATCACTTGGTTTAATGTGAAGTTCGATTTTAGCTGTTCCTTTCAAGTACCTGAGCACTTTCTTCATAGCTTTCATGTGAAGATTGGTCGATTTTTGCATAAATTGACTGAGCTTATTGATGATGAATGATATATCCGGTCTTGTGTGAGTTAAGTACTGAAGGAAATCGATTATTTTCCTATAAGGGGTCAGATCAGACAGTTCATCTCCTTCTTCTGCAAATAAATTACTTCCAACGACTGTTGGGGTTGAACACGGTTTTGAAGAGTGCATATTGTTTCGTCTGAGGAGTTCTTCAGTGTACTTTATTTGAGTGAGAAAAAGTTCAGTTTCATCACGCGTTGCTTCAATACCGAGGAAGAGATGAATTTCACTGAGGTCCTTTAGTGTGAATAAGGTGTGAAGTTGACAAATAAATCTCTACATTTTTATGGGCTCATTTTCTATCATAATTATATCGTCAACATAGATTAATATGAAGATTTTAGTGGCTTCAGTAACAAAAAAAAAGAAAGATGTATCTGTTTGAGAATTTTTGAAGCCCCATTTGAGTAAAGTGGATTTGAGTTTGTCAAACTAAGCTCTTGGAACTTGCCTGAGTCCATTGAGTGCTTTGTTGAGTTGTTAGACATGATTAGGATATGTAGAGTCTTCAAATCCTTCTAGTTGCTTTATAAATACCGTTTCTTTCAGTTCCTCATTTAGGAAGGCATTGTTCACATTTAATGGTTTGATGTGCCATCTATTTGAGACTGCCAAGCTTAGTATAACTCGGAGAGTTGACGCCTTAATCACTGGGTTGAAAGTCTGGTGAAAATCAATTATGGGTGTTTAATGAAACCCTTTGGCAACTAACCTAACTTTGCACCGTTAAAAGCTGTCATCTGCATTTGTTTTGATTTTGTAGACCCATTTGTTGCCAACAAGATTCATTTCAGGATGATAAAGAACCAATTTCCTGGTTTGATTGTTGCTGAGGGTAATCATTTCTTCTTTAATTGCTGATTTTCAATGATAATTATTGATTGCTTCTGTGACTGAAGTGGGTATGTTGAGGTTACTTTCTTTTATTGCTCTAAATAACTAAAAGTCATGTGACAAGTTTTTTGGTCTCAAAATTCTGGCTTGAGCTTTGGTCATCATCTGGTGCCTAGGAGCTTCAGTTAAAGTGTTATCTGTTAGTAGTTCTTCTTTTTTTATTTATTCGTGTGGCACCATGCTTTGATCAAGTGGAGATTCTGGTTCATGTTGAGAGATGTTGTCATCCATGTTGTTTGCAAGGGAATTGTTCAAATAGTAATGAGGTGAGGTCTCGGCCATAGGAGAAGATGCTAGTGCTACTGCTACTGCTTCAGAGGTGTCTCTGTTGTTTAAGCTCCCATAAGAAGGTGAGATTGATGGGAGGTAAGAGGACATATTAAACCATAATGGTAATATGATTCTAGAGGATACTTCAGGGTGATGTGTGTTTGTGAAGCTATGGTGAAAAGGAAATTTTAATTCATTGAAGACAACATTTCTTGACATATAGATTTTACTGGTGGAACTAAGGCATTTGTATCCTTTGTGCAGTGAGCTATAGCCAAGAAAGACATACTTTGTTGAGTGGAAAGAGAACTTGTGATTTTGATATGGTCTCAAGCAAGGAAAGCAGGCACAACTGAAGGTTTTTAACTATTTGCAGTTTGAGTTTTTGTGATACAATTTTTCTAGGAGTGAGATATGATTCAAGGTGGGTATAGGCATTCTGTTTATGAGGTACACAACTGTTTCAAAGGCTTCAAGCCAATATTTTAGGGGTACTCCCAATTTAACAAGGAGTGTGAGGCTTATTTTACTCATGTGTCAGTGTTTCCTTTCATCTCGTCCATTTTGAGCTGAAGAGAAAGGGCAGGAGTATCTGAATTTTATTCTATTATTTTGAAGGGTTTGAGTTAAGGCAGTGAACTCTCCTCCCATATCTGATTGGAGACATTTTATTTTTCTTCCAAATTGGATTTCTGTTTGTTGTTTGAAGAGGGTAAAAGCTTGATGAACATCCAAATTTTGTTTGAGTGGATAGAGCCAGGTAAAGTGGCTATAGTCATCTATAAAGGTCACATAATACCTATGGTCCGAAGGTGCAGTGAGAGGGGAACGTCCCCAGACATCGATATGGACTATTTCGAAAGGAGCTTTGGCATATGACAAAGATAGAGAGTAAGGAAGAGAGTGAGACTTGCTCAGCTGACATGCATCACAAAAAAAGTTTTCATTCAATTTAAAGGATTCATTACATGATTTCAAGATAGTAGCTAGACTTTTTAATGATGGGTGTACTAGTGTCCTGTGCCATATTTGTAGTTTTTTTTTACTCAGGGCTTCGAACACTGTCATTTTTTTTTACAGGTGATCAAGGCTTGAGAAGGAAGATGATGAGAAACAGTCAGTTTCGAGGAGCCTAAGCAATATATACCATCTTTAAGCTTCCCTAGCAGAAGCACTTTCCCAGTGGCTTTGTCTTTTATAAAACAACAAGATGAGCTAAAGATTACTTCAATATTGTTAGAATAGGTGAGTTGAGATACATTCAGAAAGTTTTTGTTGATTTGAGTACATGCAACCCTTTGTTTAGTGTTAATTTTTTATTTTTAGATGTGTTGATGTTTGCCTTATCGATGTATTTGATAGGCAATTTCTCACCATTTCCAATCATCAGACTTTCATTTCCTCCATATGATTATTTAGATTATAGAATGTTTGGGTCACCTGTAACATGATTGTTAGCACTACTGTCAGCATACCACACTGGGTCTTCAAGGTAGGCTTCGGTTGAGATAAAAAAGGCTGAGCTTTGATGAATTATGGCTCCCATGTAGCTATTATCGTAATGGTAGTAACAACGAGCAGTAGTATGCCTAATTTTACCGCATACTTGACAAATTGGTCTAGAGTTTCTGCCATTTCTTCCTCCACTTCTCGAGTTATAGCGGCCTCGTCTATTGAGGTTGTTGTTTCGTCCTCCTTCTTTGTTGGTTGGTTAGAAAGAAGGTTTTGATAATTTTTGTTGCTTCTGGTATTAGAGAAGTTTATTGAAGGTCGACCGAGGCTAAGAATAGCCGTTGTAGAGTTGAGTTGTTTGAGTCTCATTTCATAGTTCAACAGCCTAGACTGGAGCTCTACCCAACTGATGCTTTCTTTCTCTATCATTTGACATATCAATGGGTTGTATTCGGGAGCATCCAAGCCAGTAAATACTTGAGAAATGAGATCTTTCATTATTAAGGGATGACCTGCTAGAGCAAGGTTGTCCGAAATATTCTTGTGGCCTTTAGGTCTTCTTCAATCTTCAAATTTTCTTTTTGCATTTTAACGAATTCTCTTTTGTAGTAGATCATATTTGCTCTTGTTTTGATTGCAAATAGGTCTCGGATGGCATCCCAAAGGAGCTTTGATATTGAATACCCCATTAGTTCTGAGGCTATATTTGTTTCGAGTGAGCTGTAGAGCCATCCAAACAACATTTGACCTTGGGCGAACTAATCTTCAAAGTCAGGATTCACAATTATTTCTACTTCAGTGCTCCCACCTACCATATTTTCTATGCATTCAGGCGGGTTTGGTTTGGCTCTTGTGATGAAGCCGTCAAGCTTATTCCCTCGAATGATTGGGAGAACTATGTTTTTCTAAAGAAGAAAGTTGTCATGATTGAGCTTAAGTGTACACACAGAGCTCATTGCACTGCTGGGCAATTTTTGAATTCTTTGAGGTGTTGGTTTGAAGGTAGAGGAGTTGTTGTTTTCTTTTGCCATTTCTCTTGGCTCTGATTCCAAGTTAAAAAAATCAACTAGCTTAATTTTTGAGTTGATTAAGCTAGACACTTCACAACTTTGTATATTAATTGATTAATTGTTATCAAGAGGTTATAGAATTTATAGAGCATTGGCTGCTCTTTATAAGGAGTTGACAAGCACAAGGGAAGAAATAAACAAGCAAACATTCTGTAGAGGATCAAAACTGAAAATGCAAAGGATAAAGAAGGACATCAGGGTCTTTGGCAGGAAGGGACAATCATGGTTCCAGTTGTCAGCCATGCATCCTTTGTCTAGAAGCAATGTGTTGAGTTGGATTGCTGACTGGGATTATTTGCTGATCTGGACAAGTTTGCACACTTGGCTACTTAAGATCGTTGATGATAGTGATCTCTGAACAGTTCAATGTTCTTTGCATCCTGTACTTCAACACGTGGAACGATGTGAGATTGTATTTTACCATATAAGCTTACATATAATAAACTCCTTTAAGGATTCGTAAGATATTTGCAAAATGAAACATTTTCTTATGAGACTATTATATTTATAAGTGAAAAAAATTCTACAACAATTATAATTTTTTAATTAGTAAGACCGACAAAAATTTTTTATTCATAAAAAATTGTCTATACAATACTTGCGAATCTTGCATCTTTAAGCATTCTAAAAATAACAGCTTGAATTTAACTTTCATAAAATATAGAAACTGAGCATTAACACATTTTATTCTTGTGTAAGTATATAGTAGTTCCCATCAAACTCAACAAGAATTATATGAAATTTGACTGAGCATTGACAGAACACAAAGTAAATTTAAAAAAAAAAAAACTATAAACAGAAAAAATTTCCCAATTTCATAAACAAATTTCTCATACTTAAATTAATTAAACTACTAAAAAAAGAGAGGAGTAACTAATTAATTAAAAAAGAAAGTAATAAAGAAAACTGAACAATGGTTAAGGAATTGTAAAACCATGCTTAGCATTATCCCTGTTGAGGAGACAAAACCTGGAGGGTGTAGGCTTGAAATCCCTCTTTCGATGGAGGTTCTGGCTCGACGGCTTGATGATCTGCATCACAAATGCCTTCATGGTGTTTAACTCGGCGTTTGATGTTTCTGAAGTCGGCCGCGACTCCGTTAATCTGCGATCAACTGGGTTAACGTCGGCTGTTGATTTCGCCGGAGATTTACGTGAGCTTCTGTGCAGGCTGCACCGGAAGGAGCCCTGGTGGGTGGTCGGAGAACAGAGACATGGACGTGATTTTGAAGAAGAAGGAGAAGGAGAAGAGATCTTCGTGGCCATGAAGGATTCAAGTTAATACTTCTGTGGGTTCTCTGGTTTACTTATCTTTTTTCTTTTGTTTTTGTCTTTTAATTAATTTTCTATTTGAAATTATTAAACAAGGGATAAAAGTTGGCGGGTTTTGCTGTTGAAAAAACTATATATATAATTATATCTCGTACAAAAGTTCATATGTTGTGCTGAAGTTTAATATTTAATAAAATAAAATCTGAAGATATCTAAGATTGAAATTCTATAAATCTAACTCTTGATTTAATTATTATTAAAAATTAAATTAATGAACAAAAAATATATTATTTATATCTAACGATATATTTAATATCATAAATAATCAATTATATATATATACATATAGAGAGAGAGAGAGTATCAAGAAGAGATTAGAAGATAAGATTTTAATTTTTCAAAAAAATTAAATACTTCAAAAGTTTATACTTATCATCAACTTTTAACTAAATTTATAGTAATAGTGAAGCGACCCGAAACTAAAAGAGAAATAAATTTATAAATTTAATGTAGAAGCGTATAATAACGTTAGAGTTTACATTCTTTACACATAAATTTGAATTACCAATAGGGATACGAAATGTTCATTTCATTTCATAGTGATTCATAAAAAAACGAAATAAATATATGAAAATAATAAATAAATATTGTAGGGAAATTAACATCTACTAACTTTTGATGGGATCTAGGGGACACCTACTCATAGCTGTCCTGCTAATCAGGATTTGAGTTTTGATCTTCTTGATCTAAAATGGTTAATAGGAGTGAGCTACACTACCCCAATAAGAATATCACATAGTACTGATATGTAAACTAAAGGTTGGTAAAAAAATATAAAACGACTAGTAGATTTCTTAATTTAAATAAGTTCATTTATCACAAGGAAAATAATTTATTTTATACTTACTATTATGAGATTTCCAAAATCAACCTATAAAAATAATAAGTCAAATAACATTATGATTTCTTATACAAGTAAACAAGAATAACAACTTTTTTTTTATTTGCTTACTGGTACTTCTAGGGGTCCATAGGGATGTCCTTCTATGTGTGAACTCAATATCTAAACTTGTCAATTATCCGGTCGTCCCCATATCCCGTCCGATATGAGTGCCAAAATATCACCCCTCGATACTTCGTCTGGTATGAAGGTGAATCCAGCTATCTCCATACCCTATCCGGTATGCGTCAAATATATCATCTATTGATACCTCATCCGGTATGAAGTGACGTTCATGGTAGGGTTCTCTATGTACTCGATTCGTCCACCATCTCTCATGCCATCTAGTAAGAGAATCATTTATCAATTTACATCATCAAGCAATTTCTCATTTGTATATTAATTTTACGTTTCACAAACAATCGTAAATTATGCAACAAGCGATATATGTATCAAGAAAACACAATTGAATCATTTAACTATTTTAATATATTATCATATATTTAAAACTGTACGAGCAAGTAATCAGTTAAATAGGACAAATAAATAACTAACCGGTTCCGGCTCCATTAGTGACTTGTAATTATTCTTAAAATTTTTTAAATTTTACAGAGTACCATATTATTGATTTTTAAGCTTCAATTCCATAATAAAGAATAGAGTGATAGATTCTTATCCGAATCGGTGTCTTAAACCTCGTACTTTCTACCGCGTCTCTTAGCAGTCTTTAGATTTTACAAATTTTTCTGCGGAGATTAAACACGCTCCACGTACCTAAAAAATACTCTAAAAATCTAAAATCGGTATTAAAAATCCATTTCAGCCAATTTTGTGATTCTAGTACGACAGTGGTTTGCTTCAGCCTGGCCATTTTCAGCCAGTTTTGGCCAACTATACACATATCCCTGCAAAAAAAACACGTTAGGGAGCCTCGGTTGGCCAAAAAAATTAGGAAACTGAAACCTACCGGTGGTGGAGTTTTCGGGTGCGGCGACTCCACAGGCTCTCCTTCGTAGTTGGGATTCCTCCTTCAGTCAACATGCAGAAAACAGAACGGTGAACACAATGGTAGAAAAATCACACGAAACAAAAACCGGGAATCGCCTCATCAGAGGAGGTTGCGGGTTTTGGGTCGCGACAGCTCCGCTGGGCTT